>NC_091952.1:234613322-234945822 GCF_031021105.1 Erythrolamprus reginae | reverse complement strand
TTTCTCACAAATATCTTTAAAACTTCAACAACACTTTTGTAAATGTATGATGATTTTTTTGTAAAAATATTAAAAATATATCCATCTCACTCTTTTGGTTTGTTATTTGTACATTTCTTCTAATTATTAACATATCAGCTACTTTGTACATACAGTGTAACACCATTTCCCATGTCATTCTGAAGTCTGACCAAACTGAGATAAGTTTAAATATATGGTTTTTCAGTCACTGGCCATACCTGGATTCTCCAACTGAAAACAAAAGTGAAGTAAAACAGCCTCTGTGCGAATCCTATTTTTTTCCTACATACACATATTATTGGCTAGATGGTGGATAAATAATTATGCTTGCTTCCCATGAAAACAGACAGGACTTGCTTTGAATTGATCCTTTGAAAAAGTAGCAAATAAGGAAAACCCATGGACTGTTGTCACTGAACCTCTTTTGAATGACAGAGCTATGGATGTCTTGATAATATTTCAGGTTTTGGGGCAGAAAGAGATTAACTGAAATGGTCAAAGCAACGGAAACTGCAGTTTAATGTTTCCAAATGTAAAATAATGCACTTGGGGAAAAGGAATCCTCAATCTGAGTATTGTATTGGCAGTTCTGTGTTAGCAAAAACTTCAGAAGAAAAGGATTTAGGGGTAGTGATTTATGACAGTCTCAAAAGGGGTGAACAGTGCAGTCAGGCAGTAGGGAAAGCAAGTAGGATGCTTGGCTGCATAGCCAGAGGTATAACAAGCAGGAAGAGGGAGATTATGATCCCGCTATATAGAGTGCTGGTGAGACCACATTTGGAATACTGTGTTCAGTTCTGGAGACCTCACCTACAAAAAGATATTGACAAAATTGAACGGGTCCAAAGACGGGCTACAAGAATGGTGGAAGGTCTTAAGCATAAAACGTATCAGGAAAGACTTAATGAACTCAATCTGTATAGTCTGGAGGACAGAAGGAAAAGGGGGGACATGATCGAATCATTTAAATATGTTAAAGGGTGAAATAAGGTCCAGGAGGGAAGTGTTTTTAATAGGAAAGTGAACACAAGAACAAGGGGACACAATATGAAGTTAGTTGGAGGAAAGATCAAAAGCAACATGAGAAAATATTATTTCACTGAAAGAATAGTAGATCCTTGGAAAAAAAATTCCAGCAGACGTGGTTGGTAAATCCACAGTAACTGAATTTAAACATGCCTGGGATAAACATATATCCATCCTAAGATAAAATACAGAAAATAGTATAAGGGCAGACTAGATGGACCATGAGGTCTTTTTCTGCCATCAGACTTCTATGCTTCTATGTTTCTATGAGTCAAGGCAAGATAGTGAGGATCAGCCTCATATCTGGATTAACAGAAACATTAATCTCAGATATGATTGTAGTCCTTGCTGATACCTTAAAAAACTATTTCAGTACCTGGCAGATTATAAAACGTGAAGGACTGTAGGATTATCTGACTGTGTTTGTGCATCACATTAAACCATGATTTGTATTCATATATATTAGCTATAATCGCCATGTTCACATATTATGTGACATTCAAAGGAAAGAAACCATCATACTGTTTCTTGTGATTTATGACCCTATTAAGATTCTAATATAGGATCTGCTATTAGGAGGATGTGCAACAGATAAGAAAAAAGCTAATGCTAAGAAAGGAGAAATATCTTCCCGCTTCCTGAGGTTTTGGAGGGGAAATCAAATGCTAAACTGCAGGACTGGGACTCCACTCATCATATCCATGTCAAGAATTATAAAGGAGTAGTATAGCTCTCTATTATTATAGAAACATAGAAGACTGATGGCAGAAAAAGACCTCATGGTCCATCTAGTCTGCCCTTATACTATTTTCTGTATTTTATCTTAGGATGGATATATGTTTATCCCAGGCATGTTTAAATTCAGTTACTGTGGATTTATCTACCACGTCTGCTGGAAGTTTGTTCCAAGGATCTACTACTCTTTCAGTAAAATAATATTTTCTCATGTTGCTTTTGATCTTTCCCCAACTAACTTCAGATTGTGTCCCCTTGTTCTTGTGTTCACTTTCCTATTAAAAACACTTCCCTCCTGGACCTTATTTAACCCTTTAACATATTTAAATGTTTCGATCATGTCCCCCCTTTTCCTTCTGTCCTCCAGACTATACAGATTGAGTTTATTAAGTCTTTCCTGATACGTTTTATGCTTAAGACCTTCCACCATTCTTGTAGCCCGTCTTTGGACCCGTTCAGTTTTGTCAATATCTTTTTGTAGGTGAATGCTGTTAAATGCTGTTAATCAAATATTAAAACAAATTAGTTTTATTTTCTTCTTCTTCAAGACAACTTTGTGACCATTCATTTTTAAAGAAAGAGAAATATGCCAACTAAGAATGTCTTGTTTACAATAAAAGTTATTAGGGCTGGTGGTTTATTATTATTATTATTATTAATATGTATGTGGGTCTTCTCCGGGTCCCGTCAACTAAACAGTGTCGGTTGGCGGGCCCCAGGGGAAGAGCCTTCTCTGTGGCGGCACCGGCTCTCTGGAACCAACTCCCCCCAGAGATTAGAACTGCCCCTACTCTACCTGCCTTCCGTAAACTCCTTAAAACCCACCTTTGCCGTCAGGCATGGGGGAACTAAGACATCTCCCCCTGGGCATGTTTAAATTGTGTATGGTATGCTTGTGAGTGTGTATGTATTATATGGGGTTTTCTTTTTAAATCTTAAATGTTTTAAATGTATTCAGATTATTTATGATTTGTTTTTCTCTGCTGTGAGCCGCCCCGAGTCTTCGGAGAGGGGCGGCATACAAATCTAAATAATAAATAAATAAATAAATAAATAAATAAATAAATAAATAAATAAATAAATAAATAAATAAATAAATAAATAAATAAATAAATAAATAAATAAATAAATAAATAAATAAATAAATAAATAAATAAATAAATAAATAAATAAATAAATAAATAAATAAATAAATAAATAAATAAATAAATAAATAAATAAATTTTGCTCTAGGGATGATTAGCAGATATGTGCCATAGCTGTATAAAATACAAACAGACAATACGCATGAAGAAAATATTATATAAGCAAATAAGATTTGTACTCATTTGAATGAAAAATTTGCTTGGTCTGCTGCTAGTAAAATTCTGTCACTGAACAGGACATGATTGATGGCTACCTACATCTGTTCCCAGAAAATCCGTCTTCAAATAGCTGATCCAATGCAGTCAGTGTCCTGACACTTTTTAAATCACAGTTGACAACAGATATAGGCAACTGCTGAAGATTTAATCTTAACAAGATTTCCAGTGAACTCCTGGGGATAGTAGTTTTAATTAGAAGGAGAATGACAGGCTTAGCATAGATTGTTTAGTAAAGTTCACTAAGTTACATCTGATTAAAAGATGCTAGACAGCTTTATTTTCCCTTTAGGAAACCTGTAGATTTGGAATAACTGAATACCTTACAAACAAACATTTCTTTATCTAAGTGATAGTCTTGCCAATCTCGAGACATATGGTACACTTTTCTCTGTTTTACATTGTTTACATTTACAAACTGTACTTTCCAATAATATTTGTGGTATGACTGAACAGTCATGCTAAACAACTCCCGAATGTTAAGTAAAAGTATTGGGCAAATTTAATTTTAGTTATTTTCTGTCAGAAAAATGTACAAAGCATTCTATCGTAGCAATTTAATGCCTCTAATTCTTCAGAATTCTATTCAATCCCTAATCTCCACCCATACTGACACCAGATAGCACCAGTTAGATTGAAACAATACAAGAATCATTGGCTATGCTACTATTCATCACGTTCGTGAGTTCCATAAAGCCTGGCACTCCATTGGAATTCCATTAACAGACACATTAACCTATGAACCTACAACCAGCCTATGAGCCCCTCAGAATTCAAAATAACCCCACAGCTAACCAGAGACAGCACTAACCCTCAACTAATTCACACAAGCCCTCGCAGCACTTCACTCCCAATGACCATTACCTGATGTAACCTCTCCATCACAAGATCCATTAGAAGACTCTCATTGATAACCCACCCCTGACCATCAACTGACCCACTACAAAACCCTCACTTGACATACCCATATCTGACACACCACAAGACCCTGACATGGTGTAACCCTGACCTGATGTGACCTCATCATAACAAGATCTACTGACCACACAAGGCCCTTATAAACAGAACACTGATACTGGCATCTCCTAAATTCCACTGAAGATGTTACCAAGCCTGGTAAGGAAATGTTCAGAAACCAACACACAAGCTTTGATAACAAACCTCAACCCTTGTCCTACCCCCAAGACACAGATATTTGTCACCATCACAAATGTGTTCTAACCAAAGATGGGAAAAATACTATAAACTACTGTATATTAAGATGTAAGGGAAAACAAATTAATTCATGACAGATTAATCCATTAATTCATTCTGAGCACACCCATCTGCTTGATTTGCTTCTGCAGTTGGTAGTGTCTTAAATTTTGATCATCCTCTTGATGATGATCTTGAAGGAATACCTACCTTTGGCATTCGGTAAAATGAGAGCATTACGATGGCAAGATTCTTCAGGCACAGAATAATATGTAATATTTTAAGAGTAAAGCATGACTATATATGCCGGAGTAAGTAAAGAGAGCCTCTAAAGCTGCCTTTGGACTAAGCGAATTTGTCATTGATATTATCTTTGTGCACTTTTTCTATTTGGTAATAATCGCTTTTCTTTTTCGTCTCATTACCAGCCTTCCTACGACTTCAGCAGAAAAATGTTGTCCCTTGACTTTCAACTCTTGTCCTCTTGTTATCATCCTCCATTATGAAATAATTTCTCGGGAGTACAAAGATGAGCTTGGCAACCGAGAATGCTGTTGCAGTGACAGCACAATTTGCTTGAGAATTTGTTTCAGGCACACAAGAGAAAGAGAGAGAGAGAGAGAGAGAGAAAATACAATTGTCTAGGGTTGCATTTCTACAGTATCTTAACTAGTTCAGTCCTTGAATCATAAATCACGGCATATATCAGAAAAATGATAATGAAAGAAATTATGTTATGAAGTGTGTGTTATTTCTATTGTGTTATTTCTATTGAACAGAACTTGTATCAAAGTGGATGCAGTTAAGCACACACGTACAGTGGGAGAAAAAAAGAGTGATAGTAGCTTACATATTCTCAATTCTATTTCATTTTAGTAAGCAGCTTTGCACTAAGTAATAACAAAGGAAGACAAAATAAAAGAAAAGAAATTAACGTCAAAATATTAAACAAAGAAAAAAAATCTGAATAGGACCCAAACAAATTTCTGGGAAAATGCTTTCTTGAGTAAGGGCACCATTAACAGACAAAATCCACCTCTTGGCTCTTATTAGGTGTTGTTCTTTAATTAATGGGACCATTAAACAGATCATACAAAAATATTTCTCACCATTGCCTCTAGTTTCTGTTCTTCCTCTAACTTGCTGCTATTTTAGGTTATTATTATTTTTTAGATGTTCACAAAAATACTTGCTGCTATTTTAGGTTATTATTATTTTTTAGATGTTCAGAACTTGCAACCACCCATCACTTTTAATTTTATATAGCACCCCGTGAATAAAATGACAGGCTATAATGCACTCTTTTCTTTGCTTGAGGATATACTGTTTCCTTATTTTTTTAAAAAAAAATATTAAACGTATATATTACCATGTGTTCAGGTGAAATAGCAATAGCACTAAGACTTAAGTAACACTCCACACTGCTTTACAGCCCTCTCTAAGTGGTTTATAGAATTAACATGTCCAGGTGAAGGCTTCAAAAACTTCAGCAATAGATTCTCTGCCCAGTTGCTGTGTGGGCATGGCCTAATTGGCCTCCTACATTACAGTGGTGGTGATGGTACATTTTCACCTTCCCCAGGCGCTGGAGGCTTTTCTCAAACCTCTGGGAGGGTGTAAACTGTCCCCTCTGGGTTCCAGAGGCCCTCTGCAAGCCCTCTGCAAGCTGAAAATGAGGCTGTTTTTGGACTTCTGGAACTTCTGAGAGGCCCGTTTTTCCCCTCCTCAGGCTCCCTATGGCCTTGCATTTACCTTCCATTCAAAATGGGCCATGTGGAGACTCCTAGGAGGGGAAGGGAGGAGTGGGTATGTATGGTGGAGAGCCATCTAGGGGTAGAATTTGGTAGTTCACTGACCACCCATAATACTAGCTATGTGTTTGCCTGAACCTGGGTAAACCGTTATCAGCCCACCCTTGAGCGTATCATCCCAACGATCTGGCTCATTATTTTAATGACCTTGGAAGGATGGAAGGCTGAATCAAGCTTGAGCTGGTGATATCCAGACTGCTGAACTGCTGAAAATCAGCAGTCAGCAGAATTCATCTGCAATACTTCATTCTAGCCACTGCATTTTTAACCAGTACATCATTAAACCCCTAAATTCTAGAGGCAGAGACAGAATAGTATAGTAGCAAGTTTCACATTGGTAGTAGTTGCCAAGAAAGTTGTTACTGGGTATTCCAGGACCCAAGGTTGTCTGCAATGGCGGAGGCCATTCCCTAGTCCTGTTGCCAGGGAACCAAGTTGCATGCAAATCTTATCTTCTGTGATTTACAAGTGAATATGAAGCTGAACTCAAAAGAAAAAAAAACTCATCTATCTAAACATAGCTAATTTCCCAGGAGAATGGATAGTAGTATATTCATAATTCTTGGATGAAATTTTAGGTGCTACATCACTGGGAGTTCTGAAGACAAGATTTAACTAATTGATTATGTGCCATCAAATTATTTTT
Source organism: Erythrolamprus reginae (assembly GCF_031021105.1). Taxonomy (NCBI): domain Eukaryota; kingdom Metazoa; phylum Chordata; class Lepidosauria; order Squamata; family Dipsadidae; genus Erythrolamprus; species Erythrolamprus reginae. The sequence goes on along the minus strand of NC_091952.1, from coordinate 234,939,028 downwards.
CACTCTTAGTGACCACATATTCTCACTGATTATCTGTCCCTTCTCTGGTCTTTCAGATCTTTTAATGGTGCATTCATTGGATCCATCCATATTTCTATTGCTCATCCTCCTCTCTTTCTTTCTACCTATCCCACCATAATAACCATTTGTGTTGGATAATATGGGAACAATTATTTCACTGGTCAGGAGACTGAATGAGAAAATGTGGTGCATTGATTTGAATTAAATCTCAGATGCTTCAAATGGCTTGGCATCCCATTTTGACCATATTTCTTTCTAGCATTAAAAAGTAATAAATTAAATTTGGTGGCCAAGGACACAAAACCACATAATCAGATATTGTTTCCTCCTACACTTGATGTAATGGATTTATTCAGTACAGTGGTACTGAGGAAGCTGGGCTTTGCTTTGATATCATTTTATATTGCATCTCTTGCTGAATTCTGTTTTGTTCTGATATATGACCTTTGTCCTACATATCTGCTGTACTCTTAGCATTCTTAAAGTGCTGAGAGCCGGGCAAAAGGATCTTTCCGTTTTCACACCTCTGTTTCCTCTGTGCCCGGGTGGGGTGCAGCTCCTGCTTGAACGCGTAACCACGAAATGTACTCAGGAAGGAGCCACCTGCTCTCAAGGCACATAGCTCCATGCAGGAACCCACAATCTAACCACAGGTGCCTCTTTGCTGTACATTCTGTACATTCTGTATCTCCTAACCTCTTTTTACTTTCTGTATAAGGAAACGTTGACAACTAGTATCTGATTGGCTGATACTGTGTGTTTTTTGTACTCCTTTGGAAATGTATAAAGAGCCCTGAAAAGCAATCCACGTTGTTCAGACATTGCTTTTATATCTTCTGAACCTGATGCATGCACCAAATAAACCTGTATCCTGTATCCTGTATCCTGTATCCTCCTGTGGTCTCTGGTCCCTTATTGGCATCAAACATCTGTGTTTCTGCAACAGTACCTCTACTTACGAACTTAATTCATTCTGTGACCAAGTTCTTAAGTAGAAAAGTTTCTAAGAAGAAACAATTTTTCCCAAAGAAATCAATGTAAAAGCAAATAATGTGAGCAATTGGGGAAACCACAGGGAGGGTGGACGCCCTGTTTCCTCCCAGGAGATTCCTAGAGAGGCCCCACAGAGGCTTCTCCCTTCCTTTTCCAGTTACAGTTTCGGACGCTAGGGTCTGTAAGTGGAAAATTATTCTTGAGAAGAGGCAAAAAAATCTTGAAAACCCGGTTCTTATCTAGAAATGTCTGTAAGTAGAGGCATTTGTAGGTAGAGGTACCACTGTATTTTCTATTCATGTTTACCACTGAAATCATGTTAAATGGAGAAAGGCTTTAATTCACTAAATCTGGCCTGGTAAAAATCACAGGTAACAATTCCAAGAGAGAAGACTGCTTGTTACCTAGGTAAACTGCCTAGTCTTGTGTGAGAAGATGTGCATGCTGTCTTCTGCAAAAGAAAATCAATTCGTATTGAGGCCAAAAATATTTCAGAAACATCCCTGTATTTTGAAGCCAGCCCAGTGAACCTGAAAAAGATCAATGTAGACTGTGTTCAATTTTTCTATGATTTCCTTGCATGAGTATCACATAAATTTGGACTTTCACATAAAACGCATGAAAATTGCTTGCATGGTTCAACCACATTGCATTTATAGGGTATCGGTTCTGACCTTTATATTTCTCTCTTTTTTTCTGTTAAGAAAAAAGGTGGGCCCACCTCTACCAATCTTATCCACAAAAGGACAATGATTAAAAAAAAAATTCCTAGCTAAAGGAAAAATATTGCTCAGACGAGAAAGTATTTTTTACTGAAAATGAGTATAGATTTTAAAATAAAATGTGGGTGGAGGAATGCATATTTTTAGGAGAGGCTAATTTTTTCTTCTGCATATTTGCAGAAGCCAAGTTTCCGGCACTGCACATATATCACTATCTTGTTTTTGGCTTTTGGGGGGAGGGTATTTTTTTTTTGGCAGTACGCAAAGCATGCATGCCCACTAGGCACAGCCACATGGTACACGAGGAAGTGAACCGACAACAAGGTAAGTTAGAACCCACCCCTGGGGAGAGTTACTTATATTCACCATACAGAGAGATTCACGCACATTTCTCATTTAGCTGTGGCCTCATTTAATGACTGATCATAATCAATACCCTTTGCTTAATAACTGAGTTGCCAGTCCCAATTTTGATTGCTAAATCAGGAAATTCATAGAAACATAGAAACATAGAAGACTGACGGCAGAAAAAGACCTCATGGTCCATCTAGTCTGCCCTTATACTATTTTCTGTATTTTATCTTACAATGGATATATGTTTATCCAAGGCATGTTTAAATTCAGTTACTGTAGATTTACCAACCACGTCTGCTGGAAGTTTGTCCCAAGGATCCACTACTCTTTCAGTAAAATAATATTTTCTCATGTTGCTTTTGATCTTTCCCCCAACTAACTTCAGATTGTGTCCCCTTGTTCTTGTGTTCACTTTCCTATTAAAAACACTTCCCTCCTGAATCTTATTTAACCCTTTAACATATTTAAATGTTTCGATCAAGTCCCCCCTTTTCCTTCTGTCTTCCAGACTATACAGATTGAGTTCATGAAGTCTTTCCTGATACGTTTTATGCTTAAGACCTTCCACCATTCTTGTAGCCCGTCTTTGGACCCGTTCAATTTTGTCAATATCTTTTTGTAGGTGAGGTCTCCAGAACTGAACACAGTATTCCAAATGTGGTCTCACCAGCATTCTATATAAGGGGATCACTATCTCCCTCTTCCTGCTGTTATAATTCTTCTATTTATTTCCACCACTTTTCATTTCACTTGATAAAAGTGAATTTCTTTCAATATTTATCTGAAAGGAAAATAATTTGTTGGTGAAATTCTCATAAGGGAAGCTTGGTCGCCTTATATTTTTTTATACAATTATTATTTTTTAAAATCTACTAGAAAATCCCTCCTTTCCATAGAGAAATTTGGAAGGAGATGCCTGAGGTTAATGGCCTATTTTGCTCACTTAGACAAGGGGTTGCCAACCTTTCAGACCTCAGGGATCAGTAAATTCATAATTTTAAATCCCATAGACCACCAATATGAATTTTTGAAAAAGATAAATAATATTTAGTGCAATATATAATTTTTCTGCGGATTATCAAACTTTTCTGGTGAATCACTAGTGGTCTATGGACCACCGGTTGGTGACCATGGACCTAGAAAATGATTTCAGAAATTAAGAGGGAAATCAAGGCCTTATGTTTTGCAAGATTTAAGGCATTACTGCAATCATTTCTACAACTGAAATGTAGAAACAAAGATCCTCAACATTTACTCACACACTTTTATGGGCAAAACCAGCGGTCCCCAAACTACGGCCCGCGGGCCACATGCGGCCCACTGAGGACATTTATCCGGCCCGTTGGTGAGTGATAAGAGCACAGGGAAAAGAGAGAGAGACAGAACAGGAAATAGGTTTTACTACGGTATGAATGGAGATGATAGTAAAAGCAACCTAAAATGAACTCCAATGACCTTTGAGCAACTTGATTTTAGTCCATTTTATCTTATTTGTCTAAAGTGATATCGGACTCAGTCCTGAGAAGGTAGATGGCAAATTGGAATCTATCCTAGGTACTGAATTAGCAGTGAAGGTTTTGTCTAGGTCTCCTATGCTGTCTAATGGAATTGATTACTTGGGTATTCAAGATGGCAATTACAATTATCCTAACAACCAGTTAAATTCTATAGATACAGATCTGGGCAGATGGTCAAATTTCATCTAATCCAATTTGTGCTAATGCAGAACTTTCACTGATGGGCATCATTGTTGGGGAGGTTCTGCTTCAAGCCTTGTGTAAAGGAATCCTCCTTCTTCTGACTCAGCCTAAATCTTTAATGTTTGGTTAATTTCCTTTCTGATCATTGAATTTGTTAATATGAGCTCTATCATTGAAGGTTCAGAACTGTACAGTTGTGCTGTCTGTTAGCCCATTATATTTTTACACTATTATTGTATCATATGTTCATTTTTTTAAAAATTTAACAAACCTACAGTAACTATTATTTCAAACTGTCATTGTGGAACCTTTTTTATTTTTTAAAAAAATCATATCAGATGATCAGCATAAACTATTTCCTACATCATCCCCCCAGCTTCACTCAAACATCTGCTAACTGTTGTTGAAACAGAATATCAGTAACTAGCATTGATAGAAATCTTGTTTAATCAGTTTACTTATAAACACTTGATTTGACTATAGACAGTGTTTGGTTCAGGCAGAATCCATAAGCTCTGCAGTGAACAGTTGTAAGGTAAAGATTTAAGAATGAATTTTAATGTATTAGACTGTAAGATCACAGAAGGTTAACCGGTTTTTAAAAGCTAAGGAAGATTTGGATGGTTCTTTAATGCTTGGATGAGAGACATATAAAGTTCCAGGACTCCAGGTAGACTTAGTAATTGAAAGCATGGAACTGGCCAGAAAGAAGACCTGCCACATCACATCCAAGTTACCAAGAAAATAGTATGGATGTGCCTGTCATGCCCCAGCATATAACTTTTATATATACTCTTGTGGCTCTCTAGCTCCATCTAGTTCCGCAAGGGACAGATATGCCCCAACATACAATCTTTATATTCTTTGTTGCTCTTTATCTCGATCTAGTGGCTGTAGAGGTGAATAACAATTAAATTACTGAATCCTTTTACCCGTCAGCCCATGAACGCTGGGAAGACAGACTCCATTTATTTATTTATTTATTTATTTATTTATTTATTTATTTATTTATTTATTGTTTGTTTGTTTGTTTGTTTGTTTGTTTGTTAGAGTTGAAAGGGCCATGAAGGCCATCAAGTTCAACCCCCTGCCCAAGCAGGAACCCTATAGCACACCAGTCAAATTGCAGTTCAATCTTATCTTAAAAATGTCCAGAGTGTTGGAGTTCACAACGTCTGCTGGTAGGTTGTTCCATTGGTTGATCGCTCTGACCGTTAGGTAGTTCCTCCTTATCTCCATGTTGAATCTCTCCTTGGTCAGCTTCCAGACGTTGTTCCTCGTCCGGTCCTCTGGTGCCCTGGAGAATAAAGTGATCCCCTCCTCTATGTGACATCCCCTCATATAGTTGTAGACTGCTATCATGTCCGCTCTGGCCCTCCTTTTCTCTAGGCTATCCATGCCCAGTTCCCTCAGACTCTCTTCGTAAGTCTTGTTTTCCAGTCCCTTAATCATCTTGGTTGCTCTTTTTTGCACCTTCTCCAGAGTTTCAATGTCTTTTTTGAAGAAGGCAGAAGCACAAAGCAGAATCTATCTTAATCTGTGGGACATAGTCATCCAAGGACAAACCCACATCCCACACATAGAGAGCATCACTGGTGAGATTTATATTGCTTATATTTATTGATTGTTAGGTTCAGAAGTAAACCAATATTGCCCATCTTGTATTTGGTTCTCATTGTATGTTTTCTTATTTTTCTCAGTTTCACCATTTCCTGTTCTTTCAATAATGCATTCAGATCTACACATATTGTCTCTTTTATTGAAGGATAGGTAGGTTTGGCCACATGTCGAGCTGCACACAGACTAACATGTAGTGAGGACAGAACAATGCCCATGTAATTATTAAGAATCAAACACTCTAAAGGTGACTTTACTTTTTACATTATAAATCACACCAAGTCATCCATTTTGTACGTATTGGGCCTCTAAAAATGAGTGCCCACCACAAGGCTTCTTAATAAGTCAAGGGGCTCAAAGAAATTTACTGAAACAGGGATAGAAACATAGAAACATAGAAGTCTGACGGCAGAAAAAGACCTCATGGTCCATCTAGTCTGCCATACTATTTTCTTTATTTTATCTTAGGATGGATATATGTTTATCCCAGGCATGTTTAAATTCAGTTACTGTGGATTTATCTACCACGTCTTTATATTATAAGGGAAACAAAATATATTGAATAGATTTGGAATTTATAGTAATTTCTTTTCCTTTTCACTATATATAAAATTGAAACTAACCTTAAAATTTGAAATAGTGGATTCTAATTTGATAATGTCCCACACCTCAACTCTTGTTAAAACAACAAAGAAACAAACAACACCAACTACCCTATCTCCACAAGTGTCACCGCATTCTTCTCCTTCGCATCAAGTGCTAACTATGTCTACCAAAGACAAAGACAAAGACAAAACAATGCAGTCCAATCTTGCAACTATACATGAGACTTTGAATGCCTTGAAGGACTTTATGGTCAAATCACAAGAAGATGCCACACAACAAAGAGAGGCCATAAAGGAGGAGGCAACACAACAAAGAGAAGCCATAAAGGAGGAGGCAACACAACAAAGAGAAGCCATAAAAGCTGACTTGGCAGAATTTAAAGTGGAGATGGCTCAAATGAAAGCTGATATGGGCGAGATGAAAGATCAGATAAAGCAGATCCAACAAACTCTTCAAGAAAGTGATGACCGAGTTAAAAAAGTTGAAGAGCAAGCTGACAAAAATGAGAAAAGAATGGAGTATCTTGAAGGGAGAGCTGATGAAAGATACAAAAGATATGATGAATCTATCATCCAGCTGGAGATGCAACGAGCTTCGTACGGACTTCGATTTCAGAATATAAAAGAGGAAAAAGATGAAGACTTAAAAACGACTATGGCGGAAATCATTGGAGGTATACTTCAAGAGGACCCCATGGCTTTACAGAAAGAAATCGATGAAGTATACCGAATCTCGAATAGCTATATCCGTCGACACAACCTCCCAAGAGAGATACATATTAAATTTACAAGAAAGGCGTTGCGAGATGAGATACTTCATTATTCAAGAAACTCCCCGCCTCAACGACATGGAGTAGAAATAAAGATATTAAAACAAGTTCCAAGAAGTGTCAGAGAAAACAGAAGAGATTACCACTTTTTAACCAAAATTTTGATTAAAGAAAATATCACTTACCGTTGGCTTATTCCACAAGGACTTTCTCTGACATGGCGCTCTACAAGGTACAAACTGGAAAACGTAGATCAAGCTATGTTCTTTCTTGAACAGAGTGGTTTGGGCCACTCCGACCATGCAAGTAAGCAATTAGTGGTCCAACTACAGCCAGCTCAACAGCAACCAGGGGAAAAATCACTAACTCAGCAAGAAGAAAACCTGGGGGCAATTGCCCAAGTAATAGAGCAGGACCAAGGTTCTAGAAGAGTTCAACCTCAGCGAGAAACCAAAAAACCTATTAAATGACAACGAATAAAGACTTGAAAATCTTTTCCGTAAATGTTAATGGACTTAACGAACCAAGAAAAAGGAAGCAAATTTTTTCCAAAATCAGAAACCAAAATGTTCAGATTGCAATACTACAAGAAGTTCATATTAAAAAAGATAACCAAAAATTACTGTTGAATCCCAAAATTGGAAAAATGTATGCTGCATTAGCAGACCAAAAAAAAAGAGGTGTAGTGATGTATGTCAAGAATTCTATAAATTCCAAACAAATATATAAGGATAAAGAGGGTAGGATATTGATTGTACAAGTAGATATTGAACCCAGACCTCTAGTGGTTGTTTCTATTTATGCCCCCAATGAAGACCAAATGACATTCTATAAAAATTTACACCAAATAATAACAGATTTAGCTATTGATAATCTATTGATAATAGGTGATTTTAATGCTATCGCGAATAGACAATTAGACCACTCAGGAGGGGGAGGTAATAAAAAAAGGGGAAAAGGTAAAAAAACAAGAAGAAACTTGCTACCCAGTACTTTTCAAAAAATGAAAGCGGAACTATTATTAAGCGATATTTGGAGGGAAAGACACCCTCTCAAAAGGCAATTTACCTTTTATTCCAATCCTCACAAAATTTGGACGAGAATTGACATGTTATGGGCACCAAAAACGGTGGCAGAACAAATAAGAGAAGTTGAGATAGACGTTAATACATGGGCCGATCACAATCCAATAGTGGTCTATATGACGATGAATAATAAACAGAACAATTGGCGGATGAACAGGCATATATTAAACGACAAGAAATATAAGGATTGGATTGAAAAGGAATTAAAAATATTTTTTGAAATTAATAAAACATCAGACACTACTCCACAGAACTTATGGGATACAGTTAAAGCGTACATAAGAGGTTTAACAATATCTTATACAGCAAAATACAATAAGGAAAAGAAATTAAAGTATTTACAATTAACAAACGAACTAAAACAATTAGAATCCTTATCGCAGCAACATACTAAGAATAGAGATCTAAAGACAGAAATAAACGTAATTAAACATAAAATTAGAGTTATAGAACAAAACCAATTAACTGAAAAGATTAAAAGAGCAAAGCAACAATACTTTGAATATGCAAATAAACCTGGCAGATGGCTAGCGTATAAACTTAGAAAACAAAGTCAATCAAAATTAATCCAAAAATTAGAAGATAAAGATGGTAAAATAAAATACGATACAGAAGGTAAGGCAGACATTGTGTATAATTTCTATAAGGAATTATATGCTAAAGATCATGTCATTGAAGATGAAGTTTTTAACTACTTAGAGGCTTCAAATTTACCACAAATAACAGAAGATCAACAGGCTACCATGGACGGACCAATAACAATGGAGGAACTCCTAATAACAATTAAAAAACAGAAAAGCAACAAGGCCACAGGCCCAGATGCCATACCTGCAGAATGGTATAAGATAGATAATGAAACAATAAGAAACCATATGTTAGAAACTTTTAATTCCTGTAGACTTGACGGAAAAATTCCCAAATCTTGGTCAGAATCACTGACAACTTTAATACATAAACAGGGTACAGAACCAGAAAAAATCAAAAATTATAGGCCTATATCACTATTAAATGTAGACTATAAGATCTTTATTGCCATTTATGCAGAAAGACTTAAAGGAGTTATAAATGGAATAATACACCAAGACCAAAATGGGTTTCTTCCAGGGAGACAAATTAAAAATAATATTAGAACTGTAATAAATATACTAGAGTACTATGAACAACACTCAGATAAGATGGCATCTTTAATGTTTTTGGATGCTCAAAAAGCCTTCGACAACGTTAATTGGATATTTATAAAAATGCAATTAAATAAAATGAGATTTGGCCCAAAATTTGTTAATCTAATAGATACTATATATTCAAAACAGACAACGAATATAATATTGAATAACAGTCAATTACCAATACTTGATATAAATAAGGGAGTTCGCCAAGGATGTCCTATATCACCATTGTTATTTATTATGACCCTTGAAACCTTATTAATTAAAATAAGAGCGGACCCCAGAATAAAAGGTTTAACCGTAGGAGATGAAATCTATAAACTCCAGGCCTTTGCAGATGATCTAATGTTTATAATTGAAGAACCGACCATAACAGTTCCTACTTTATTACAAATCATTGAACAATATGGAAATGTAGCAGGTTTAAAGATAAACAAAAACAAAACACATTACTTGACTAAAAACATGAACAAAACACTAGAAACTAAATTAGAAACTATTTCTGGAATAAAGACTGTAAAAAAGGTAAAATATTTAGGAATAAATTTAACAGCGAAAACAATAACATTAAAAAATGATAATTATATGAAATTGTTAGCAGAAATTAAAAAAGACTTAGTAACCTGGAACAATTTGAAAATATCTTTCTTAGGAAGAATTGCAACAATTAAGATGAACATTTTACCCAAGGTCTTATTTCTTTTTCAGACAATACCAATAAACCCAGGGGGTATCTTTTTAAGAACTTTAACAAACTTAGTTAAAAAATTTATATGGCAAGGTAAAAAAGCAAGGATAAAAATGAATTGTTTAGAAGATATCAAAGAAAGAGGAGGATTTGGCCTTCCAAATTGGAAATTATACTATCAGGCCGCTGCACTAACATGGCTTAGAGATTGGATAATTTTAGATAATAAAAGAACACTTGAATTAGAAGGACATGATTTAATGCTTGGATGGCACGCATTTTTATGGTATGATAAGGACAAAAACCATTCATATTTTAAAAGGCATACATTAAGGAAATACTTACTAGAAGTATGGAAAGATATAAAGAAGAATCATTTCTTAAGCATCCCAGATTGGTTAGCTCCCTTAGAAGCAATAACGCATCCAAAGTCTATAAAGGACAAGAAAATGACTCATAGATATAAAGAACTATTAAATGATCAGATGAAGCTTAAATCTAGAATTGAACTACAAGAAGAAGGGATAATAATAGATTGGTGGCACTATGCCCAGATCCGATCTAGATATCAGAAGGATAAAACTCTTTACATTTTTAATAAAAGTAAGAATTCTTTAACTACCTTAATAACCACTAACCCTACAAAAATGATAGGGAAAATATATAAACTACTTATTGCTCATAAAAATATAGAATTGTCTTTAAAAGATACTATGATAAGATGGTGTAGAAATATTGGCAAGGAAATAGATATAGACACATGGGAGAAAGTGTGGATTAATAATTGGAAAATGACTAAATCAGTTTCTTTAAAAGAAAACCAAATCAAAATGTTCTATAGATGGCATCTCCCACCAAATAGGATAGCAAAAATGTTTCCCAAAACATCCCCAATATGTTGGAAATGTAAGAAGGATATAGGAACTTACTATCATCAATGGTGGACATGCAGCAAAGCAAAAATATATTGGAAGATGATTGAAAAAATATTAAAAGAAATAATAAAACAAGATATAGATAATACCCCGGAATTTTATTTATTAGGTGTCACAACCCAGATTTATAAGAAAGAAATTTTTTATTTAATCATACATATATTAACTGCGGCTAGAATAATATATGCGCAAAACTGGAAAGGGGAGGAAATCCCCAAGGAAGAAGAGGTTATAGCTAAGATATTAGATTGCGCTGAAATGGATATGATGACAAGAAGATTAAACGATCAAGAGGATACTAAATTTTACGAAACATGGAACAACGTTTACAAATGGATAGATAAGAAAAAATAAGATATATTGTTAGTGGTTGTTTTTTCTTTTTCTTTATTTTGTATTAGTTTTTATCTAGATGATAATAATAGTAATATTAGTTTAAAAGGATTTTTTGATGATTATGATATAGCTATGTATGTATAAGTATAAGCAATATATTAAGATTTTTGAAGTATAATAGTTGAATTTAGTCTTACTGTCTAGATTGAAGGTTTAATACTATTTTATTATAGTAATTAGGATTATATTAAAGGTATCTTTCCTTTTTGGTAACTATGTTATACTAACCTTAATACCCACATTAAGATTTGTAAACTTCAATTCAAATTTATTAATTTTTTCTTTTTTTTATAATAGTTAATACATATGTATTCTTTTTCTATATTTGAATTTATACTTTCATAAGAAGCGGAGGAAATACACCCCCACTTTATGTTTATTGTTTGTTTGTATCTGTTTGTCTTTTTATGAAAAATAATAAAAAAATTGAAAAAAAAAATAAATTCAGTTACTGTGGATTTATCTACCACGTTTGCTGGAAGTTTGTTCCAAGGATCTACTACTCTTTCAGTAAAATAATATTTTCTCATGTTGCTTTTGATCTTTCCCCCAACTAAATTCAGATTGTGTCCCTTTGTTCTTGTGTTCACTTTTCTATTAAAACACTTCCCTCCTGGACATTATTTAACCCTTTAACATATTTAAATGTTTCGATCATGTCCCCCCTTTACCTTCTGTCCTCCAGACTATATATATTGAGTTCATTAAGTCTTTCCTGATACGTTTTATGCTTAAGACCTTCCACCATTCTTGTAGCCCGTCTTTGGACCCGTTCAATTTTGTCAATATCTTTTTGTAGGTGAGGTCTCCATAACTGAACACAGTATTCCAAATGTGGTCTCACCAGCACTCTATATAGCGGGATCATAATCTCCCTCTTCCTGCTTGTTATACCTCTAGCTATGCAGGCAAGCATCCTACTTGCTTTCCCTACCACCTGACTGCATTGTTCACCCATTTTGAGACTGTCAGAAATCACTACCCCTAAATCCTTTTCTTCTGAACTTTTTGCTAACACAGAACTGCCAATACAATACTCAGATTGAGGATTCCTTTTCCCCAAGTGCATTATTTTACATTTGGAAACATTAAACTGCAGTTTCCATTGCTTTGACCATTTATCTAGTACAGCTAAATCATTTACCATATTACAGACGCCTCCAGGAATATCAACCCTATTGCACACTTTAGAGTCATCGGCAAATAGCCAAACCTTCCCCTATATCACTCACAAACATATTAAAAAGAATAGGACCCAGAACAGACCCTTGTGGCACACCGCTTGTAACCTGTCTCTGCTCAGAATACTCGCCATTAACAATAACTCTCTGATGTCTACGCTTCAGTCAGCTGCAAATCCATTGAACTATCCAGGGATTAAGTCCAATCTTCACTAATTTATCTATCAGCTCTTTATGTGTGATATCTCCAACATTTCACTCCAGATGCTGATTGAAATGACAGACATTTATTGTCCTCAATGTGAAAAAAAAAATTGGGCAGTAAAAAGCAAAAAGGCAAAAGTTCTTTCCCTGCTCCCCAGCCAGCAATATTTATGCAAGGGTGATAGACAAGAAAGTTTTCCATGGATGGTTGAGGTCAAACCCATTATGCTGTACTTAGTCTCAGGTTAGGGGAACTGTTGGAAATGTCTGAAGTATTGCCAACAGCAGAAAATTAACTTCCCAGATTTTGTGACTGTAAAAATGGGTTCATAAGGCCATACATATAGTTAAATATGTGGAGGTTGTAGGGCTAAAGACGTACCCAAGATAGCAAAAGATTCTTGATAGTTGAGAGACAAATAATTAATGAATGGAGGAGCAACTGGAATGTAATAGATATGAAGGGATCATCTTGGGCCATGTCAAAGGAATTCAGCAGTTTTGTTCAGATTCCATGAAGAAATTCTAAAAGTTATTTGGGGCTGGCTGGCACAATTATGTATTATTCCTAGAAAAATCAGAGTGGACTACATTAGAAGTTAGAAGGTCTTTGCTTGATTCAGAATTATGACTTATAGGGGTGGAATGCTGAACTGTAAACTGAACACAGCTAAGCGAAAGCAGAGTCAACAACCAAGACAAAGGCCAAGAATCTTGGTAAGTAGACCTCTCTAGATAAGGAGAAGATGGCAGAACATTTACATGCACTTTTGACATGTTGTCCCTGTGAGGAGACTACAGGCCAGATGTTTTGCAAGTTTGATTATCAGGAGTCAATGGAATTAGCAATTTTGCTTACAATCTTGAACTCACAAAGGACTCTAAGTTTCATAAATGTTACTTCCTAATCACTTTTGGAAATTGCTCGTTAACTACGTCATAAGAGATTTTTGGAATGACAGGTTTGAACATGTCAGGTGGGACCTACAGAAGTTATATCAGATATAACTTTATATAGGTATTTAGTCTGTATGTGGCTTCATTTTCTTACCTTCCTCTGTCAAGGACCCTAGAGTACTCATGTCTAATGGTCTAAGTGTCAGAGCCCTCTGCAACAACATTGCTAAAAAGGCATTAAGTTGTTAACCTAATCTTGTAAAACTTCTTCTCTGGTAATTTTGTACTGCTAACCAACGCATACAAAACCTTTGCTAGACCAATTCTTGAATACTGCTCGTCTGCCTGGAAGCTGCACTGTATATAGGACATTAATAAAATTGATCAAGTCCAAAGCTTCTCTACTCACAACAGAATACCTTATGCTACCAGGCTTGAAATTTTGAACAACCTACAATTATGCTGTCTAGGGTCTGACCTAAGCAAAATACACAAAATTGTCTGCTACAATATTCTACCTGTCAATGACTATTTCTGCTTCAACTGCAATAATACATGAGCACACAATAGATACAAACTCAAAGTAAATCGCCGCAAACTCAATTGCAGAAAATACAACTTCAGCAATAGAGTGGTCAATGCCTGGAGTGCTCTACCTGACTCCATTGTTACTTCATCAAACCCTCATAGCTTCACCCTTAAACTGTCTACCGTAGACCTCACCCCATTCCTAAGATGTCCCTGTCAGGGGCATGCACAAGCACACCAGCATGCTCACTGTCCCTGTCCTATTGTCCCCATTTATTTACACCCTGTATTTACTGTATTCATACTGTATTCATGTTTATACTCACACCAGTTTATCATACATGTTTGAAAACTAACTAACTAAATAAAAAAATAAATAAGAGAGAATGAAAGCCCATCTTCCTGCTGCTCTAGGAGGCATTGTTTAGCTAAAACTGCTCATGAATTGAGCTGGCTTCCATAATTTATTAGTTACTGGCAGTCAGTAACTAGTAACCTATCAATCTGAGAATTTGGCTTTCCCGAGCATCCACTTGTGAAGGTCTTTCTCAAGGATCTATTAAGGAGGAAACATTGAGTTTCTTTAAAAGCTTTAATTGGGACAGTTTGAACTTTACCCAGACAAACGTTCATCCTTACAAGCATAATAGGGAGAACTGAATGTATAATGTTAGGAATCATATTTTGATAGCTAGTATGTGAAAGAAGCCATTCAAAATCCATTAAATCACCCTAATATACTGGGCAGTGTAGACAAGGTAATAGATAACACCTCTTATCTCCTGCCATTTGTCTGTATTATATTTATTGCCCGCAATCAGAAGCATGATACTTTGTGGTTGGAGCAAACATGTATTGTTGGAAGTATTGGCTCTTTGGAATTAAAATCCAATAGATTTATGAGCAGCAAAGGTAGCCTTTAATTATCCAAGAAGGTTCTTGCACTTGTTATTAAGTCCACCCCACCTTCTGCTCTCATGTATAATGTTACTTGGAGCATATGAGCTCATCAGCTTTATTAATAGTAGCAAAGAGTTAACGTTTGGTCATAAACAGAGTTTATTGTGCGTGCTATTCAAAGGCAGATTTTTGTCACTATGTGGGAGTGGGTGGGAGGGGGTTATTGATATTACTATTCCTCATCTTCTATCATCATGTGCTAGGAGTCCTGACTCGATTTTTAAATAAGATAAGGGCTAAAGTATGAAGCATGCCTTCAGGCTTTAAATAGCTGCCTCTATCACCCTCAAATGAAATAACCATGCAGCATAGATACAATAAGTTGATAAAATCAGATAGATAAAAAGTAGAAAGCTCTTTAGAAGATGTTCATTGTAAAACCACCATAGAAAAAGCAGAGAAGCAAATACCAAGAAATCATTTTAGGTCAGCAAAAAGAACAATGTCCTAAAATTATGGGAATAGATATTATAAAATGATAGCCTAGTTTTGAATCATTGAATAATGATTTTTGTCATTGAATAATGACAAAAACAGACTAGAATAATTCTGTTCCTATAGCTTACCAGTAAACTATACTACTAATCTCTCTTTGGATTTGATTTTGAGGTTTGGTCCATCTTTTGGGTCTGACAACCATCTTGCAAGACTACACTGATTGCAAGTCAATATTTTCATCCTTTTCAAGCGATGATGCTAAATCTTTCATTTTGTGCTACATTCCAAGTTTCTTGTTTTCTTATTTTACCAAGAAAAGTAAAACAACAACAACAAAAATCCTCTTCTGCAACAAAATTATTACATTATTTGCACGAATTGCTACATGGAGAATTCGACAAGGTTATAAGTTAGAACATGCAAACCCCAAGGAAACACATAATACATTAAAAAACAACTCTGTTCAGATTAGTCTTTCCAATAAGCGATGTATTTTATGCTGATTAATATTGCATCAAAATGGAAAGAGAGAGAAAATGAAATTAGATGAGAAGCTTGTATCACATTGGGTCATACAGCAATGTAATAAAAGGTAGTACAGCATTCTATAGCCTGGAGAAACTGCAAAGTAAGAATCCTTCATTATACATTTTCTTGCTGCAGTAAAATGTATATAATACTGTATAACATTTAAGAAAAGGAATGGAGAAAAGATACACATTGGGCCATGGAAATGAATTTTATCGCATGCCATTTCTATTGGAGATTTTTTTTTAATTTTTTTTATTAAATATTAACATTAAAAAGAGAAAACAGACATAACTAACATAAAAGAGAAAATGGTATGGTACATAATATGAAGTAACTAATAGTAATATATGATCTTGAGTGTATATGTGCTAGATACAGTGTCAAATATGGAAATTATAAAGTATAATTATAAAGTAAAAGTATGATACATATTGTAAAAAAATAATAGTAATATATAATCTCAAATATATATGTGCAAAACACAGTCTCAAATGTGAGAAATATGTTGGAGATGTTATATCTCTGTATAAGAGTGATTTTAAGAATAGGATTCTGACCTGAGAAATTATAAATGAAACAGGTGTTGTGACTATAATAAAAAAAGAAATGTATTTTCAAGAAATACATATATAACAGATGTTCTCTTTTGGCAGAGAATATTTTTTTTAGAACAGAATTCTTTATAGGCCAAGTGTGATTGGACACACAAGGAATTTGTCATTGGTGCATATGCTCTCAGTGTACATAAAATAAACTATACATTCATCAAGAATCGTAAGGTACAACACTTAATGATAGTCCAGGTACAAATAAGCAATCAAATCACATTAGGAACCAGTCAATATAAATTGTAAGGATGCAAGCAACAAAGTTACAGTCATACAGTCATTAGTGGAGATGATGGCTGAGGGGAACGATGAGAAAATTAATAGTAGTGTGATTAGTAAATAGTTTGACAGTGGGTTTTTATTTTTTTGACAGTGTTGAGGAAATTATTTGTTTAGCAGAGTGACCGCGTTTGGGAAAAAAACTGTTCTTGTGTCTAGTTATTCTGGTGAGCAGTGCTTTATAGCATAGTTTTGAGTGTTGGAGTTGAAAAGTTTGTGTCCAGGATGTGAGGTGTTGTAAATATTTTCACAATTTATATCCTAATCATCTTAGGGTTGGACAATTACAATGCACTCTACATGGAACTCCTCCTGGAAATTACAGTTAGTCCAGAATGCTTGGGGATAGGAAACGTTGAGCATGCTTACTACACTCTGGATGTGATATAATCTAACACACATTTATGCCAGTTATTGTTCAGTCATGAAACATTAAATTTGCCCCCACTATCTTGGTTTGTGTATGGTTTGACTGATTATTTTACTATAAGGGTTTTTAAATTGCTTTATAAATATTGGATTTGTAGACTGTTTATTATTGTTGTGAGCCGCCCCAAGTCTTTGGGGAGGGACAAAATACAAATCTAAATAACAACAACAAAAACAATAACAGTAACAATAATTGTTGTTGTTCTTCTTCTGATTCCTATTATTATTATTATTATTATTATTATTATTATTATTATTATTATTATTATCTTTCCTAAAATGCTTTCTATAAGATGCCTAAAAATTCCTAGATATTCTGGATTCTTTACACCCCATGCACATTGTAATTCTGCAACAGAATTGAATTATGAATTATATTAATGCCATACAAAGATCTGCCTGCCAGCCTACCTGCCTGTTGTTTGTAAACCTACATATTTTCAAATTTGGGCCACCTGCTTAAGCACAACACCACCAAAATAGTTCCTTAATATTCAAATTGTGTCACTTAAATAGAATTCCTGTTCAACATCTTTGCAGACCTTTCTTTTATGTCAGCAGCAGTCATATGTACAACCAATTAAATTACATCTTCAAAAAAGCCAACATGGGAAATCTTGCCATTTCAATCAATACACATTGTAAAGCCAGCAGTATCATCCTGCTGGGGTAATGCAATGATATTCTTTGGTTCCTGGTTTGGCTGCTGGCAGAGCACAGCCATTTAAACCAACAAACAAAGAAAAAAATCAATAAAATAGAAACAGATGCACAAGTAATCAAGTATGTCATTTTATTGATGTGTTCCTGATTATCCCTTAATGAAGCAAGATATCTGAAGAAAGCATATATGCTAATGGATGCCTCTTCAGAAGCTAAAGTTGTCTGACTTTGACACTTACCTTTAGTGTAAAGTTTAATAATAGTTTGTCACATAGTACCATTTGCAGTAGAATGATTCTGTTTTCTGAAAGGAATGGTAATGTAGAAGAGTTTGATCATAGAGGTCATCCACTCCTCTTCTGGATCAGCAGTTGTAGCATGAACTTGAATAATCGTTACGCTAAGGGTTGCCACAATATTATTTGATCACTGATTGCAATGTGAGTACTGTTTTTGCTGTCCTCTTCCTAAATGTAAAAGCAATTCTATTTCTTCTTTATTTTTCATGTCCCGAGATCTTCTCATTGAAGCTGATCAATCCTAGTCCATCTCAGTGCCTAAGATGTCAATGTGTAGTGATTTTGTGTCGTCTCTCCTTGTGTTGAGTTTTCCTATATTCGTGGTTTTTATGTATCATGTTAGAACATAAGAATAGAATTCACTACCGGACTCCGTAGTATCATCCCCTAACCCCCAACACTTTACCTTTAGACTATCCAAGGTTGACTTCACCAAGTTCCTAAGAGGTCAGTAAGGGGCGTAGATAAGTGCACCAGAGTGCCTACCATCCCTTGTCCTATTGTCTCTCCTATATCTCCCATATCTTCTCTTCTATACCTATATATTTTTCTGCTATTCTCTCATAGTTATATTTCACTCCTTTATTTTCTCCTCTATTCCCCCTTTAATACATTCTACCTAATTATATCGTTTATAACCCTCGTTGTGTATTATTGTGTATTGGACAAAACAAACAAGCAAGCAAGCAAGCAAGCAAGCAAGCAAGCAAGCAAGCAAACAAACAAACAAACAAACAAACAAACAAACAAACAAATAAATAAAATAAAGAGTTATGCTGAATTGGGCCAAAGCCCATCGAGTCCAGCATTCTGTGTCACAGAGTACCCCACCAATTGTACGTGGGGATCTTGAGCAGAAAGAGAGGGCACAACCGTCCCTTTCCCTTGACCCTCAACAAATGGTATCCAAGGGAATCCTGCCTGCCTCAACCAACATAGAGGCCGCCCTTGGACATCCATCCCTACTGTAATCTTATCTTTGTGGCTTCAGGTTTTCTTTTTTTGTAGAACAACGTCCTCATTTCTTGCCTGTATTTTTAACTGGTCAAGTATCTTGCTCCAATATATATTTAATTTGGATGCTTTTAGTGGTTTTTATTGGTTTTACTGTTCTCAAATATAAACTTTCTTGAACTGTAAGTCACCTGAAAAACATTGACATTGACCATAGAAATTGAACAAATTAAGTAAAATAGAAAAAAAGTATCAGCAATGAGACATCCCAAAGACTTTAATCTAGCCACATTATAAACATCAATAGTATTCTGAAAGAGGCTCAAGCCTTCCTCATTATTAGATTGAATGTTATCCAGCCTGAAGGACACATCATCCAGCACTATAGCTTCAACCATATAATATTTTCTATCCTTATGTTTTTCTTCGTAAAAATACAAGACTGGTTAAACATTGTTTTCTCCTGCAAAATATGAATTGATTACTGTTTATTATTATTATTATTATTATTATTATTATTATTATTATTATTTAAATTTGTATGCCGCCCCTCTCTGCAGACTCGATTCCTTTGTCACTATCATTAGAGTGATCTGTTTTTCTATATTCTTGTTGCACAATGTGCAACATTTTACCATAAACTGCCCAGAAGTTACTCTCTAATTCAGGGGTGTCAAACTAATTCAGGGGTGCCAAACTCAAGGCCCCCACATGGGGCTGGATCTGGCCCATGGGGTGCTTAGATCTGGCTTGGGGACCGCCCTGGAAACAGCAAAGAATTCCTCTGCCAGTGAAAATGGAGCTTGGGAATGCTGAACGCAGACCTCCTGAGCTCTGTCCTCATTGGCAGAGGGTTGCAGGAGGCCATGGCAGCCAAAAACAGAGTTTGGGAGCCCATTTCACTCGCATAGTGCTTGGGCCACCACAGGCGCCCCAACATGATTGATGCTATAATTGGCCCCTTTACAATTTTATCTTCCAAATCAAAATTCAACAAGAAATTATTTATCTATTTTATTTATTTATTAGATTTGTATGCCGCCCCTCTCCATAGATTCGGGGCAGCTAACAACAATAATAAAACAGCATATGACAAATCTAATATTTAAAATAATTAAAAAACCCTTATTAAAAACCAAACATACACACAAACATACCATGCATAAATAGCACCGAAGGTCCTTACCCACCGGCGTTTTTGCTGGAGGCTCGAGGGAGACGCAGGATGCATGGCGCAGCCGTCATCTTGTTTCTCGGCCGAGATCTCGCGAGATTTCGCGAGATCTTGGTCAGAGATCAGGCTAGGGTGGCTAGGGTGGCCTGATCAATGAGGTGTCCGGGCGGGACCTGCCAGCCCTATAAAAGGGTGTGCAGGCCCGAGGATTTTCCTTTTCGCCAGGACTCGTCTTCCAAGCAGACACCCACCCGCCCTCCCTATCTTACAGTGTGCTATTCTGGGTCGCCCTAGGGGGCCGAATAGGAATTTTTGGCAGTCTGGCATCTTAGCCATGACTGTTTTTTCGCCTATTCCACACTGTGGAGACGGATAGAGCGGTTAGGGGGTGCTTGCACCTGTTAGGCAAATTGGCTTACCTTTGGTCATTTGGGTAGGCAGGTTAGGGGCTGAAAACTGGGTGGTGGTTTAGCAACTGCGTGTTCTCTGTTGGGCATCTTTGGGGATGATTGACAGGTTCTCTCCAAAGGCTTGTGGTATTGGCGACCTGAGCAGTTGGGGGAACCTGTCTTTGGGTTCCGCCCATTTAATTCCCCTTGTAGGGGTTAGTCGGCGGGACCTCCCACATGCAAGTGCATGGCATGGTCTCAGGTAAGGGAGGGGTCCCTCATCTGGACTAGCATGGAGCTACGCCCATAAGTTGCCCCGGAGGTTTATTGTATGTCATTTTCCACCCCGGAAGCAATTGTTTTTGACCCTGAGTGTGTTGTCAGTGGTGTTGAAAAGTTTCACATTGTCGGCAAAAAGATATTATCGCAGAGGTCATTGATGTATAGGATGAAAAGAGTAGGACCTAGTACGCTGTCTTGGGGAACGCCGCTTTTGACAGGGACAGGGGAGGAAATGGCGCTTCCAATTTTGACAACTTGTTGCCTGTTTGACAAGAATGCAGTAATTCAGTTGTGGAGGAGACCTGAGATCATAGTTCCCTCTAAGCTGAGCAGTGAGCAATCGCTCACTTAAAAATCATCATCAACTCAGAGTTTTCCAAACCTGCACAGAAGCCGAGAGTGAAAGTGTGAAAGGGAAGGAGAGAGAGAGGAAGAGAGGAAGAGAGAGAAACAGATAGAAAAAGAGAGGAAGGAAAAGAGAAAGAAAAAGAATGGGAGTAAGGAAGAGAGAAAGAAAATCAAAATATAGTTTGAAAATAGCTCAACTATTTAAGTGGCATTTTGATATTGATAGAGTTGCCCTATTATGAGCTCACTGTTATAGACACACAGTACAGTATTTTATTTTGAAATTCTCTGAGGCAAAACAGGATGGGTTTTTTATTTATTTATTTATTTACTTACTTACTTACTTACTTACTTACTTACTTATTTACTTATTTACTTACTTAATTACTTACTTACTTACTTATTTACTTACTTAATTACTTACTTACTTACTTACTTATTTACTTACTTACTTACTTACTTAATTACTTATTTATTTATTTATTTATTTATTTATTTATTATTTCTGTGCTGCTCAGTCCCGAAGGGATTGCCGCTCAGACACTATACTTTTCCGCCCACCCCCCAAAAAAATTAGAGGGAACACTGCCTGAGGTGCCATAGGATTTGAGTTTTAGGAGAAGTTTGTCATGAACCACTGAGTCAAAGGCTTTGCAGAAGTCGATATAAATTGCATCGATGGATTTTCCTTGATCAAGGTGGGTAGTCCAGATGTTTTTGCAGTGGAGAAGTTGTAGGTTGTAGGATAGTTTCTTTCTGAATCCAAATTGTTTTTTTGATAGTAGGTTATTAGATTCTAAGTAAAGAGTGATTGATCGATTTATAATTGATTCCATGATTTTACAAGGTACACAGCATAGTGATATGGGTCTGTAGTTGTCAACTAGTGATGGGTCTCCTTTTTTGAAAATGGGGATGACTACTGCTTTTAACCACAGTTTGGGGAGAGTGCTGGTCATGAAGGAATTTTGGAAGATAATGCTTAGGGGTTCAGCTATGGCAGATGAGAGTTTTCTTAGGAAGTATGCACAAAGACCATCTGGACCGACAGATAGGGAAGGTTTGAGATCACAGATTGCTTTTTCAACATAGTCTGTAGTGAAGATGATTTGGCTTAGGTTATTTAATGAGTTAGGAGTGTGATTTGCGAAGAGGGGGGATGAGTCATTACTGTTAACAAAAACGGAGCCAAAAAAGGAGTTGAATAGATTTACTTTGGATGGGTCGTCCTGGTACTCTTTGTTGTGTGGTCCTATGAGAGGTGGAATAGGTCTGGAGTCGTTAAGTTTGTTGTTGACGAAGTTGTAGAAGGCACGGTTAGATTTGGTGCGTAGGAGGTTTTCCTCTTGTTCACTGTGATAGTTTAGACATTCTACTTTTATTTGTTGGCATATTCTTCTGTAGCGGCTTTTAAAGTTGTTTACTGGACCTTTTTTGTTTCTACGCCAGAGGGATCTTTTTTGGGTTTGTAGTTTCTTTATTGAGATGGGAACGTTATTTTTCCGTTTTCTTCTAGGAGAGGTAATTGGAACATACAGATCTATAAGTCTATTGATTTGGAGTAAGAATGTGTTGTAGAGGTCATCAATGGAGATGCAGTTGGAGAAGAGGGATTGCCAATTAATAAATGAGAGATTGGCGTCTATGAGTTCGTAGTTGGCTTTCCTGAAATTGTACTTAGGTGCCGCGTTGTTCTGTTGAGTGTTATGATGGCGTAGGTTGAGGTTGAAGTTGATCATACTATGGTCGCTGTTGAAGAAGGGTTCTATGATATGCAGTCCATAAATAGCACTTTTACTATTGCAGAATACGAGGTCGAGACAGCTGTTGAGTCTGGTGTTGTTTAATACTAATTGTTCCAGTCCCAGGCTGGTGACGGTGTTATAGATGGCGGTATGTATAGGTTCGGTGGAGCATTCATTTAGTGTCCAGTTGATGTGTGGTAGGTTGAGGTCACCTAGGAAGATAATGGGGTAGGGGCAGGAGGATGCCCATGTTAGTAGGGAAGTTAATTTTGAGGCATGGGAAGTGTCATAGTTTGGAGCTCTGTAGCACAGTAAAAAGCGGAGAGTGGTGTTGAGTAGACCTGGCCTGAGGCTTCCTGTTCGTATTGGATAGACTGGGTCAAAGCAATGCGGGCTGGCCTCTTACATTTTCTAAGATGGCCCCATGGGTTGGATCCAATCACATTGCAAGCCTGATGTGGCCCATGACCTTGAGATTGACACATCTTCCTTAGGTATTGAAACAGTGGTATTATGGCACTCCAGTCCTTCTTATCATTAAACTATATATACCCAATTTCAGCAATTGTTTTTATATATTCCTTTTCAATCAAACAATGCTGTGCTTCAATGGTTAGATGGCCTAGATATTAGTATTTGAAAATAGATATTTTTAACATTTACATTTTATTGTGTTTTTAATCTAGGTGAAATGTTAATATAGATAGCCATATGCTAAATAAATATTGTATTTCATCAGGCATATGATTCTGCAGTTAAATTTACTTGAGGTTATTGCATTTCTGTCTCAAAAAACAATTCAACAATTGATTGAAGAAATATCTGAAAAGTTTTGAATTTTATTAGTAAGAAATTTCATTCTCACAACTGTGGATTTAAAATGATCTCTTAAATATAACAATTGCTCTATGAAGCTCTCTTAGATTTGTGATTTTTTTTTTAAAAAAGTTATTCAGTACTTTTCTTTCTATAATACTATTATATTGCATTTTCTATTTTGTTTGGTCTTATTGTATACCGTCCAATGTCAGTATGGAGTCAAACAGTGCCTAAGCTGAGTAAATTGAAAATAAATTGAATGTAAAAAAAAAAGTTTTCCATGAATCATAGATTCTAGTATTCATGTGCTTAATCAGAAGGATGAAAACATACCAAAATATTTCTGTAAATGTACATCTTATGGAGTTAATAGTGAAATTTTATACAAGGTTTGGAGTTAGGAGAAGAATTTAAAACACAGTAATATATAAAAAGTGACAAATTTTATGCTTCTTCATTTTACGGAGAAATATCCTATGCTATAGATTACAGGTTCAATTTGAAGAAATAATAATTGAATAACAATAATAATAATAATAATAATAATAATAATAATAATAATAATACTGTTCTGTCTGGGTCACTCCGGAAGCCAATACCAACCCAAAAAGAGAATCCAGACACACCGGTAAAAGGCAAAGGCAGTTTATAAAATTCAAGAAAAAACACAGGTAACAGAAAATGTCCTTACAAACAGGAAAACGCTGTATCTTCAGATATATCCACGAAGGCAAAAGTCCATGCACAATACAGGATTCTTGCTACCAATACAAGGCTGTAGATAGCAGACCTACACCTCCCACGGGTCTTCCAAACTGCTGGGCCACAAGCCAGGAACAGAGACGCCGAGAACAAAGCAGGACACCGTAACTCCAATTGATAACACTCCACATGGCTTCAAGGGCTTGCCTGCCTTTTAAACCCTGCTAAGGAGGACCACACCCAAGCCCAGCTGTTCCTAATTCAGTGCTGATAATACTTCTTTAATTGCTCCTTTCTCTGATCTGAACGTCTGTGTCGCATGTCAATGACGGCTTGTGCTTCATCACCTAATGACTCCAAGCTACTGGCTGGGGAGAGCCCCCCCCCCCCCGGGGCTCTTATGCTGTTCTCCTTCATCCCATTCCTGACTTTCCTCTCCCCCGTCCGACTGTTCAGCCCCCTCCTCTTTGCTGTCATCCTCCTCCGGGCATGGAGCCAGCAGAGACACAGCCGGTCCCTGAGCAGCCTCAGGCTGAACCACAACAAATAATAACAACAACAACAACAACAACAAGAATATTAATAAAGTAAAATTGAGGAGGCAGTCTGAATTACTTAATTACTGAGTTATTTAATTTAGAATTATGAATTCGAAAAATGTGAAGTACAAATTCTCTTACCAATAGACAACTTCTGGAGATAAGCTGTTCCGTTGATTAATTGTTCTAATTGTCAGGTAAACTATCCTTAGTTCTAGGTTGCCTCTCTCCTCGATTAGTTTCTATCCATTGCTTCTTATCCTCCCTGTGCTTTGGAGAATAGGTTGACTGTCTCTTCTTTGTGTCAGCCTCTTAGATATTAGAACACTGTCACCCCTTGCCCTTCTTTTCATTAAACTAGACATACCCAATTCCAGCAATCGTTCTTTATATGTTTTAGCCTCCAGTCCCCTAATCATCATTGTTGCTCTTTTCTGAATTCTTTCCAGA
This sequence comes from Erythrolamprus reginae, assembly GCF_031021105.1. Lineage (NCBI taxonomy): Eukaryota > Metazoa > Chordata > Lepidosauria > Squamata > Dipsadidae > Erythrolamprus > Erythrolamprus reginae. The sequence continues at coordinate 234,913,557 of NC_091952.1, read as the reverse complement.
GTCTCAACATCTTTTCTTACATCATGGCAACCAAAACTAGATGCAGTATTCCATGTGTGGCATTACCAAGGCATTATAAAGTGGCATTAATACTTCATGCGATCATTATAAAACTTATAGCTTGCAGGGAGGGAGGAAAACAAGGCAAGGCAATCAGTAGAAGACAAAGTCATCCATGGTAGGTGCGGATTTATGTATGTGGTGGAAACTAGGTTGCCCCCTATGAAAACAATGTTGAAGCATGACCTTTCAAGTCCTATTCATTTGTTCAAATGTTACAACATCAAAAACTCCTATGAAAAGAACAAAGTACGTACGAAAACAATACAAAACCAACCACATCTCTTTTGACAAAAGCTTCCAGTTCTGTGGGCATTTCCAGTAGAAGGTTCCCAGCTAACACACATTTTAGAATGCCAAAAGAGGGTCAACCAGATTCACAGCATCTAGAAAGAAAGAAACTGTTTAGAAGGCGAAAAAAAAGAGGTTGCAAGTCTTTAAAAAAAGGTAAGAAAAGTCTATGCAAGGTATAATCTAAGGAAGACTATGCAACAATTTATGAACGTTACATTAGAAACATGATGATACAAGAATAGCAAAGACATAAAGATTAAGCATGTGGATGATTTAATTACATGAAGGTTCCTAGAGTGGATTATGTTAAATACTCTGGGAAAAAGTCTGAGGCAGATTTAATGTCTTAAAGATTTTTCACATTAGTTTTTTTAAAAAAAATCAGAATTATAAAACTCTAATGGAGTTTTTGTGTAAAAATGAAAAAAAAATGTGATTTACAGTTTTGATTATTAAATAGGACAGATTATAGAAAGAAGAGTAACATGATGTAATGATGAGAGAGAGAGGTTAAAATATAATTGCACTAATAAATTACTGTATGTGAAAAATATCAAAAATCACTTTGCATCTTTTTTCTTTTCTATTTTTTTCTTGAACTTTTTGCTTTCTCTTTGCTTTCTTTTTGTTTTTCTTTTTTTCTTACTTTAATATTAGTTTGTATTTCTTTTATCTTTTCTCTTGAAATTTTAATTATATGTATAATTGAGGAAGAAATCTGAGAAAATTGCTATCCTCTGTTGGAATCATAGTTTGGTTACGGTGAGTCAATATGCTTTTAGCAGACCCTTGGTCATTTTTCTTCCCATACAGATTGTTGAATCTGTATGGGAATAATTTCTGTGTGCTTGAGAATTATTCAAATTAGTATACTAGTGAAAAAAGTATTCAAAAAGACAATTCCAGTAGCTAACCCCCCCCCCTTTTTTTTTTAGTCCGAGTCAATATGACCCGGAGGAGTACACATGTATAAAGAGGACTATACCCCTTATTTATTCTTTGTGTTGCTTTTATAATGTTGCAGTTCTTGTACAAAATAAACTTGAGAAGAAGAGCAAGCTATCAAGAAAAGATGTCTACAAAACAAGTATCTCCCTGTCAAACGAAATAGAAATGAAATAATGGGTCCAGATGACATCAAGAGGACAATGTGAAGATCTAAAGAACTAAGGGCATTAGGAAGAAGCATTTTTGAACTAGTTGCCCATCCCTTAGCTCTATAATTTTTTTAAAATCATCCATTGATAATTGTACATTCTTAGTGATTCACCTGGGAGTTTGGCTCTGGAGATTAAAAATATTTTAAGTGCTGCTCTAACTTCTTACTAAGGAAAGGAAAGCAGACTATAAGTTTCTTTGAGACATCGCATTCTTATTGTAATTCAACAAAGTATTTCCAATTTTCCTTCACCCTTCTTATAATACTGAGTGTTATCTTTTCTTTATATTCATTGCATGAAAGCTCAAAGTGGACAGGCTTGCTGTATGTCGACAGTTTATTATTTCTCTCCCTTTTCCCAGAAATAAAAATTATTGCCACGTTACTATCAGTATAGCACGTATGTGCAATCATAACGGGTTGGCAAGCATATCCAGAGGATTGTATGTTCCAACATCTGCAAATGCATTCAGAGATTGAGTTTCTGGTTTAAAGAAAAAAATCCTTTTCTCTTGCTGGAAATGAAATCACACATCACACACATACATGCAGAGAAAGAAGGAGAAAGGAGATACAGCAGGTGTTAGAAATAAGATTGCAATTCTTATAATACTTTTGTATTAATCTATGATCTGTCAGGAAAAAAAATCTAGCTATGGTTACCAATTGTTTCAATAGATTTTCTAGTGGACTATTTCAATGTGTTGTACACAAGATACCCCGTCAGATAGTTTGAAAGCTACAGGGGGTGTGTGTGTGTTGGTCAAATATAACTGCTCAGAGTCTAATTGGAACAGCACATTCATGTTTATTAATTCACTGGATTAATTCATCCAATGTAATGGCCCCAAATAATTTGAATCTAGGTATTTGTAAATTAAGTCCGGTAAAATATATATATAAATATGTGTGTGTGTATAAAAATTCAGCAAAAACATGTGAAACATATATGTGTGTGTGTGTATGTGTGTGAGAGAGAGTGTATGGATGTATGTGTATATGTATACATACATACATACATACATACATACATACATACATACATACATACACACATACAGTACATATATACTGAAACAGAAGAATTCAGAAATCATTAACTTAACCTATTATTCTTACTGAAATTCAATTTTTGGGAATAAGGATGACTATAGTCAACCATTTTATAGAGTAATTTTTGCAGTCAGATAAAGTATAATGTTTTAAGAAAGTGTCAAGTGCAAGAAAAATCAGCACATTCACCTTCCAGGCAGTTCAAATGGGTATAGAGATTTATTTCAAGTTTAAGCTCTCTACAAGAATGTGAACTACCAACAGTCAAAGCAAATTAGCAGTAGATAAGAGTCAATGGAATTCAAGGCGAGCTGAACTTAGAACTCTTGTGGACATGAAGGGACTCGAGACTGATGGCACATTTGACCCCTCCCTCTGGCTCAGTCTGGTCATCTCCTATATCAAGAAATTTATTTCTTTTAAAGAATCAGCTCAAGGGATACTGGATGAAATGCTCATTGTTCCCATAGCAATGAATTAAATAAAACAAAGAAAAACTAGAACACTTCATCAGTCTTAGCAAGGATTGGATTTGCTCCATTATATAAAATTATACTCTAAAAAAACCTAGAAGGACAAACTACTGCTAATTTCACACCTCCTGGCAGTGGTGTTATCTAGCCAGGTGAAGAAATGTCAAGCAAACAACCTAGTTCAGAGAGCAACAAGGACTTCAAATTCATCCCAGTGGGTTCACCCCTCTTATATTGGCAGCTCATCATCCATGGTGGCATGGTGCTTTGAATTCAGCTCTGCAGGCTAACTTTGCCCACAGCTGGGAGTTCAATCTTGGCTAGCTAAAGATTGACTCAGCCTTCCATCCTTCTAAGTGTTTTGTATGATCTCTGTCAGCCTTTGGAATGCTCGGGTTCAGAGGGAGAACATTAAATGGAACCTGTCAATTTACTGAATTTAGGAGAAGAAGAGAATTTTAGTGAAGGTGAAGTTGAAATGGGGGAGCAGCTTTTGAATGAATGAATGCAGACAGATGTGTTTTCAGATAGTTCCAGCTGTCAGGATTTGAGATGGATTGACCCAAAATTCAGAAGGCAGCAGAAAAGGTCAGAAAAAGTTAGTGGGAAGAAATTTTGAGATGCATTTTAGAGCCCTAGTTAATTAATTAATTCACATCATGTCTGGAATTGGACATTAGCTTGAGTTGCTTACGTCAATCTGACATCCAGCCAATATTGAGTTCTGCCTGGGAGCTCTGGACTGTATAGTTTTTATCGTGTGAGTTATTGCCTTTTTATTGCCTTTCTAATCAGCAGAAACCGGCCTAAAAATTAAGGAATGTCTTCTAGCAGCCAGTGAAGCAATTATAAACATAAATGATCTAGTTTATCACGGGGAAAACTTAAAGTAATTCTGCTGTGTCACAGATTTGTATTGTACTAGAATTATGTAGAAGAAATAAATAGAAGTTTTACTGTTTGAACATTAAGCGTCTGAGAAGCAATTTATTCAACTATCATCTGACTAGCCTGAACCAGAACACTAAGGTCAGTAAAATGAGGATCCAGATTGTTGGGGGCAATATGCTGATATTAGAAACTGCACAGAGTGTGCAGAAAATCAAATGGTATAGAGGTCTAAGTGTTATTGCTATCACTATAAAGGTACAGTGATACCTCGTCTTACAAATGCCTCGTCATACAAACTTTTCGAGATACAAACCCGGGGTTTAAGATTTTTTTGCCTCTTCTTACAAACTATTTTCACCTTACAAACCCACCACCGCCGCGGAGATGCCACGCCTCCGGACTTCCGTTGCCAGCGAAATACCTGTTTTTGCGCTGCTGGGATTCCCTTGAGGCTCCCCTCCATGGGAAACCCCACCTCTGGACTTCTGTGTTTTTGTGATGCTGCAGGGGAATCCCATCAGGGGAATCCAGCAGCACAAAAATGGGCGCTTCGCTGGCAAAGGAAGTCCGGAGGTAGGGTTTCCCAGTGAGGGGAGTCTCAGTGAAATCACAGCATTGCAAAAACACAGAGGTCCAGAAGTGGGGTTTCGAGGACTTTGGTGTTTTTGCGATGCTGGGATTCCCCTGCTGGGATTCCCCTGCAGCATCGCAAAAACACAGAAGTCCGGAGGTGAGGCTTCCCATGGAGGGGAGCCTCACTGGAATCCCAGCAGCACAAAACCAGGCGCTTCGGCTGGCAAAAGGGGTGCATTTTGGGCTTGCACGCATTAATCGCTTTTCCATTGATTCCTATGGGAAACATTGTTTCGTCTTATAAACTTTTCACCTTAAGAACCTCGTCCCGGAACCAATTAAATTTGTAAGACAAGGTATCACTGTATTTTAATTTTATCCTATGATGAGAAGAGAGAGAGAGAACATAGAAGTAGAATTTCCAATATCTTTGTTACTTGCACAACTGGTTATCTGGAGTTGTGCAACCCAGATTTAGTAATCCTGCTTTACTGAGTAGTAAAAATATTCATGGATCTTTGCTTTTTGGGAAAGGAGCAAAGAATGCTGCCTCACAGCAGCTGTGTGATAATTCAAAGTAAACATCAAACTAACAAAAACAACAGAAAAGCCTTGGAGTATACACACTACAGAGAATAGATTTTAATTGTCTCTTCATGTAGGGAAGTATAAATTGCTTTAAAGAGCTAATAGTGATCGAGCAGTAGGGAAAGAGGAAGAGGAAAACGTCTTCATAATATATTAGCAAGCTTTCATTGCAATGAGAAACTCTCTTAATGATCTTATCTCCATATCACAGGATGTGATATTAACATTTTTTGCCCCATGATATAATAGACAATTCTAATTACATTAGCACTTTTCACATCATATTAGAAGAGATGAAACAATAAGAAAGGAGGTTTTATTTAGAGTCTTCAGAACAGCTTTTTGGGGGAGATTTTTGGGATGTTAAGCCTGTAAATGGTATTTTAAAAGGAAAAATAACCATTGGAAAATCTGGAGAGAAAATCCATGGATTTAATGAAACAAAAATGCTAGGTGGCTTCATACTGTAGTTTGTTTCTGCAGTTGTAAATATGTGACAGAAAATCTTCATGTACTCCTCATCCTTAGCAGACCCTGTGTGGTTTGCTATCAATCTCTACTCCGGTAATGGTGAAACTATGGCATGTGTGCCACAGGTGGCATGTGCAGCCATATCTGTAGGCACATGAACCATTGCCCTAGCATACATGCAGGTGCCAGACAGCTGATTTTTCAGCTGGGTCCCCATGCTGCTCTTTTTCTACCCTCCCAGGAGTCTTCACATGGCACATTTTGGATGCCAAGTAAGCAAAAGGCTTGTGCAGAGGCTTGGGGGGGGGGGGGGGTTTCACCCTCTATAGGGCCTCTTGGACATGGGGAGACAGTTTTCACCTTTTCCAGCTTCCAAGAAGCCCTGGGGATGGCCAAAAATGGGTGTAGTGGGCCACCGGAAGTCAGCAATTGGCCTTTTCCAGCCTCCAGAGGTCCTCTGAGGGGGGCAGAAGGGGCATTTTCACTCTTTTCATGCTCCAGAATCTTTCCTGGAACCTGGGGAGGACAAAAAAAATGGGCCTACCAGAAGTCAGAAAATGGGCCATTTCCAACCTTTGCAGGCTTCAAGTAGGCTTGTTAGGCCCAAAATGGGGCACGGGGAGGTCATGCATGCATGTGTGGGGGAGTATGGGGGTTGTGTGCAAATGCATGGGGGTGGGGCAGCATGGGATGGTCACGTGTGCATAAAGAGGGGAATAGGGTGCATGGGGCCATTGAATTATGGGCATGAGCACTATGTGCGAGCATACACACCCAAGGGAAAAAAGGTTTGCCATCTCTATTCTATTCTATTTCAATGCAAGAGCCATTTCATTTTGATTTTATCTTCAAGGCATAGAATGAAAATATCTAGTCTGGCTTGGTAAAGTGAAAGCTAAGGTTAAAGATATCTCTCTCTCTCTTTTTTTTTAAGTATTTATTAATCACACATAAAAATACAGCATTCATCACAAACAACACCAAACAAACAATTAGGGGTATTATAGATATTAGATTAAATATACTGTGTTTCTAAATTAACAATGATTTACTGAGTGAAAAAAACCTTGATATTTTATTATGAATGTTAAATTTAAGAAACTAATTGAGACTTGAAGACGATGAAAAAGAAATGTTTATGATTTCTGCAGGCTGTAATTGAGCTGCCAATTTGTCAAACAGAAATATATCTGCAGATGCGCAGTATTGATGGAAAAAAAAGTATAAAGAGTTCAAGCACACAGCCCAGTTAAACGAAATAAATAAAAGAAATGGGTCCTAATCCATAACTATCTTTACTTTTCCCTAGATGTTTATTTTGTTAACTTGAGTTAAAGCTTTCCTTTTAGTTGTTGGGCACAAATCAAAAATATGTGTGCTCTTCTCTTGGGATGGAGGTCAGAATAACAAAAACAAAACAGAGTTTCAAATTGGATTCAGCATCAGCTAAAATAATTGTTATATAGCATTGGAAAAAATAATCACTTCATTTGCTGTAATTATTTCCCTCTATCTTGACAAAAAAGTAAATAAAGCTTTTGGATATTGTCAACCATTTGACTTTCTGTTTGTAGTGTATAATCAGTGATGGGCTCCTACGGGTAGGGTCAGGCCAACAGAACCGGTAGAAAACGTTTGAATTTTTTTCTCTTTTTCCTTCTGGGCTCTGGGTGTGTTTTTCCTATTGCAGTAAATGAGATTGAATGTGTATAATTTTAGAAAAGCTGAGGTTGAATGTATAATTTTAGAAGAGCTGTGCATCTGTGTATGTGTGTCTGTCTATACATACACATACAGTTTATATAGTAGATAATGTATATTTTTGTGTGCCCGTGTGTATTATTATTATTATTATTATTATTATTATTATTATTATTATTATTTAGATTTGTATGCCGCCTCTCTCCGTAGACTCGGGGCGGCTCACAGCAATGATAAAAACGATATATAATGACAAATCTCTTAGTTAAACTCTAAAATAACAATAATACATTTTAAAAAATCTAAAAAACAAGGAACCCCAATATATAAAAAACATACATACAATCATATCATATACAGAAAACTAGATAGGCAGGGGGAGGTGTTTCAGTTCCTCCACGCTTGACGATAGAGGTGGGTTTTAAGGAGTTTATGAAAGGCAAGGAGGGTGGGGGCAGTTCTAATCTCTGGAGGGAGCTGATTCCAGAGGGTCGGATATGATTCCAGAGGGTCGGACACATATGGCATATATACATAGAATTAAATAGTGCATTTTGGATTTTCAGTAATAGTAAATAGATAAGGAAATTGTATCTTTTTGAGGCGAGGAGACGCCAGGCGCCCTATCCCTAACCCTAACCCTTGACACATGTGACATCAAGTTGGCCACCTTTAAGCCAGTCACATGACCTTTAAGCCACCCCAGCCATATGATCGTCAAGCCACTCCCACCTGGTCACATGGCCAGCAAGCCCCACCCAAAAAACAAGCCATACCCACAGTATGGTAGTAAAACTTTTTGAAGCCCTTCACTGTGTATAATAGATACAATACATTTTGTGGAATATATTTTGAATATATATATGATATATTCTATAATCCAAAAGATATTTCCAATTTTTCTTCTTTTTTATTGCTATGGTTTAAGAAGTTTGTCCTTGTACTGATCTTTTGATGCACACTTTAACTTGCATTTTAAATATAATGTAAATTGTACATGTAAGTAAAATGTAAAACTTATAATTCAAATGCAAAACAGCTTTTTGATGAATGCACTTCAATTGCAAACATTATTGCAACTGGTGCTATCTTAGGGGAATCTTTAGGATCAAAAGATCAAAATAGAAAAAAAAATGGAGCTTATGACCATCCAATCAGTGTCTCGCTCATTCTTTTGACTTATGTTACATGTTAAATAAAAGCAAGAGTTTAAGTCTAAGTGCTAAGATGGCAGCCGCCATCTTGACTTTTTAAAACCCTTTTTACAGATGGCTTTGCCCTATAACATGTTGTATGTTATGTTCAATCATTGATGGAACTCTTAGTCCAATGTTTCTTAATCTCATCAATTTTAAGATGTATAGACTTTAACTCTCAGGATCCCTTAGCCAACTGATGTCCATCCATCCTGTCTGAAGAGGACCTTGACGTCTAATGGGTTGCAGGCTGTACACGATGTGTCCGCAGGTGGCTGGTAAGGAATATATAGACACGAAATGTTCTGCCATATGTTGGGCAGATGTCAGTGAACCAGCTAGCATCTGAAAAATAAATTCAAATCCACTACTGTGTAAACACAGAAAGCTCCATTTATTATCAGAGCCATGTCTGGATTCTAGCCGTGATAATACCAGCACTGAATTTCACTTCTGTGATTTATTTTTAGGTTAAAGTTCATTTCCACAACCCCACACCCACAAGTGCATCACATGTACCAATCCGGGGAAAGGAATGCTAGCTTCTCCTTGTACAGTCGATCTATGGCTCTGCACAAAGAATGTGCTGTTCTGCGCCAGCTCAGGAAGCTCAAACTGCCCAAGGAGCTGCTGATACAGTTCTACAGAGGAATCATTGAGTCTGTCATCTGCACCTCTATAACTGTCTGGTTTGGTGCTGCAACCCAATAGGACCTACACAGACTTCAGAGGATAATCAGAACTGCAGAAAAAACAATTTCTGCCAACCTGCCTTCCATTGAGGACCTGTATACTGCACGAGTCAAAAAGATGACTGACCCCTCACATCCTGGACACAAATTGTTTCAACTCCTACCCTCAAAATGTCGCTACAGAGCACTGCACACCAAGACAACTAGACACAAGAACAGTTTTTTTCTGAACGCCATCACTCTACTAAACAAATAATTCCCTCAACACTGTCAGACTTTCTGCTAAATCTGCACTTCTATTCTACTAGTTTTTCTCATCATTCCTATCACCAATTTCCTCCCATGTTGACTGTATGACTGTAACTTGTTGCTTATATCCTAAGATTTTTATTAATATTGCTTCTTCATTGCTTATTTGACCCCTATGACAATCATTAAGTGTTGTACCACATGATTCTTGACAAATGTATATTTTATTTTATGTATGCTGAGAGCAAATGCACCAAGACAAATCCCTTGTGTGTCCAATCACACTTGGCCAATAAAATTCTATTCTATTCTGTAGTTCCAACGTCTCTCTCTCTCACTCCTCCCATTCCCTATCGCTGCTATTCTGTGTGGGCACCATTGTCACAGCATTTGCAGCTCTGGCTTTGAGGAGTGCTCGCTTCTCTTCTGCTATGAATGTTCTCTTGGCCTCAGATGTCTGGCAGCCTTGATGGATGAGCATGCGCTATGTTGGTTGATCTTGTGCCAGGGTTTCCCAGGAAGTGGAGGGACCTGAAGGAGGCTTTCAATTTGTCTTGTATTGCTTCATTTGTCCCCCATGTGATCACTTTCCTTTAGACAGCTCACCATAGAAAAGATGCAATAGTCGGGCATCCTTAGCCAACTATGCTGACTAGGGATTTCTAGGAGCTGAAGTCCATGCATCTTAAATATACTGAGACTGATAAATACTGCTCTAGTCCTCTCTTCTCTATTTAGCTATTTTCTTTGTTGTTAGTTTGTTACGATACTTATAATTAATTGGTTCTGGGAGATATGACAATGATGAATATTAAATCACATGAATTACTACATGACTCTTTGTTTTAGTAAGAAAGGCTTAGAAACATAGAAACATAGAAGACTGACGGCAGAAAAAGACCTCATGGTCCATCTAGTCTGCCCTTATACTATTTCCTGTATTTTACATTAGGATGGATATATGTTTATCCCAGGCAGGTTTAACTTCAGTTACTGTGGATTTATCTACCATGTCTTCTGGAAGTTTGTTCCAAGGATCTACTACTCTTTCAGTAAAATAATATTTTCTCATGTTGCTTTTGATCTTTTCCCCAACTAACTTCAGATTGTGTCCCCTCTTCAAACAAGGACGTCAGTCATGCTAGGAAGGCCTCTGACATAGAGATAAACAGGAAGCAGTTCTGTGTTAGCAAAAACTTCAGAAGAAAAGGATTTAGGGGTAGTGATTTCTGACAGTCTCAAAATGGGTGAACAGTGCAGTCAGATGGTAAGGAAAGCAAGTAGGATGCTTGGCTGCATAGCTAGAGGTATAACAAGCAGGAAGAGGGAGATTATGATCCCACTATATAGAATGCTTGTGAGACCACATTTGGAATACTGTGTTCAGTTCTGGAGACCTCACCTACAAAAAGATATTGACAAAATTGAACGGGTCCAAAGATGGGCTACAAGAATGGTGGAAGGTCTTAAGCATAAAACGTATCAGGAAAGACTTAATGAACTCAATCTGTATAGTCTGGAGGACAGAAGGAAAAGGGGGCACATGATCGAAACATTTAAATATATTAAAGGGTTAAATAAGGTCCAGGAGGGAAGTGTTTTTAATAGGAAAGTCCTTCCTTTTTCAGCAAACGTCCCAGCATAATCAAGTTCCTTTCTATTCTTCACAGCAATCCCCCTCTTCCCATTATAGCAGTTTAAGTATCAAACAGACTACGAGTACAAGTACAATATTTTCACATCAAAGTACATCAAGTATCACATTCAACGAGTTAGAAGCCATCAAGTACTGAGGTAAACAGACAATGTGCAGTTCATCATATGATATATTTTGCCTATTATTATTTTTTTGGTCTTCTGTGCTTATTCCTTTATCCTCCTTGTCCTTAAACTGAATGAGATGTACAATCCTCCATTTATGACCACAATTGAGCCCAAAATCCTGTAAAGTGAAACATCTGTTAAGTGAGTTTTGCCCCATTTTACAATTTTTCCTGCCACAGTAATTAAGTGTGTAACTCAGTTGTTAAATGAATTTGGGTCCCCCATTGACTTTGATTGCGACAAGGTCATAAAAGGTGATTATGTGACCTTGGGACACAGCGATGGTCATAACTATGAATCTGTTGCCAAGCATCTGAATTTTGATCATGTAACCATGGAGATGGTGCAACAATCGTAACTGTAAAAAATGGTCATAAGTCACATTTTTCAATGCCGCTATACCTTTAAATAGTCTCTGAATGAGCTGTTGTAAGTTGAGGACTGTTATGTATGGAAGGACCAACGACAGGAGATGCCTAGAGAGGCTCCATACAGGAAGTGTTATGAGAACAGGAAAGGGCACTGGGAGAGGGGCGGTAACGTAGCAACCGGGGAAAATAAGGGATTACCATTGGTTCGTTCCTCAGCCAGCTGGCAGTTAAATAGGGGAAACCCGAGGAGGTTTGACAGTTGAATACTGACTGTTGTATTAACGTTATGTTTATGCTGGAATAAAGCAGTTCAAGCAAAGCCACAATTACGTGTCCGAATCTATACCAAGCCACTTCATTGGCGACGAGGATTTCCACGCAAGTATACAATCCAAGAAATTAAGTTAAATAAAAGAAATGATGTCTACACAACTTAATTTTCCACCTTTCAACCCTAAGAGTGAAACATGGGATTCATACGTGGCCCGATTTGACTGTTTCCTTATTGCTAATGGGTTCACAGAAATCTCAGATGACAGGAAACGTGCATATTTTCTAGGGTTCTGTGGAGCCGAAATGTTCGAAACAGCAAGAGCCCTATTTGCCCCCACCCCAATACATGACATTCCATGGCAGCAGTTCTTAAATACCCTCCAGGAACATTATGCCCCAGCACCTTCCCGGTGTGCCAGGAGATATAAATTCTACCATCGTAATCAAACAGAAGGAGAATCAATAAATGATTTTGTAGCGGCTCTCCGATGCGCAGCATTATACTGCGAGTTTGACAACTTAGAAGATTATTTACTAGACCGACTTGTATTTGGTGTAAGAGACGGCCGTTTAAAACACCGTTTATTGTCAATCAGAGACTTAATGTTCAAGACAGCTTTAGCGGAGGCTAGGGCTTTCGAGCTCTCAATGGAGTCATTAGCAGAGATGGAAAGCACTGTAAATGCCACCACATTACTTCCTGATGTTAATACAAAACAAATTCCACAAGACATTGAAAGGTCTTTGGGGTTAGAAGAAGAAGAGGTCTGCAAATTAGCTGTTGCAAGAAACAAAGTCCAGCCAGTTGAGCGAGCTAGACGACCACCATCTCCATGCAGAGGGTGCGGAGGAGATCACTTTAGATCAAATTGCCCCTTTAAAGACTTTAATTGTTGGAGATGCGGCGGACGGGGCCATATAGCCAGAGCCTGTCAATTCTGCCGACAGCAACCTTCAACAGCCTCAAGCCAGAAGTATAATAGCTTTAGCGGAGGACGAGGGAACTACAAGGACTCGAATTACCAACGTCAAGATTGCAATGTAATATACACGCGTCCATCGCAGAGGTCTACGGTTGTCAGTGAAACTTCCTCATCATCCGAAAAGATTACAATGGTTGTTCGCCTGGGCCACATGCCGTGCAACATGCAGGTTGACTCGGGTTCGGCTTGCTCACTGGTGTCGTGGTCTACAGCTAAGCGGTGTTTTCCGAAATTGTCAAAAAATGGGTTGTTACCATGCCGATTGAATCTACGAGATTATCAAGGCCGCGCTATTCAAGTGATAGGAGAAGGACGTTTTGCTGTTCAGTACAAAAAATTTAAGGGACAATTACCATTAATAGTGGTGGATGGGCCATTTTCTAATCTATTGGGGTTGGATTGGTTCCAAGCATTGGGCCTAGAAGTAATGGGAATAAATATGGTAAGGGGGGCTTCTTCATTCATGACCTTGGCCCAAGAATTTCCAGATGTGTTTGATGGGAAACTAGGCTGTTATAACGGTTCACCTATTTCTTTCAGCTTGGATCCGAAAGTGCCTGCACTATGCTTAAAGCCCCGCCGAGTACCTTTGGCACTCAGACCAAAGGTAGATGAGGAATTAGATAAGCTAATAGCCCAGGGAGTTTTAGAGCCAACAGATCAAGCTGTATGGGAAACTCCTGTCGTAACTGTAGTAAAGGCGGACGGAGGAATTCGTATATGTGGGGATTATAAATGTACCATAAACAAGGCATTAGCTCACCATTCTTATCCCCTTCCAGTAGTACAGCATCTTCTGCACTCACTGGGGAAGGGTAATTTGTATGCGAAGTTAGACCTATCGCAGGCCTACCAACAGCTTACGGTGGACCGTGAAACTGCAGAAGCACAAGCTATAGTCACACATAGAGGGGTGTTTCGTTGCCAAAGGTTACAGTTTGGGGTATCAATAGCCCCGGGAATTTTCCAGGGATTCAGGGAGAGGCTTCTTTATGGATTGGAAGGGGTCGTGCCATACTTCGACGATGTCCTAGTATCCGCCTGCTCGGAGACGGAATTATTAGCAAGAGTTAAATCGGTCTTAACAAAATTTCAAGAGAAGGGGTTGAAGTTAAAATTGAGTAAGTGCGTGTTGGGAGTTACTAAAGTAGAATTCTTAGGGTTTATAGTGGATGGACAAGGTATCCATCCTACCCCTGAGAAAACCAGAGCCATCAGGGAAGCCCCTACTCCTCAGTCTAAAGTGGAATTACAAGCTTTTTTAGGATTGCTAAATTTCTACGCTGTGTTCATTCCACACAAAGCATCAATAGCGGAACCGTTACATTGTTTATTAGATAGTAAGACACATTGGCACTGGGGACCCAGAGAAGAGGCCGCTTTTGTGGCCGTAAAAGATGTTCTGACCTCCAATACTATATTGACTCAATATTCCCCAACATTACCATTGGTTTTGACTTGTGATGCCTCCCAGTTTGGAGTAGGAGCTGTGTTAAGTCATAGACTTCCAAATGGGTCGGAGGCCCCATTAGCGTATTTTTCTAGAACTCTGGCTAATGCTGAGCGAAACTTCGGGCAAATAGACAAAGAAGCATTGGCCTTAGTGGCAGGGGTGCAAAGATTTCACGATTATTTGTACGGAAGAAAATTTGAACTTGTAACTGATCATCAACCCTTACTAGGAATTTTAGCAGGAAATCGCCAAAGTCCTGTAGTTCTGTCACCCCGCATGGCGAGATGGATTATATTCTTAGCAAACTATACTTACAGGTTGGTGTACCGGCCGGGAAAGCACATTGCCCATGCCGATGCGTTAAGTAGATGTCCTCTTCCAGATATCTTGGAAAACCCGGAGCCAGTGTCCTGTGTGTTAGCCATTGAGGAGAGTCCATTAGTTTTAGTCGCATCGGAGGTAGCGAAACAGACAAACCGTGACCCAACGTTGGCTATAGTAAGACAGTGGGTGCTCCGGGGGTGGCCTACAAAGGAGCAAGCACCTGAATATTCCTGTTATTGGAGGTGCCGTTCGGAATTATCAGTGGAAAAGGGCTCTTTATTAAGGGGGTCCAGAGTAATTATTCCACCCTCTCTTAGGCATCAAGTGCTAAGTCTTCTCCACAAGGGGCACCCCGGAATTGTAAGGATGAAAGGCCTGGCCCGAGACTACGTGTGGTGGCCGGGAATAGATCACGAGATAGAAGAGTGTGTAGAGGCATGTCTAAGGTGTCAAGAAAACAGGCCCTCACCTCCTAGAGCACCACAACTAGCATGGGAACCCCCTGCAGGCCCATGGGCTCGCCTCCATATTGATCTAGCTGGGCCTTTCCTGGGTCAAAATTTTTTAATAGTTGTGGACGCCCATTCAAAATGGTTGGAAGTGGTGCATTTACATTCTACCCAATCATTTGCAGTTATCAATGCGTTGAATGCATTGTTTGCAACCCACGGATACCCAGATATTGTGGTGTCAGATAACGGACCACAGTTCACATCGGTCCTATTTGAAAATTACTTAGCGGCTGTGGGAATCCGTCATGCCCTTATATCACCGTGGCACCCGGCTAGTAATGGACAGGCGGAGTGAATGGTACAGTCAGCGAAAGATTCACTTAAGAAACTTCCACAAGGGTCTTGGTCAAAGAAATTATCAGAGATGTTATTGGCCCAGCATTCCACTCCATGTGTGGCCACTCAAAAAACCCCAGCGGAGCTGCTAATGGGTCGAAAATTAAGAATAATTTTAGACAGGTTACACCCATGGTACGGAAACAATTCTCCGTGGCCGGAGGCTCCTCCTAGAAACTTGGAAGTAGGATCTCGGGTTTTTGCCCGAGCTTATGGGGAAGGTCCAACCTGGGTTCCGGCCACCATAGTGAAAGTGTCGGGTCCTCGTTCTTATGAAGTTGAATTAGAGGATGGCAGGGTATGGCGTAGACACTTAGATCAGGTCCGTCTCCGCAAAGCAGAGAAACTCATGGAAGATAATAGTTCCATTCCGCGAGAGGATAATGAAGTACGTTCGGAAAGGGCAGCTCCAGGGGTCTTGGACAGTAATGTAGGTACCCACCTTCTGTCCCAGTTTACCGTTCCTTTAAGTGCAGAGCCAGAATTCCACGAACCTCCGCGAGGTCAGGTAGCAGGGGAAGACGGACTATGTCATTTGGGTAGAATAGTTCGGAAGCCAACCTACTTAAAGGATTATGTATGTTCCAGAGTAAGGGGGGAGGAGTGTTATGTATGGACGGACCAATGTCAGGAGATGCCTAGAGAGGCTCCATACAGGAAGTGTTATGAGAACAGGAAAGGGCACTGGGAGAGGGGCGGTAACCTAGCAACCGGGGAAAATAAGGGAGTACCATTGGTTCGTTCCTCAGCCAGCTGGCAGTTAAATAGGGGAAACCCGAGGAGGTTTGACAGTTGAATACTGACTGTTGTATTAACGTTATGTTTATGCTGGAATAAAGCAGTTCAAGCAAAGCCGCAATTACACTATCTGTATATTCCCTGCTATATTTTGTCTTAATGTTGTTCTGTCTGGGTCCCTCCAGCAAACACCAACCCAAAAAGTGAAGCCAGACACACTGGTAAAAATCAAAGGCAGTTTATAGAATTCAAAGCAAACACAGGTAACAGAAAATGTCCTTACACGCAGGAACACGCTGAAACTTCAAAGATGTTTCACAAAGGCCATGAAGTAAAACAGGATTCTTGCTGTCAAAAACAACGCTGGAGATAACAAACATACGCCTCCCCCAAGTCTTCCAGTCTTCTAGGCCACAAGCCAAGATCAGAGACGCGGAGAAGCAAAGCAGGGTCACAGAACTTTCAAGTTGATAACGCTCCACATGGCTAAAAGGGCTTGCCTGCCTTTTAAACCCTGCTGAGGAGAACCACACCCAAACCCAGCTGTTGCCAATTCAGTGATGCCAATACCTTTCTAATTGGTCCCGTCTCTGAGCTGCACGTCTCTGTCTCATGTCAATTATAGCCTGTGCTTCCTCATCCAATGAAGTCAGGCTACTGGCTGGGGAGAGCCCCCCCCCCGGGGCTCTCAGGCTTCTCCCCCTTATCCTCTTCCTGACGTTCCTCTCCCCTGTCTGCCTGGTCCTCCCCCTCCTGTTCACTGTCATCCTCCTCCGGGCCTGGATCCAGCAGAGACGCAGCCAGTCCCTGAGGAGTCTCAGGCTGAATCACAACAAATGTGAAGCAATTTTGAACTCTCTCTCTCTCACACACACACACACACACACGCATACACACAAAAACTCTCACACACAGATGTCCTCCTTGGTAAAATTAATATTGACATTTCTTACATTGTGTCAAGTTCTCTTCATCAATTTCATTATAATGACTTCATGCTAGAATCTTACCCTTGACTTAACAATAAAAATGAAGATTAAGTTTACATGATTGCCTTCTAATAATATAACTTTCATGAAAATGAGTTTGATGCCATTTATTTAAAATACGGTATATAACAATTTAGTCTTTCGAATGCATCTGTCCCAGCAATGGACTGAAATCATCCATTATTAGAATGGGCATAACATAAAAATAAACTTATGTTTTCAGTGGGAAAGAAATAGAGCTGTTTGCCCATATAGACTTAAGGGCAGAACTGACAACTATGGCTTGTGCTACAAACAACAGTTGAAATAAATCCAACCTATTGCAAGTATGACTGAAACCTGCCCATACTTTTACTTCTTACAATACTAGACAACACAGTATCAACAGTAGAGACCTTCAAATATCTAGGTTTGACCATATCGCAAGATCTAAAATGGACACCTAACATCAAAAATAAAGGATGTTCTTTTTTAGCCAACTGAGAAAGCTCAAACTGCCTAAGGAGCTGCTGATACAGTTCTACAGAGGAATTATTGTCTGTTATCTGCAACAGAACAAGGTTCTGCAACACAACAAGACAGACACAGACTTCAGAGGATAATCAGAACCTCAGAAAAAACAATTACTACCAATCTGCCTTCCATTGAGGACCTTTATACAGCACAAGTCAAAAAGAGGACTATGAAAATATTTACATCCTGGATATAAATTGTTTCAACTCCTACACTCAAAATGCTGCTATAGAGCACTGCAAATCAGAACAACTAGACACAAGAGCAGGTTTTTTTTCCTGAATGCCATTACTCAGGTAAAGAAGTAATTTCCTTAACGCTGTCAAACTATTTACTAAGTCTGCACTACTATTAATCTACTCATTGTTCCTATCACCCATCTCCTCCCACAAATGACTGTATGGCTGGAACTTTGTTGCTTGTTTCTTGCAATTTATATTGACTAATTCCTAATGTGATTTGATTGCTTATTTCACTATCATTAAGTGTTGTATCTTATTATTATTACCAACTTAACATTTTTTAATGTACACTGAGAGCATATGCACCAAGACAAATTCCTTATGTGTCCAGTCATACTTGGCCAATAAAATCCTATCCTATCCTATCCTATCCTATCCTATCCTATCCTATCCTATCCTATCCTATCCTATCCTATCCTATCCTATCCTATCCTATCCTAGTCTAGTCTAGTCTAGTCTAGTCTAGTCTAGTCTAGTCTAGTCTATACCACATAAATGGCTCAAGTGACATTTTTAGTCACCTTGATACAATATATTAATAAAATCATACTGAATCCTTAGCAAACAAGCTGCTCTTCAGTTCTTGCTGCTCTTGCGGATACGTTTTAAAGTGATTCTTGTATAACTGTTCAAAATATTATTGGTGCATTTGTATCAGTTACTGATTGCAATAATTATTCTTTATTATTGATGCAATTTATTCAAACTGGCACAATTGTCATTTGATGATCAGCACTGTAGTTCTCCTCCATGGATTGGGTGGGGGTGGGAGGGGAGGAGATCAGACAGATGCCTCCTGCAATACCTTGCTGGCCAGAACATTTTGGCCAGCAGTGTGCTGCAGGAGGCTGTCTAGGCCAAAAACAGGGCACAGGGAAGCTACACAGTGCCCCCTATTCCCCATTTTTCCAGGTCAGTTCTACAGGCCAGAATTAAGCACTTAATAGGCCGTATCTGGCCCCTAGCCCTTGAGTTTGACACCCCTGCCTAAGAGTCTTAGTTTGTTTGGCCTCACGTAAGTATGGTTTCAAGTTCTGGAAAAGGCATGCCTTGAGACAGAATTAAAATCTTCTTGCATCATGACACAAATCTATGAAATGTGTGACAAGTGACCAAGTACAAAAGCTCCTGAGTTTCATTGTGTCATGCATCATAAAACATCTCATAACAGTTTTCAAGTGTCAAGGTGGTTATAAAACTCTAAAGTTCACCACAGAATCATAGAGTTAGAAGAGATCCTCCAGAGACCCAAATTAAATTTGCAACACATATAGCACTCTCTACTGCTCAAAATAAATCCCTATATCTTTCCCAAGGCCCGTTGCTCTACCACACCAGAAAAGAAACTAATGTATATACAAGGGGTGTTTAGGAGTTCAGAAGCCTTTACAATTACAAATAGCAACAGTGATGTGTAACCAAAATATGATACTATTCAGTGGTGAAATCCAATTTTCTTTACTATCGGTTTGGTGGGCACGGCTTGGTGGGCATGGCAGGGGAAGGGTTCTGCAAAATCTCCATTCCCACTCCACTCCAGGGGAAGGATACAATCCTCATTTCCATCCCACTCTTGAGGGAAGGATATTGCAAAATCTCCATTGCTATCACACTCTGGGACCAGCCAGAGATGGTATTTTCTGGTTCTCTGAACTACACAAAATTTCTACTACCGGTTCTCCGAACAACTCAAACTTTCTGCTACCAGTTCTCCAGAACCTATTAAAACTTGCCGGATTTCACCCCGGTGCTGTTATGGTGTAGAATTTTAACTAAGTAACCATTCTCCTTTTTAGGAATTAAGGTGCTTTTTTCAGAAGGCAATTGGACTTTCTTGTTTTTTTTCTTTTGAAGATGTTTTGCTTCTGATCCAAGAACCTTCTTCCGTTTTGACAGAATAGTGGGGAATGGAAGGATTTATATTCCTTGCAGACACCTGGTCATTTGCATCCTTTTCAATGAAGTATTTGGAGGGTTATCTGTAATCCTGAGTAGCGCTCCTGAGTAGTGCTCCTGGTCCCTTAATTTCCTACATCTTCCCCTCCCTGAAAATCCATTCTTGTTCCCACACCATTCAAAAGGCGTTCATCCCAAATTGTATATCTAAAAGTCTATAGATATTATCAGACCTGAAGAATGAATCTTGGATGAGAAGTGAAATGTCTTCAGTGGAAAACACTTGAAAGAAATCCATTTGCCTTCTGAAAAAGCACCCTTGGAACAACCAAGACTGGGAATCTTTAAATTTCTAGGAACTAATTTTCCTTTACTGTCTCCAGATTTTCTTCTTCCATGTCAAGTAACATTCTGTCATCAAAGAATATGATCCAGGTTCATTGGACTATTCTAAGTGGCGGTGTAACTCCATAAATTTTGGTTTTAATTTATTTATTGGAGTTGGAAGGGACCTTGTAGGTCATCTAGACCAACCCCCTGCTCCTTTCCTTTCCTTTCCTTTCTTTTCTTTTCTTCTCTTCTCTCTTTCTCTCTTTCTTCTTCTTTCTTCTCCCTTTTTTAATTTACTTAACTTTTGTTTCTAGAAGTAGTGCTCGGTTCACCACAATTGAGCCTAAAATTTGTGCTGCTAAGTGATATATTTGTTAAGTGAGCTTTGCCCCATTTTACGACCTTTCTTGCCACAGTTGCTACGTTAATTTAGTAACACGGTTGTTAAGTGGATCTGGCTTCCCCATTGACTTTGTTTGTTAGAAGGTCTCAAAAGATGATCACATGATCCTGGGACAATGAGACCCCGCAACCATCATAAATATGAATAAATTACCAAGCGTCTTATTTTGGATCATGGATCATGGAGATGTGACAATGGTTGTAAGTGTGAACAATGGTGATAAGTCACTGTTTTCACTGCCATTATAACTTTGAATGGTCACTAAAATAGATGTCGTAAATTGAGGACTAGCTGTATTTGTATTTTATCTTACAATAAACTTTTATAAAGTCACTTGCTGGAAGTTCTTCTGGCCAGGAGCTTTAAAACCTATTTGGAATCACTCCTGCCTTTGCAGAGATACCTCAAAGGATTTTTTTGGCCCACTATTTCCATCCTGAGTAAATTCTTCATTCTCTCAAAGCAGCTATAAATAATGGTCTAAGATAGGACAGGAAGGATCAAGCGGTCAGCCCAGCCAATAAAATGCCAGCAACAAGGTGACATTTTAAAATCATCCTTCAATTATTTTTTCATTGCGTTTATTATGGATAAACAATCAGCATTTCTCTGTTACCAGACATGTCTAATTTATATATTTAAATGTTGTTTGTAAAAACAGGTGGGCTGCAGATTTTAGGCTTCATAAATCATTACCTTCTGGAATATATTATAGCTGTTTTCTTTCCAAGAGGCTATATAAAGCTTTATAGCTTTGCAGAATGCATTCCTCTAAATTTCAGTACTTTAAGATAAAAATCACACCAAACAAATTTTTATGTTAACAAACATAAAGGAACGCAGGGTTTTTATTCATTTATTATTATTATTTTGTTTTACACCGTAAATTAAAAATGATGCAAGATTGGGGGAACATTTAGCATTTATAAGCACAATAGAATGTTCCTATAAAATAGTTTTGAATCCACAGAGCCGCAAAAGAATTTGAAAAGAATAACTGGAACAATTTACGTTTACAGTTTCAAACTCCACAACATTTATCCTGTTTTCCTTTCCAGACACAAAGCAAGGCACACAGCCAGAAAGAAAAAGAAAAGCACAACCTCTTCCAAGGAGAAAGTCTAAATTGTGTTCTTTTATTTCAGCATTCCTGTAATTTTAGGAGCATTCTTTTGAATGTGGTTAATTTATTGTCCCTTGTTTAAAAATCTGAAGTAGCATGTGTAGTATCTGGAAAAAAACTCCAAGATCAAAATGTGTATGTATAACAAACATTTCATATTAATTCGTTAAACTTGGTGGCCTCTCTAAAACTTCAGCTCAAACAAGGACTTGAAAGCTTAATACAGATATAATGTATCCCTGCTAGAAAGGTGGGTTCCTACTGGTTCTGACTGTTTCTATAGAACCGTTAGTAACTTGGTGGCCTGCTGCCGGTTACAGCAACCCAGGCCTGTCATGCCCTCGAGCCAATTCTCTCTCTCTTGACCTTCTCCATTACAAATGTTGAATCTCCATGCCTTTTTACCCATAGATCCTCACTTATATACTGTCTGGGTGTGGTCAACTGTTTCCTAGAGAGATACCTCTCTAGAATTTCACCTTCTAGAACTTTTCCCATAAAGATATTCCTGCCTGCTTTATGACCTTCTGACTTTGGCATCTAATAGGGTTCCTGATCCCCAATGTCTCCCTCCTCCTCTGAGTCAGACATTACCATCATTGGGGTTTCTACAGTTTCTGGTGTTCGCTAAGTTTCGCAGGTTCCAATTCCTCTTCACTCTCACTCACTGACTCAGTTGTCAAGAACCCTGGCCTAGGGTACCAAGACAGACCTAGTTCATCTTCCTCAGAATCTGTGACTAATTGAGCTGGTCGTGGACCACTCACAAGAATATCAAAGGAAAGTGCTATTTATAAATTAAACTTTAGTCTGTACTTCATTATAAACCAACTTCTACATACAAATAAAGGAGAATAACAGTAGATCAATGTTGAAATGCAGAGTCCTTGGCGCTCTCTGAGCTGGACTATTTTCTTGCAGGTGTTTCGCTCATCAAACTAGGTAGTAAAGGGCTGCAAAAATTTTTACTACCATACTGTGAGCACGGCTTATTTTGTGGGTGTGGCTTGGTGGTCCTGTGGCCAGGTGGGAGTGGCTTGATGATCATGTGACTGGGGGGTCAGCTTAAAGATGATCATGTGACTGTCTTAAAGATGGCCAACTTGACATCACTCACATCAAAGATTAGGGTTAGGGTGCCTGGCCTCTCATCATCTGAAAGAGATATAATTTCCTTATCTATTTACTATTATTAAACATCCAAAATATACTATTTAATTCTCTTTATATGCTATATGTGTACATACATATTACACAGAGACACATAAAAATATATATTATCTTCTATAAAAACCTTATGTGTATCTACACACACACACACACGCACACACAGCTCTTCTAAAATTATACACATTCAACCTCATTTATTGCCATAGGAAAAACATACCCAGAGCCCAGAAGGTGGGGAGGGAGAGAAAAATATTATTTTTCTACCGGTTCTGTGTACCTGACCAAAACTTTTCTACCGGTTCTGCATACCCGTAGGAACCCATCATTGAAAGTAGGTAACATCACTAGTATTGATGATCTTACCTGGCTTGGGTAATAAAAGATCTGCAGCAAAACAACCAAGATCAGAGAACATCAAAGACCCTTCTTTACAAGAAAGGGAAGAATTATAGTGCAAAGTCAACTACTTTAATTAAAGGTGAGTAGAAAATTTTCTATTGAAAAGTTTCAGCTTGAAAATGAATTCAGGATTATGGAATAATGGGTATAAAAATGAGAAAGGTGGTAATTAATGATAACATTTATACAAAATAATATCTATTTATTCAGTAGAAAATAAAGTTTGTAGTTTAGGGTTGACCTGCGGAGTCCTTGGTGCTCCCTGACCTTCATTGTTTGTTTTGAACAATGGTGTTTCAATACTCAACTAGATAACGTTAACAGTATTTCTAGCGTTAATCACTGATGATGTTACTAGTTGGGTAATGAAATGTCCCCAAAACAACAACAACAAAACAACAACAACAACAACAGCCAAGCTCAGAGAGCACAAAAGACTCCATTTGTCTTCTCCCTCTTTGTGACTTTGTGGTTGACTTGCAGTGACTACATTTATTCCACAATCCTTTGTATTATTGAAAAATGACTGCTATAAGCCCAACAAATAATATTTGCCTTATATTCATAGGGTTGGAAGGGGATCAAAAGACAAAGAGGCCACATAAATCTTCTGGACAATTCAATTTCTTTGTTCTATTGCTAAATGGGTCCCACTCTTTGTCTCTAATTGGGAGTGAAATGGAGGGGGGGGGGTTGTTCCTACTTCAAAATTGCATTTGTTGGGCTTTTGTTAAGTTGTTTCCTCAACATAACATTGAGGAAACCTGGAATGCAACACTTATGAATAAAATGTAGTTTCATACTTCAAACTGGTTTGGCTAAGGCATTTTTAAAATTCATTTTGAATCAATTTGAATCAATCAAATAACTTTTGAATTGAATGGAATCAAACTGCAGTGATTTTTCCCTGCATATTATGCCAGCTACTGCACTGATTATTATTATTGTTATTTTGCTGTGATGGTGATGATGAGGCTGCTGTAGTTGGATCATTAAGTGAAAGCAAATTTTGTTCCTTCAAAGTAAGGTTTAAAACTTCCTTCCTCCCTCCCTCCCTCCCTCCCTCCCTCCCTTTCTTGAAACATAATGAAGTACAGTATACCCCAAACACAAATGTCCCAGATATTAATCTTTTCATTAACTTGCTTGGCGTGCATTTATAATCTAACTGACATTCTAAGTAAGGCTTGCAATGCTTCTGAAATAAATTTGTTCTGGTGGCAAAGCTATTTACTCTTGTTATGTTCTAATGAATCATATTAGCTTGATCTGACTTGAGTTGGTAGTTAATTGAGATCATGGATTCATCTTTAGTAATGGTTTTACAAATGAGTTCTCTGTATTCAGGACTGATTCACAGCTCCTAGCAACATCAGGTCTTTGTTAATAGATCCTTATCAAAAGAAGTCAGTAGAATACATCATTGGAGGAGGGTTTTTTATTATTTCATTTTCCTTAAAGGATTATCTTTCTTGCCTCTGCTAATTAACAAACATTAATAAATCTACTCTCTCTTTTTGGGGGTCTCTACCTACATATGATATACATCTTACCTAACATACTGCTTGTTTCATTAATTGGATTTCTTCATTTCTATTTTTTTCATGGCAGTGTATTTTCCCAACACTTTATGCCTACAATCACTTTCGCTGGGATTCATTGCAGACATTGTGGATGAATTAGGAATTTTAATTGGCATCTGATGGGAAGTGAGGGATCTGTAGTTGTGGTTAGCAGATAAGAAAGTTGTCTGTCTTATCTACTTATTTGTACATTTTAAACAAGTCCTATCTAATTCTTCATACAATATTAGATTTGGGGTGAAGAATTTTCTGTCTGAAATGAATGTTTAGAATAGAAATCATCAGGGGTGCTTTGTCAATTGCTACACATCTATTTAATGTGCAGAACTGTGAATTAAGCATCTATATAGAGACAATGCTTCTATCCATCCATCTGTCCATCCATCAGCAATATATGTATAGCATTTACAAACCTTTGTTGCATTCATGTAAAAATAATTCTTGTTTAGATGCAAAATGCAAATGTCTGTCAAAAGCTACACATAAAAGTGAATATATTCAGAATGCCGCTCACATGAAGACAGATGTAGTTCTTTTTAAGAAATCACAGTCTGGTTCAGACTTTTATCAGAATGGCCTAATAGTGGCAGACTGGATATTAAATGACTTTGTATTCTTAATTCTCAGGCTATCAAAGAATGTAATGCTGATATTGCATAGACATTCCCATATATCTCTCTTTGACAAATGCAGAAAGGATAAATCTAAATTTATTCATTATATTAGAATATTCCACTATATAAAGGTGAAGGTTTCCCCTGTCCAGTCGAGTCTGACTCTAAGGTGCTCATGTCTGTTTCTTAGCTGAAGGAATCAGCATTGTCTGAAGACCCTTCCAGGGTCATATTTATTTATTTATTTTATTTATTTATTCGATTTTTATGCCGCCCTTCTCCTTAGACTCAGGGCGGCTTACAACATGTTAGCAATAGCACTTTTTAACAGAGCTAGGCTATTGCCCCCACAATCCGGGTCCTCATTTTACCCACCTCGGAAGGATGGAAGGCTGAGTCAACCTTGAGCCGGTGATCAGATCTACAGTCAGCTTCAGTGGCCTGCAGTACAGCACTCTATCTGCTGCGCCACCGTGGCTCATTCCATATGACCAGCATGGTGCATAGATTGCTATTACCTTCCCACAGAAGTGGTACCTATTTATCTACTTACATGTGCAGGATTTCAAACTTCTAGGTTAACAGGAGCTGGAGCAAGTAATAGGAGCTCACTCCATCATGTGGCACTGGCATCTCAAAGTCCAACTGTCAGCTTTCCAGCTGACAAGTTCAGCTTCATATATGTTTTTATATACATACATACATACATACATACATACATACATACATACATACACATTTAGAAAGCTGAACTTGTCAGCTAGAAAGCTGACAGATGGGCTTCGAGATACACACACACACACACACACACACACACACACAATCACATACTCAGCTGATATAGGAGATGAGCCTGTAGTCTAAAGGCTAAAGTCTCTGCCGAGCCCCGAGGTTCTGTTGTATTCATAATCAGATTTATACTCATATCTGTTATCTTTTATTTCTATTTTATTTATTTATTTTGTCAAGTACATATTGGTAGTATACAAAGATATAACTATGTTTATATACATGATACTAGTAAGAGAGAAACATTAGGACAGGGGACTGTAGGGATGCTGGGGCACTTATACATGCCCCTTATTAATCTCTTAGGAACGGGTGAGGTCAACAGTGGATAGTTTAAGGATAAAGTTTTGGGGGTTAGGTGATGATACTACAGAGTCAGGGAGTGAGTTCCGTGCAATGAAGGGCTATCAAATTTTTTACTACCACACTGTGGGCATGGCTGATGCAGTACACCCAGCATTTTCTTTCAACATCTTTCAGTGCAAATTGGGTGGTCTGGGGTGGAGCTCCATTTTTGCTAACCCACTGTGCCCCCCCCCCCCATCCAGGCAGCAGCCCATCCCTGGTTCCATGCATTAATTACTTAGTTACTAAAGTCATATTTCCTGCCGTCAAGTTTGGAGCAGTTTACTTTAAGTTTGTATCTATTGTATACTCCTGTGTTGTGGTTGAAGCTGAAGTAGTCATTGACAGGAAGGATGTTGTAGCAGATGATTTAATGGGCTATGCTTAAGTCGTGTTTAAGGCGATGTAGTTCTAAGCTTTCTAAGCCTAGGATTTCAAGTCTGGTTGTGTAGGGTATTCTGTTGCAAGTAGAGGGATCTTCTAGTAAAGTATTTCTGGACATTTTCTAAAGTGTTGACTCCTAAAGCAGGGAAGTTCGCCAGGAGTCAGCAAAGAAGCCGCGCGTGTGTTTTAAAACATCGGAGCCGGCATGGGGAGGCTTTCAATCAACCCCCGAGTCCGGGTTGGGGGCTCGGGGGCTGATTGAAAGCCTCCCCATGCCGGCTCCGATGTTTTAAAACACACGCGAGGCTTCTTTGCTGACTCCTGGCGAACTTCCCCGCTTTAGGAGTCAGCGGAAAAGCCGCGCGTGTGTTTTAAAACATCGGAGCCGGCATGGGGAGGCTTTCAATCAACCCCTGAGTCCGGGTTGGGGGCTCGGGGGCTGATTGAAAGCCTCCCCATGCCGGCTCCGATGTTTTAAAACACACGCGCGGCTTCTTTGCTGACTCCTGGCGAACTTCCCCGCTTTAGGAGTCAGCGAAGAAGCCGCGCGTGTGTTTTAAAACATCGGAGCCGGCATGGGGAGGCTTTCAATCAACCCCCGAGTCCGGGTTGGGGGCTCGGGGGCTGATTGAAAGCCTCCCCATGCCGGCTCCGATGTTTTAAAACACACGCGCGGCTTCTTTGCTGAGTCCTGGCGAACTTCCCCGCTTTAGGAGTCAGCAAAGAAGCCGCGCGTGTGTTTTAAAACATCGGAGCCGGCATGGGGAGGCTTTCAATCAACCCCCGAGTCCAGGTTGGGGGCTCAGGGGCTGATTGAAAGCCTCCCCATGCCGGCTCCGATGTTTTAAAACACACGCGCGGCTTCTTTGCTGACTCCTGGCGAACTTCCCCGCTTTAGGAGTCAGCGAAGAAGCCGCGCGTGTGTTTTAAAAGATCGGAGCCGGCATGGGGAGGCTTTCAATCAGCCCCCGATCCCGGGTTGGGGGCTCGGGGGCTGATTGAAAGCCTCCCCATGCCAGCTCCGATCTTTTAAAACACACGCGCGGCTTCTTCGCTGACTCCTGGCGAACTTCCCCGCTTCAGCCGACGTCTTTTCCCCTCAGCCCTCGGGCTTGCACGCATTAATCGCTTTTACATTGTTTCCTATGGGAAACAATGTTTCGACATACGAGCTTTTCGACGTGCGAGCCTCCTTCTGGAACCAATTAATTTCGTAAGTCGGGGTTCCACTATACAACACAACACAACACAATATCTTTTCTTTCTTTTTCACATATTTTTCTATAAAAGGGTTTATACGTGCTCGATGAAAAAATAAATAAATAAATAAATACAACACAACACAACACAACACAAAACAACACAATATCTTTTCTTTCTTTTTCACATATTTTTCTATAAAAGGGAGGTGAAAAATATGACAAAAATATCTGTTCTTTTTAATGAATTTATATAAATTTAATATGTTTTACAGTTTCAATTAGGAAATCTGATAGAGCCATAATATACTGAAATTTGGGGGAGGGGACAGATCATGTTTCAAAGACAAAAAATAATTGAACCAAGGAGTAAATTATGTGCAGCTGTTCTATCATACCGGTTATCTGTTTATGTCAGTACTCTGAATTGAAAAGGATAATAGGTTTCATATTCAGAAAGAAATGCAGTCTGGTTTATTGATGGTATTGGACTGTTTATCACATAAAGTAACTCCACAAAAAGGAGAAAAATATTAAAATATCCCCTCCCTCCATACTATTGACAAAAATGCCCCACGCATTAGCATTTCTGTTTAAAACAAGGCAGAGTAATAATGATACTGGTTTACAAAATATTCTATTTTTAATATCAGAGAGCAGAAGACATTTCCAGAGCCATAAAATGAGATTCGACTACTGTAACGCTCTCTACATGGGGCTACCTTTGAAAAGTGTTCGAAAACTTCAGATCGTGCAGAATGCAGCTGCGAGAGCAATCATGGGCTTCCCTAGGTATGCCCATGTTACACCAACACTCTGCAGTCTGCATTGGTTGCCGATCAGTTTCTGGTCACAATTCAAAGTGTTGGTTATGACCTATAAAGCCCTTCATGGCACCGGACCAGAATATCTTCGGAGAGGGGCGGCATACAAATCTAAATAATAAATAAATAATAAAATCTGTGAGACTGCTTTCTGCTGCACGAATCCCAGGGGCCGGTTAGGTCCCACAGAGTTGGCCTTCTCCATGTCCTGTCGACTAAACAATGTCATCTGGCGGGACCCAGGGGAAGAGCCTTCTCTGTGGTGGCCCCAACATTCTGGAACCAGCTCCCCCTGGAGATTAGGATTGCCCCCACCCTCCTTGCCTTTCGTAAACTCCTTAAAACCCACCTCTGTCGTCAGGCATGGGGGAACTGAGATATCTCCCCTTGCCTATGCAGTTTTATGTATGGTATGTTGTATGTATGATTTTTAAACCCCATGTCCAGTCAACGAAGCAGTGGAAGCAGTGGAAGTGATGTGCAGGTGCCTGGAGGCTGTTGGGGCCTGGATGGGTGTCAACAAACTCAAACTCAACCCAGACAAGACGGAGTGGCTGTGGGTTTTGCCTCCCAAGGACAATTCTATCTGTCCGTCCATTACCCTGGGGGGGAATTATTGACCCCCTCAGAGAGGGTCCGCAACTTGGGCGTCCTCCTCGATCCACAGCTCACATTAGAAAAACACCTTTCAGCTGTGGCGAGGGGGGCGTTTGCCCAGGTTCGCCTGGTGCGCCAGTTGCGGCCCTATTTGGACCGGGAGTCATTGCTCACAGTCACTCATGCCCTCATCACCTCGAGGCTCGACTACTGTAACGCTCTCTACATGGGGCTACCTTTGAAAAGTGTTCGGAAACTTCAGATCGTGCAGAATGCAGCTGCGAGAGCAATTATGGGCTTCTCCAAGTATGCCCATATCACTCCAACACTCCGCAGTCTGCATTGGCTGCCGATCAGTTTCCGGTCACAATTCAAAGTGTTGGTTATGACCTATAAAGCCCTTCATGGCACCGGACCAGAATATCTTCGGGACCGCCTCCTGCCGCACGAATCCCAGTGACCGGTTAGGTCCCACAGAGTTGGCCTTCTCCGGGTCCCGTCGACTAAACAATGTCGTCTGGCGGGACCCAGGGGAAGAGCCTTCTCTGTGGGGGCCCCGACCCTCTGGAACCAGCTCCCCCCTGAGATTAGGATTGCCCCCACCCTCCCTGCCTTTCGTAAACTCCTTAAGACCCACCTTTGCCGTCAGGCATGGGGGAACTAAAACACCTCCCCCTTGCCCATGTTGTTTTGTTGATTGATTGACTGTGTGCCTGTTTTTTATATATACTGTTTTTTATGAGATTATTAATTTAAATTGGAACTGGATGGGTGGGCATTGGATTTGGTATTGTGTACTGTACTGTTTTTTATTATTGTTGTGAGCCGCCCCGAGTTGCGGAGAGGGGCGGCATATAAATCTAATAAACCTAAACCTAAACCTTAAACAATGGGGTTTTTTAGACTTTAATGTTAGATTTATTATTATAGACTTTTAATATTAGATTTGTCATTGTATACTGTTTTTATCACTGTTGTGAGCCGCCCCGAGTCTATGGAGAGGGGCGGCATACAAATCTAATAAATAATAATAATAATAATAATAATAATAATAATAATAATAATAATAATAATAGTGAAGGCTGCATGTAGTCTGAAGATTGGTCAGTCCTGATGTTAAGGAATTACATCATAGGGATATTTTTGTGTTAAAATGTTCATTCATGGTCTAAAAATAGTCTTAGACTCACAACCATTTCTTTAATGACCTTCAAAGTTACAATAACACAGAAAAAAGTGACTTATGACCAGCAGTGGGCTACGAGCCAGAACGCTAAATTGCACTCACCGCCGTGGCTTGTAAATGTTTGCGGGGCCAGCACAATTTTGCTTCTGGACCTGTGGAAATCGCAGACGGAGCCACAGGTGCGCCCGTGTTTCAGCGAGGTTTTCCCTGCGACTCCGTGCATGATTTTTCTACCTCCACAGGTGCAGAAACAAAATCGCGCTGGCCCTGCAAGCACTTCTGAACCACGGCAGACAGCGCAATTTAGCGTGCTGGCTTGTAGCCCACCGCTGCTTATAGCCATTGTTTCACACTTATGACCATTGCAACATACCATAGCCATGTGATCAAAATTATGACTGTTGGCAACTGGCATGGATTTATGACAGTTCCGGTGCCCCAGGATCATGTGATAATTTTTTGTGACGTTATGACAAGCAAGATTTTCTTAACAACCATGGTACTAACTGTTTTGTCGGGCTCTCTGGTAGAATCCTCCCAAAAATTCACAGGTACAAATTTCAGACACACGCACGTTTGAAAATTCAAAACAATGTTCTTTATAATGAAAATTCACTTAAACCAAGCCCTCTTTTGGTATAGCCAAGAGCACTCATCTCCAAACAAACTGGTAATTTGTACAAGTCCCTTATCAGTTCTGTGATACTTAGCTTGCAGCTGTGAGGCAATTCACAGTCCTTCTTCTTTCACAAAGTGAAACACGCTTTGCTCTGGTTTAGTTTCAAAGCGGGGAAAAATCAGCACACAAAAGGTCAAAGTCAGTAAAGCAGTCACGAAACACGACGATCAGATAATCCTCCACAATGACCAAACCCACAGGCTGCTATTTATAGCAGCCTCACTAATTACCACAGCCCCACCCAACCACAGGTGGCCTCATTTTCTCTGATAATAATTTCTCAGTTGTTGTTGCCTCTGCATCGCTCTCCTCATGCGTGGCTGTATCATTAACTCCTGTTCTGAATCCAAGTAGGAGCTAGATAATTGATCTCCTTCTGAGCTGTCTGTCACACTCTCCTCCTCCCTGTCACTCATGTCTTCTTGGTCAAAGGAGCCTTCATCAGCATATTCCATCAGGGGCAAAACAGGCCTGCAGCATGTGGATGTCTCCCCCACATCCACAGTCCTTGGGGCAGGAGCAGGGCCAGAGCTAACCACAACACTAACATTAACACCTGCAATGATTCATTTAACAATTGTGAGAACGGTTGCAAAATGAGGCCAAACTCCCTGAAAAACTGTCTTGTTCAGCAGCATAAATGTTGGGTTCAATTGAAGGTTACCTATACTGATAGATAGGCTGTGCACAATTGTTCTCCCCCTTCCCCCTTAATCTTCATTTCTTTTCAGATATTCAAAAGTTTAATTGTAGAGAAGCATGGAAAAGATTTAACCATCCTTGATTACACAATTACAGTCTTCCATGTGATCAGGAGCCATGGGGTTTCTAATTATGTATGTAGACAAGTGCAACACCATTATCATCTCCTGTCAATTTTTTTCTATTCAGTACCAGCACTTCAAGGGGAAGGAATCGAAAGCAACAAGCATATTTCTGGATCCCATTCTCAATTAGTCTTTTGAACATCTATTACGAGCCCATGTTTTGATCACAGATCTTTGCCTAATTTATAGGATAAGTCAAAACGTAATCAGAAGCAATATGTCAGGATTTGAAACTGAAAATAAAAGCAAATATATGGGAATGATTTTTGAAATGTGTTGGCTGGTAAATTTTCATTACTTAAGGTCCTTGAAGAGCTTTATTCTAGAGATTCTGCATAACTGATCAAAAACTCATTGATTGGAAATTTCAGTTTGGATAAACAGAATGGGGTTCTTCTGAGAAACACAAATCTTACTGCATTAGTATCACTTTATAAAGCTTTACTTTACTTTCCACCCCCGTCCCTGTCAAAAGCGGTGTTCCCCAGGGAAGCGTACTAGGTCCTAATCTCTTCATTCTCTACATCAATGACCTTTGTGACCATATCGAAAGCAACTGTGTTCTTTTTGCCGACGACGTAAAACTTTTCAACACCAACACCACCACAAATCACTCACTGTCCAAAAAGACCTCGACTTTGTCTCAGACTGGTCAAACACCTGGCAACTTCAAATGTCAACCAACAAATGCTCTACCCTCCACATCGGCAAAAAGAATCCAAACCTCATATACAAACTGAATAGAGTTGTTAACATGATCCTTCGTAGCTTCTGCTCTGGCAATCTCACACTACTCACAAGAGCCTACAAAACTTTTGCCAGACCCACCCTTGACTACTGCTCATCTGTCTGGAACCCATACTATATCTCAGACATTAACACCCTTGAAAACGTCCAAAGATATTTCACCAGAAAAGCCCTTCATTCCTCCACTCGAAACAGAATATCCTATGAAAATAGACTAACAATCCTGGGTCTTGAAAGCCTAAAACTACGGTGCCTAAAACACGATTTGAGTATTGCCCACAAGATCATATGCTGCAACGTCCTACCATGACTACTTCAGCTTCAACCGCAACAACACAAGAGCACGCAACAAATTCAAACTTAATACGAACCACTCCAAAATTGACTGTAAAAAATATGACTTTAACAATCGAGTTGTCGAAGCGTGGAACTCATTACCGGACTCAATAGTGTCAACCCCTAACCCCCAACATTTCTCCCTTAGACTATCAACGACTGACCTCTCCAGGTTCCAAAGAGGCCAATAAGGGGCGTACATAAGTGCACTCGTGTGCCTTTCGTCCCCTGTCCAATTGTCTTTCCTTTATCTCATATATCATATATATTTTCTTCCTTTCATATATCTTCTCTTCTATTTTCACTTTTATCCTTATATATATTACTTCATGTTTATTTTCTTCCTATGTATTTGTGTATTGGACAAATGAATGAATAAATGAATGAATGAATAAATAAATAAATAAATAAATAAATAAATAAATAAATAAATAAATAAATAAACTAAGACTACACCTGGAATACTGCATCCGATTTTGGTCATCACATTACAAAAAGATGTTGAGACTTTGGAATAAATGCAAAGAAGGGGAGGCCTGGAGACTAAAACATATGAAGAATGGTTGCAGGATTTGGCTTCAATAAAGATATTAAACATTAAGATAAATCCAAACTAAGAAACAATGCCATAGCTAGTTCATTTTTAAGAACTTTGTCAATTTGGTATTCCCAGTAATTTTTGCTGCATTCAAACGCAAACTTCTGGCAAAGCTTCCAAAGTATAATTTTGGCAACTCAATCATCACATTGTAGATAATCAGTTTGTGATATTTTGTTGCAGCCACTGATATGCTCATTCATTGTTTCATCTTATTGCGCAAGCAAAATTTGCTGTTGTTACTGTTGAATTTTTGCTTTCATGGAATTGGTCTGCAGGGATTGTTCTTAGGCAGCCAAAATTAAGCCTTCAGTTTCTTTCTTCAACACCCCTGATCTCAACCATCTTTGCACTTATTATTATTATTATTATTATTATTATTATTATTATTATTATTATTATGTCAGTACAACACAGCAAACGAGATCACTATGCTGGATTTCATATTTCATCACCAATCGGGCGCTTCCCAAGCACCTAAAACTGCATGATGTAGCGGCGAATTATGTTTGCCAATCCCAGTAAAGTGGCCTTTTGCAATTGACAGATGGAGATTTTGTCAATTCCAATGGTTTTCAAATGTCCGCTGAGATCCTTTGGTACTGTATCCAGCGTGCCAAGTACCACTGGGACCACTTTCACTGGCTTATGCTAGAGTCATTGCAGCTTGATTTTTAGATCTTCATATTTCACTAATTTCTCTAGCTGCTTCTCCTCAATTCTGCTATCTCCTGGGATTGCAGTGTCGATGATCCATACTTTCTTTTTCTCCACGATCACAATGTCTGGTGTGTTATGCTTCAGAATTCGGTCAGTTTGAAGTCAGAAGTAGTTTTGCTTGCTCATTTTCGACCACTTTTTCAGGCTTATGATCCCACCAGTTCTTTGCCAGTTATTATTATTATTATTATTATTATTATTATTATTATTATTATTATTAATTAGATTTGTATGCCGCCCCTCTCTGGAGACTTGGAGCAGCTCACAACAAGAAAAACAGTACAAATCCATTAAATTAAAACAATTTAAAAGCCTCAATATATAAACAAACATACATCTCATACAAGTCATACATAAAATGAAGACAGTCCTGGGGAATCAATTTCCCCATGCCTGATGACAGAGGTGGGTTTTAAGGAGTTTGTGAAAGGCAAGGAGGGTGGGAGCAATGCTAATCTCCAGGGGGAGTTGATTCCAGAGGGTCGGGGCCACCACAGAGAAGGCTCTTCCCCTGGGGCCCGCCAGACAACATTGTTTCATCAACGGGGCCCGGAGAAGGCTAACTCTGTGGGACCTAACCGGTGGCTAGGATTCGTGCGGCAGAAGGCGGTCTCGGAGATATTCTGGTCCGATGCCATGAAGGGCTTTATAGGTCATAACCAACACTTTGAATTGTGCCCGGAAACTGATCGGCAACCAATGCAGACTGTGGAGTGTTGGGGTAACATGGGCATATCTGGGGAAGCCCACGATTGCTCTCACAGCTGCATTCTGCACGATCTGAAGTTTCCGAACATCTACCTCTCCTTCAATGTCATTCAGGTATTGACTGTACATAAGCTCCTTTTTCCAATTAGAAACTGGATGCTCAATTGTTTCCTTTTGATGTTCTGCTTTCAGTCTTGTTATTTTCAAGATGTTTCCCTTGTT
This sequence comes from Erythrolamprus reginae, assembly GCF_031021105.1. Lineage (NCBI taxonomy): Eukaryota > Metazoa > Chordata > Lepidosauria > Squamata > Dipsadidae > Erythrolamprus > Erythrolamprus reginae. The sequence goes on along the minus strand of NC_091952.1, from coordinate 234,877,920 downwards.
CGCATCCTTCAGCAAAAGCTCTTTTGCTTTTTTAATGCATTCATTAAAACCGTGTTTTTCCTCTTCAGTTGGCTTCAGCTGTTGTTATTATTATTATTTTGTTAATCATATAGTTTATTATTATTATTATTATTATTATTATTATTATTATTATTATTATTATTATTAATTTAAGGGGCATGCATAAGTGCACCAGAGTGCCTTCCGTCCTCTGTCCTAATGTTTCTCTTTTACTAGTATCATGTATATAAATATTATTATATCTTTGTATACTACCAATACATACTTGAAAAAACAAATAAATGAAATTCAGTAGGTTGATCCTACTATCATAAATCCCCTCATATATATGCTGTCAGTCAATATGTTTCATGTCTGAAAATATAGTCTTTTACTACAATTCCTTAAAACAGGGAATCTGTTTGTACATCCTAAATGTTGTTTATTTCTCTCTCTCTCTCTCTCTCTCTCTCTCTCTCTCTCTCTCTCTCTCTCTCACTCACACACACACACACACACACAAAGCTTTGTTTCCCATTCTTCATCACAAGATGGAATGGAATTAAAATTACCTAAAATGAAACTTGTCATTCTTCTTGCCAAAGGCCATCTTGTTATCTGCCCCTCATTTTCCATAGGACTAGGGAAGGGGGAAATAGATCTAAAACCCACTTATGTTTGACTGTGGAATCTGTCATCTTTTCAGTCTCTAAAGTACCTCACCAGAATTTACTGCAGGAGGTAAAACCCAAAGTAAAGTTAAAATGTCCCTTGTTTGTGGAGTGGTAAACAACTTGATGTGAATCACAGAAGAAATATAAGGCCATTTGTGTCACCATTATTACTGTAAAGCATTCTTCAAATGATTAAATCACCTTTTCGCCCTTCTCTTTTGTTGTTTTTAGACTTCTGGTGTTTGGACCTAGTAGGAAAAATGCTCTGAGCCTTAAATAAAATAAAAAGCCCAAATCATTGTTTCAAGATGCAGAAGAGATGTATAACATCTGATTTTGGTCATGACAACAGTTGAATGTGTAAGAAGATTCTCAGACAGCTAGGTCATAGTTATGTTACGGATGCTTTTTCAAAAGGCAAATGGACTTTCTTTGTTTTTCCTTGAGGACATTTTTCTTCTCATCCAAGAAGCTTCTTCAGTTCTATTCAGTTATTCTTCAGAACTAAAGAAGCTTCTTGGATGAGAAGTGAAGCATCTTCAAGAAAAAACAGAAAATCCAGCTGCACATTTTGTATAACAGTTTGAGGTATGTTTAGGTGAAGAATTGACCCCTTGAATTTCATGATGAACTGAGAAAGTTATTTAATTGTGGGATACAATATCATATTTTCATGCTCAAGATGGTGTGGAATTGATGGAATCTGGATATCCTGCTCTTTGTCCAAAGCCTCAATCTGCCTTGGCCATCAGATATCTAAATTTCAAGAAAGTTTGTGTCGTGGATATGAAAGATGAAGTGCAACACTGAGAAGAAAGATCACAATGTATTCAAACAACAGTCTTGGTGTTTATACATAAGTGCAGTTGGCACCATCGCTTCAGCAGCAAAGGGGGGGTTCTAACTTACCGCACTGCCGGTCCACTTCCTCCTGCACCATGTGGCCATGCAGAGCCAAATAATAATAATAATAAAAGTTGAAAACAAGATGGTGAAGCATGCACAGTCTTCGGAGAGGGGCGGCATACATATCTAAATAATAAATAAATAAATAAACCTAGCTTCTGTGCATGCACAGAAGAACCCCCCCCCCCAAATTCGTGTGTGTGTGTGATTTTAAAAAAATTGGCGGTGCCTACGGATTGTGACATCATCAGCAGTTTGGACTAGGGCAAATTGGTTTGAATTGGGAGGAACCCACCTCTGCTCAGTAGGTCTTCAGGGCCATGGAAAGTCCCAAAAGAAATACCCTTGAGGTACCACCCAATGTTTTTGGGTGGAAAACCACCTAGGGAGGAGGTTGACAGTTTCTGTGCTTCTGTATCTTATGTGCAGAGTGTTCTGGTTTCTGGTAGAACTTTAGCTATTACAAATAACTCTTACTAAATGCAGTATTTCATAAACAAAGAAAGTCCATCTTTATTCTCTTCCCTTCCGTATTCAAAGTACAGTTCATACTAGCACATTCCTCTTCCTCCTGTTATCTTTCTTAATTGCATTCCTCATGCATTCCTCCCAGCCTCCTCCGTTTAACAAGATTTATGTACTCACAGTATGATTCAAAAACAGCAGAAATGACTGTAAAACAACACAGAATGCATTTGGTTGATTGGGAGCTGAACGGAAACACCTTTCATTTTAGCCCTACAACATTGAAACTCCACCCTTCTTCCCCACTGAGCCTCTGACGTACCAAATACATCACTCCAGTATTTAACCCATTCCTCCCCTTAATATCTTCTTCCAAATACCTGTTCCTTACGTTTTTGGACCCTTCTGAATTTAGGATTGACCCAGCGAACGTCTGATTCTTCCCCGCTATATTCTGGACTCATAGCAACATCCTGCGGCTGGCCTCCCACCTGTTCTACTACCTGTAACCCCGGGCCCACCACTAATTCATAAACACTATCTGTATCCAAGTACTCAAGTTCTTCATCATCCTCCAACTGACCAGGAGTATGTACAACACAGAGTACCAGGTTCTCTTATAATTAAGTAAACAACATAGCAAGCATATAAATATGAGGCTCATAGTCTCTTCAGGGTGCCATCTTGCTTTGTGGGATCTGTTTTTATTCAGCTTAAGAAATGTGTATAGTTTATCAAGGCAAATACCAGGATTCTATCTTTATTTCTACTGAACTATACCCGAAAGCAGCAAAACAGAAGTACATCCTGATAAGTAGTATTGTTAATATTAGAAGAAATGTATTGAATGGATATGATTGCTGTATTTTATATGTGTATTTTGATAAAACAGCATATGATATAAAAGAAGCACATCTTTATTTTTATTTTTATTTCCAACCTCTGTTGTTACTTCTTGCAAAGAAATGTGTTTATTTGTTTACAATTCAGAAGATAGTGAGCATTATATGTTATACTTGAACAGTTGTACAGTGCAATGGTAATGATTTATAACCCAATTGGGGACTCCTTTCTTACTAGGTTCTCCAGTAAAGATCTTTGTGATGACCCACCATTTAGGTTGAAACTCTTATGATATATGAGTTTGCTCAGCTAGGAAATTATACTATGGATCTCTTCTCTATATAGAACTATAGAGCTCTAAGAAAATGGAAATGAAAATACTCTTGATATTTCTGTGCAAATCCCAGAACTTAATAAACACATCCCAGTGCTGAAATGCAAAAGATAACTACGTTAACTGTTAAATATGAAAACTTGCTTATAGGAAAGATTTTAATGAGGGATTACCTTATTAAAGCCACAAATTCAAATCTCTAGACAGAAAAAGGAGTTTACAGGGGAAAGTGAAATAGAACACTGAATACAATCATTACAGACAGATTACCGTATTTTTCGCTCCATAAGACGCAGTTTTTTTCCTCCCAAAGTAGGATGAAAAATCAGCCACGTCTTATGGAGCGAAGATGCAGGCAGGGGGGGGGGAGGCGCTGGAGCAGAGGGGGGGGGGCGGCGATATACTCATCTGGAGACCGCCGCCTCTGTCGCCGCCTCTCCTCTTCCCAACCCCGAAGAGAGCCGCGCTTTTCAGCCTCCGGAAGTGCTGGGCTGGGGGACGCCTCCACCCCGCAGGTTTAGGAGGCGGAGCGGCACCGGAGGAGCGTTGGCGGTTCCGAGCCTTTGGGAAGGCTATGGGAATCGCTTCAGGAGGCGTGGAGGTCTCAGCCAGTCGCTCGCAGCCGGCCGCCGCCTGTGCGATTCCCGAGCCTTTGGGAAGGCTATGGGAATCGCTTCAGGAGGCGTGGAGGTCTCAGCCAGTCGCTCGCAGCCGGCCGCCGCCTGTGCGATTCCCGAGCCTTTGGGAAGGCTATGGGAATCGCTTCAGGAGGCGGGGAGGTCTCAGCCAGTCGCTCGCAGCCGGCCGCCGCCTGTGCAAAGTTTGGCTGCGAACTCGGCTGGCTAGCTGCTGCCTGGCCCCCTCCCTCCCCGAGGAGGGTCTCCCTTCGCACCACCAGCGGCGCTTCCCCCGCCAGCCAGCCAAGCCCCGCGCCCGCCGGAGCCGGCTCTTCGCTCTCCCCCCGCCGCCCGCCGCGTTTTCAGGAGGTGGGGAGGGTCGGGCGGCCGGCCAAGGCCAGGAGGGACGCCGCTGCCCCCCTTCCCTCTCTCCACCTGCCGCTGCGCCTCCTGCTGAGCCCCCTCGGCCCCGTGCGGCGCCTGTCAGAGGAAGCTGCCCTGTCCCGGCCAGGATCCGGGGGCGAGGTCGTCGGGGTTTGAGGGGCCCTAAACCGCCCACAGCAGAAAAACAGAAAAAATAAGGGAGAAAGAAAGAGAGAGAAAGGAAGAGGAGAGATAGAAAGGGGGAGATAGAAAGAGGGAGAGATAGAGAAGGAGAGAGAGAAAGAGAGAGATACAAAGAGAGTGAGTGAGAGAAGGAGAGATAAGAGAGAGAAAGAAAGAGGGACAGAGAGAAAGAAAGAAAGAGAGGGACAGAGAGAAAGAAAGAAAGAGAGGGACAGAGAGAAAGAAAGAGGGACAGAGAGAAAGAAAGAGAGGGACAGAGAGAAAGAAAGAGAGGGACAGAGAGAAAGAAAGAGAGGGACAGAGAGAAAGAAAGAGGGACAGAGAGAAAGAAAGAGAGGGACAGAGAAAGGGAGAGAGAGAAAGAGAAAGAAAGGTAGAGAGAAAGAGGGAGAGATAGAAAGAAAGAGAGAGGGGGGCTTGTTTGTATATTTTCCCAATTCCCCTAGGGCAGTGTTATTGTAATAAATATTTTAGCCTACTTTTTGGCTCAAAATATTTTTTTCTTCTATTTTCCTCCTCTAAAAACTAGGTGCGTCTTATCAGCAGGTGCGTCTTATAGAGCGAAAAATACGGTACCTAAATTACTTTAATAAATTCTTTGATGTCAGCATATATTCTGGGTTCATTACAGAGGACAAAGTTAGAAAGAGAACAACTGCTTAAATGTTTTTAGTGAGAGTTCCTTGTTCATCTTATTTATTTATTTATTTTATTTATTACTTAGATTTGTATGCCGCCCCTCTCCGAAGACTCGGGGCGGCTCACAACACGTGGAAACAAATCATAAATAATCCCTTAAAATATTAAAGATTTTAAAAAAGACCCCATATACTAACAGACATACACACAAGCATACCATATATAAATTAAACATGCCCAGGGGAAGATGTTTCAGTTCCCCCATGCCTGACGGCAAAGGTGGGTTTTAAGGAGTTTACGGAAGGCAGGAAGAGTAGGGGCAGTTCTAATCTCCGGGGGGAGTTGGTTCCAGAGGGCCGGTGCCGCCACAGAGAAGGCTCTTCCCTTGGGGCCCGCCAACCGACATTGTTTAGTTGACGGGACCCGGAGAAGGCCCACTCTGTGGGACCTAATCGGTCGCTGGGATTCGTGCGGCAGGAGGCGGTCTCGGAGATATTCTGGTCCAATGCAATGAAGGGCTTTAAAGGTCATAACCAACACTTTGAATTGTGACTGGTTGCATCTTTCATAGAAACATAGAAACATAGAAGACTGACGGCAGAAAAAGACCTCATGGTCCATCTAGTCTGCCCTTATACTATTTCCTGTATTTTATCTTACAATGGATATATGTTTATCCCAGGCATGTTTAAATTCAGTTACTGTGGATTTACCAACCACGTCTGCTGGAAGTTTGTTCCAAGGATCTACTACTCTTTCAGTAAAATAATTTTTTCTCATGTTGCCTTTGATCTTTCCCCCAACTAACTTCAGATTGTGTCCCCTTGTTCTTGTGTTCACTTTCCTGTTAAAAACACTTCCCTCCTGAACCCTATTTAACCCTTTAACATATTTAAATGTTTCGATCATGTCCCCCCTTTTCCTTCTGTCTTCCAGACTATACAGATTGAGTTCATTAAGTCTTTCCTGATACGTTTTATACTTAAGACCTTCCACCATTCTTGTAGCCCGTCTTTGGACCCGTTCAATTTTGTCAATATCTTTTTGTAGGTGAGGTCTCCAGAACTGAACACAGTACTCCAAATGTGGTCTCACCAGCGCTCTATATAAGGGGATCACAATCTCCCTCTTCCTGCTTGTTATACCTCTAGCTATGCAGCCAAGCATCCTACTTGCCTTTCCTACCGCCCGACCACACTGCTCACCCATTTTGAGACTGTCAGAAATCACTACCCCTAAATCCTTCTCTTCTGAAGTTTTTGCTAACACAGAACTGCCAATGCAATACTCAGATTGAGGATTCCTTTTCCCCAAGTGCATTATTTTACATTTGGAAACATTAAACTGCAGTTTCCATTGCTTTGACCATTTATCTAGTAACGCTAAATCATTTACCATATTACAGACCCCTCCAGGAATATCAACCCTATTGCACACTTTAGAGTCATCGGCATATAGGCAAACCTTCCCTACCAAACCTTCCCCTATGTCACTCACAAACATATTAAAAAGAATAGGACCCAGAACAGACCCTTGTGGCAAACCGCTTGTAACCTGACTCTGCTCAGAAAACTCGTCATTAACAATAACTCTCTGATGTCTATGCTTCAGCCAGCTTGAAATCCACTGAACTATCCAGGGATTAAGTCCAATCTTCACTAATTTATCTATCAGCTCTTTATGTGGAACCGTATCAAAGGCTTTGCTGAAGTCCAGATAGGCAATATCCACGGCACCACCTTGATCCAACACCTTTGTGACATAGTCAAAGAACTCAATGAGATTAGTCTGACACGATTTGCCTTCATTAAAGCCATGCTGATTTGGGTCCAATAAGTTATTGTTTTTTAGATGCTGATTTATCCTCTTTTTGAGTAGATTCTCCATCATTTTAACTACAACTGATGTCAAGCTAACTGGCCTGTAGTTACCAGCTTCTTCTCTACTGCCCTTCTTGTGGATAGGCACAACACTGGCCATTCTCCAATCCTCAGGAACATCTCCTGTTAACAGGGATTGGTTAAACAAATCAGTCAGGGGGGTAGCAATGACAGATCTGAGTTCTTTAAGAACTCTGGGGTGGATGCCATCTGGACCCATTGCCTTATTTATCTTTAATCTTTCAAGTTCTTCTAAGACATCGGCTTCTAAGATCACTGGAGCTGAATCCGTACAGCTGGAAGCAATGCTATATCCCTCTATAGTATTATTTTGTAAGGTGTCTTTTGAGAAAAGACACCTTTCCTTCCCCTTTTTATTTTTATAGGAGACCATGAGCTCTGGTTGCATCTTAGTCACAAAAACAGAAATGGAGGCAACATCTGACTATTGGTGGCTGTTGTAAGCAGGCAAGAGGACATTCATTCAATAGCCGGGACCAGAAACTATGGCAAGATGCTTTTGGCATTGCCTGGAGATCAACTAGGGGGTGAAATGCAACCACACCAAAACAGTATTTTATCCCAACTAGTGTTAGAATGTTTAGAAAAAGGCAAATATTGTAAAGACTAACTTTGAGACCTTTGTTTGACTTGAGTGAAAGGACCGAGGTATATTCACATGGCCACAACAATTTGCAAAGCTTGGAAGGATGGGGTTGACTCAGAATAATAACCTGTTGTTGGGGAAGTTTTGTGTTGCCATAATGCATTTTGTACAGATTTGCTATGCTGCTGTGTGTCCAATCCTTGGAGAGCTCCGTAGTCAGTTAAAAGATCAATGGCCTATTGAAATATACAGATATACACACTGAAAGAGCACGTGCAATTTCTTTCAGAGCTTAATCCAGTCTTATTCAAAGAATCCTGGAACAAAGGCAGAAAAACAGATTTTAGATAAACAATAGAAGAAATTTCTAAAAGCTCAAAGCTATTTGGCAATGGAAGAAGATCGTTTTTTGGAGACGGCTGGAAGTAATTAAGGAGAAACTGAATAGCATATGTCATAATGAGTTAGGAAATACCTTACATAAAGGCTGAAATGTATGAGGCAAGAGCAGTGATGGAATTCAAATAATTTAACAACTGTTCAGGATGGCCAACCTGGGTGAACCAGTTGTAATATTACATACACACATACACCCACCACAATCAAAGTGGATTCTGGGCATTGTGCTGCAATGGAGAAATGGGAAATGGAGGGGCCAGCACAAGGGAAGGAGGAGGAGGGAGAAGAAAGAAGAAAAATAGACTTTTCCTTTCCTTGCGCTAGCTGCTCCATTTCCCATTTCTTCATTGCTGTGCAGTGCCCAGAGTCCACTTTGATAGTTGGGGCATGGGTGGCTAATTTAACAACCAGTTCACACAAACCGGTGCAAACCATCTAAATCCCACCATTAAGAACCAGTGATTCTTAGGCCAGACAGAATATGTAAGTCTTGGTATATTCGGGTCTTTTCCCATGTAAGGTTGATAGAATCCTAGCAAATATTGTACGCCGCCCTGAGTCGCCTCAAGAAGGGTGGCATAGAAATCTAATGAATGAATGAATGAATGAGTAAGTAAGTAAGTAAGTACGTAAGTGCGTAAGTTTCAATGAGGTCCCACTCATCATCTTCAGGCTGGTGCTTTCGGCTTTGTGCTCAGGTGAACACAATTTACAAAAATGAGAATCTATGAAAACACACACACACACACACACAGAGGTATACATGTACACACACACACACACACACACACACTAACACACATACTGTATATATTTAAATATTGCTTAGAGCTTCACCACTCCAGTGAAAGCAAACCTGGAGATCAACAGTTTTTGAGTGAATGATAAGCTTTTCCGAAAATTGGAAGAAAGAAGTTAAACATATCTACTTTGTACTCTTTTTGGCTCTCTACTCTAGATATTTTAGACTTCTACAATATTGCCCTATGACCATAGTACTTCTTTTTACTGAAAAAGAATCTGTGTTAGAATTGTGTAGATAGATATATCAATTGAAGAAATTGTCTAGAGACGATCTTTACAATTTTCTGTCTCATAAGAAAGATCATACTTACCTTATGGCTTTTTTGTGTGATTTGTTTGTTTGTTTTTGTTTATTCTGACTGCCCAGATCCCTAGAGACTGGAACACTATTCAAAGACTGCAGAACAAATAAATAATCTATGTTCTCCCCAAAATGTTGAGTTTTCTTTGATGCTGTCTTGCCCTTCCTATGTATATATGTATATATATATATGTATATTCCACACATATACATATACACATATACATACATATATACATATACATATACATCAGCAGCGGGCTACGAGCTGGAACACTAAATTGCGCTCAACGCCGCGGCTCGTTAGTTCTTGCGGGACCAGCGCGATTTTGCTGTTGCACCTGTGGAGGTAGAAAAATTGCACCCCTGTTTCTGCGAGGTTTTACCTGGGGCTCCGTGCGCGATTTTGCTACCTACACAAGTTAACCTAGTTTGATTTCTATAAATGAGACATGACCATTTTTTAACAGAATCACATTCAAGAAAATTAACAGATTATGGAATATTGATAAGTAAAGGATGCCAAGAAGCATATAAATCAATTAATGATTTAAGAAAAGGAGGAGCAGGAAATGACATTATTCTTTGAAGCGGGAAGGGAATTCCCAATGTCAACCAATGTCATTAATCTGTATTATTTGAATTTCAAAAAGAGTGAGGATTAAAAATGAATTTGGTCTGAACTAACATAGCACTTTAAGTTCAAATACCACGAACCCACCCTAGGGACACTGCGATCTACCTAATGCTTTATTATACCAGTATGAAACCGACAGAGGCTTCTGAGCTGATAATGATCATCCAATTTGATTTACATTATTTATGCAGCAAAGAAGTGTAGAGTTCCCTGTTTTAGATCACATCCTCATTATTATCCTACAACGTGAGCAAGAAGAGGAATTTCTAACTCTTTGTCATGCATTTCTGTAGCAAAATACTTAGTTAATTCAAATACTGACATGGTTTTATTGAATAAAATGTGCAAACCTTCCTATAAAGGTAAAGGTACCCCTCGCATATATGTGGTAGTCATTCCCGACTCTAGGGGTCAGTGCTCATCTCTGTTTCTAAGCTAAAGAGCCAGAGCTGTCTGATTTATTTATTTATTTAGATGCTCCAAAGACTCATAGTGGCTTACAACACACAAAAAAGAACAATATAATATAGTTGTCAAAAATCCAATTAATTTAAAACTAAGTGTATTAATCTATAAAACCCAGTATTATTAAAAAATAAACCATACCCACTCAAACAACAATCATGCATAACATTCATCAGTCAGGAGGCTAGGGTCAAATCCCCCAAAGCCTGGTGGTATAGATGAGTCTTAAGACACTTGCGGAAGGCAAGGAGGGTGAGGGCAGTACGAATCTCTGGGGGGAGTTGATTCCAGCTAGTTGATGGTACTTGGAGAAGGCCAACTCTGTGGGACCTCACCGGTCACTGGGATTCATGCAACAGAAGGCGATCCCATAGTAATCTGGTCCAATGCCATGTAGAGCTTTATAGGTCATTACTAACACTTTGAATTGTGTCTGGAAAACAATCAGCAACATAATGCAGTCCGCAGAGTGTTGGAGAAACATATCTCATCCAACAGAGTGACCAAAGCAGTTTCCATGCTGTGGCCATGCCTGAATCCTTACTGTTGAGGGCCCAGATAATTGGCTTCATCCAAGGACCGTTGGAGTTGGAGTGACACCACCTTCTCAAAAACCTTCCCCATAAAGGGAAGATTGAAGACTGGATGATAGTTATTGAATACAGCTGGGTCCAGGGAAGGCTTCTTGAGGAGGGGGCGATTCTGTGGTCATGTCGCCAGCATGACTAAATGCAGAAGGTGCACAGAACACTGTTACCTTCCCACCAAGGTGGTCCCTATTTTTCTACTTGCATTTTTTACATGCTTTCGAACTGCTAGGTTTGCAAAAGCTGGGGAAAGTAATGGGAGCTCGCTCCATTAGGCAGCACTAGGGATTCAAACCCCCAAACTGCTGACCTTTCTGATCGACAAGCTCATTATCTTAGCCACTGAGCACTGTGTCCCTTTGTACAATCTTGCTATTCTACCCTACAATTTGAGTTTTCTTGTGTTTTATCTTTTTTTAACTTTAAAGTGTTGGGTGAATTTTTAAAATAAGACACAGATGCAAGACACAGATGTCAAGGTATCAGACTAATAAATTAGAGTTTCTCCTGCTTCTGTTAAGATATTCTGATTTGCCAAAGTCTATTTTTAATAAGAATCATTTGGTTTAGAACCTTCTTAAGATGCCAGCTCCTTACACTTGTTTGAAGGGATGCTGTTAATCGTTGCCAAATTCCAGTGATAATTTAAGAAGCCACAAGATCTTTTCTGAGTTCAGAGCTATAAATATCTTACCGGAATTTTTTTTTTGTGGTTCTATCATGAAATCCCTGCATATTGGGAAATATTCTGGATCATACCATAGATTTACATTTTATTGATGTCACATGCACCCTGAGATTTTGGGAAGTTGCACAACTACAATATTTAAATTGTGCATTTCCCTTTCATATGTATATTGCAAGATAAAATACTGGCAGTGAACTTCTCCTTCTGGGAGGAAAAATTAGATTGCAGACATGTCCCTATACATTTTCAAGAATGGCAAATATAAACTATTGGCCAGTGATGGTGAATCTTTTTTTCCCCACAGGTGCTGAAAGTGCGTGCATGTACACTGTTGTGGGCACCTGTGTGCCATCGCAAACACACGTGTGCCATCATGCACACACGTGTGCCCACACCTATAATTCAATGCCCCATGTGCCTGACTTCACTGAACATGCATGACCTAACACACTCTACCTCACCTCCCACGCATAATCCACCTGCTCCCCTGCTTCCCCATTGCCCGACTTCCTTAGGCCTGTTTTTCAGGCTCTCCAGACTCCAGAGACTTCCCTGTAGACCCCCCTGCCTCCAGAAGCTAGAACCAGCTTGTTTCTCAACTTCCAGTGGGCCTGTTAGGCCTGTTTGTCCTCCTCAGAGCCTGGGGAGAGCCTGGAGCCTGGGAAGGTAAAAAATGGCCCTCCATAGCCTCCACACCAACCAAAAATCATCTGGCATGCTGGCAGATATGGCTCCACATACCATCATGGTTCACAATCATGGCTGTAGGATCTGTACAGCCTGTTTAGGGTGGTAGCATAAGTTTTCTGCCAGCGTGTCTCAACCACCCGTAATTACAGGGTAATTAGTCCAGGAAGACACACACCACAAGATAAAAGGAAAACCCAAAAGTTTTTATAAACAAAAAACCAGAAACAGCTCCCTTTTTTAAATGTCAAAGGGATTTTCTAGTACACACAATGCACAGGTTAAATGCAGTCCAATTGCTCACCCAATAACTGGGAAATTGAGTCCAATTCTAAAGTCCAGAGAGTCCACACACACAATCCTGAAGAGCAAAAACCATGATCTTGACGAAACAATGAATCAGATAAACTGCCATGAGGCTAAAACACCAGGTTGCACTTTTATCTGTACCACTAATTACAGCAGCCCCACCCAACCACAGGTGGCCTCATTTTCTCTTGTAATAATCTTTCAGTTGTTGTCTCCTATGCATCACTCTACGCATGCGTGGATGTGTCATTAATTCTTGTTCAGAATCCAGGGATGATACAGATGACTGATCTCTTCCTGGGCTGTCTGCCAAATTCCCCTCTTCCCTGTCACTCACGCTTCCTTGGTCAGAGGAGAGTTCCTCGGCAGATTCTACTGGGAGCAAAACAGGCCTGCGGCATGTGGATGTCTCCCCCACATCCACCTCCACATTGCTTGGGGCAGGAGCTGGGCCAGAGCTAACCACAACAATAAGATATGCAACATCAATTCTTTTTTAAAAAATGAATATTTTTATTAATTTTTATAATATCAATAACAAAATAACATAAACAAAACACACAACATATAACAATGTGCTCAGTGTTTAAGTGCCCTCCACCAGACAACATTCATACCCCTCTCAACTCTTAAAACTTTATTAGAACTGGGCAACTTCAACCCTTCAAACTGTGTGCTTCGATTCCAGGTACTGTTTTAACAGCTTTGGGACTCCCTGCTGAATGTGATTATTAAAATCGCACCGTAGTTTACATAATTCAAGTAGACTATTAGCCTCTTCTTTACAAGCAGTTTTTATTTGAAAATATGAAAAATTTATACAGTAAAGCAGCCATATCTGCATCCAGGATGGGGAAGCTGCAGCTGATTCGTAAAGTCAAGCTAATTTCTACAATGGATCACTCACAGTTACAGCATTTGTTCTTTTACATGCTCCAAAGCGATTTTCAAAATCAGATTTGAAGTACTGCACAATCTTAATAGCTTAATTACCATCTGCTTAGTCAATTAGATAAGCCTTTGATCTAAGTAAAAGGGTTTTGTTATGTCCATATTCTGAAATAATTTCTTGAAGTAATCCTATTCAAATTTAGGAGCTCTTTCTGGCATATGAACCTGGACGAAGCCAATTTCTTAGACAAGATTGAGTCGGGGTTCAGATCAGATTTCAGTAAGGAAAAGCATTAATCATGTTTGCTGATGATATTTAACAGAATTAACAGAATGTAATAGAATCTGGAATCCACACTGCATATCGGACATAAATATAATTGGGAGAGTCCAGAGATATTTCACGAGAAGAATCCACCACTCCGCTGCACGCAACAGAATATCTGATTGATTGATTGATTGATTCATTTATTTATTTATTGGATTTGTATGCCGCCCCTCTCCGCAGACTTGGGGCGGCTAACAACAGCAATAAAACAGCATATAATAATAATCCAATACTAAAACAGTTAAAAACCCATTATTATAAAACCAAACATACATACAGACATACCATGCATAAAATTGTAAAGGCCTAGGGGGAAAGAGTATCTCAATTCCCCCATGCCTGGTGGCAGAGGTGGGTTTTAAGCAGCTTAAGAAAGGCAAGAAGGGTGGGGGCAATTCTAATCTCTGGGGGGAGTTGGTTCCAGAGGGCTGGGGCGCCACAGAGAAGGCTCTTCCCCTGGGTCCCGCCAAGCGACATTGTTTAGTTGAGGGGACCTGGAAAAGACCCACTCTGTGGGACCTAACTGGTCACTGGGATTCATGCAGCAGTCTTGAAATTTTGGGTTTAGACAACTTAGAACTACGTTGCCTTTGCTCTGACCTAATGCGCAGAACACATGCGCAGAAGCAAAAGTATTGGTAAAAATGGCTGAAATCAAATCAAATCTTGCTCTTGTGCGCATCCTCACGCTAGATGTGTCTTGCTGCACAAGCCAAATTCCTACATTTTAGTTCTAATTGGTATACAAGCCAATAAATCACAGTTAAATATAATGGATAGCCAGGTGGGCTACTGTCCAGATAAGGGGAACGCAGTGGGGTAGCGAAAGTGGAGCTCCACCCGAGAGCACCCAATTTGCACTGAAAGATGTTGAAAGAAAATGCATAAGCCACACCCATAGTGTGGTAGTAAAAATTTTGGTAGCCCTTCACTGTGAATAGCCAATAGAAACAATTCTTTATATTTGAGCCATCGGATCAAGAAAAAGCAATATGGATGAAATATTTCAAAACTCCCAATCACATAAGTAAAAATAACTTAATAATAAAAAACATTGTTCAAATATCAGTGTTTGGAAATTGAATAAATTGTATTGAAGTATTTTTATAGAAAAAAGCAATTTCATTTCACTGCAGCTTCTACTATATAATATATTTACTTAGTTGTCTACTAGTAATGAAACATTTCACTGATATCATAGTATTAAAAACCTAGAAGTTACATTTGTTCTACTGAATGCATCAAACATTCTGCGGAGTGGGGTGGCATACAAATCTAAATAATAAATAAATAAATAAATAAATTTTTGAAAGCCAATATGTATGATGACTGAATAAATAAAATATCCTTAACCAACCACAGATATCTTAAGTTTTAAACTCATTTATTAATAATTTAAAATGTACATGTAGGTATGTGTGTGTTAGAAAGAAAGAGAGAGAGAGACTCATTTTCTTTCATTTACTGCTGTATGATATACTCAATTTCGAGAACAGAAAATAAATCCCTAAGTGAATATAATATTTCAACACTATTGCTTTCTGAACTCTTAAGATGAAGCAAAGCACAACAATTATACAGGACCCAGACTCATCTCTATCTAAGGAAGCGGTCATTGAAAAAAAATACCAACCTGAGTTAGTGCGATGAGATGGATAGACAAACAATTTAATGATGATACATTTGTACATTGCTCAATCACTATAAAATGCTGCCATCTTCTGGATATTCAATCAAACCTCCAACGGAGACCTGCCTAAAAGGAAAAGCAATTAGGTTTTAATTATTTTTATTTTTTGAAGTCAGTAAAGATAACCTTGGCATGGTTTAAAAGCAGTTTAGCAAGCTGATTTTAATTCTACCCATTTAGAGTACATCCACATACTTTTTGATGAATCAAAATTATTAAAAATATGTTTCAGGGGGAAAAGAGGAAGAATGAGCAAGATGGTAGAAATGGATGCACCGAGAGATAAAATATAGAGGAAGCAAAATGTTCCCTTTATATTTTTCATTAGAGATTACAGGTTTAAATGAAACTGATTATCTTTATTGGGAGACTATTTCAGGCTGGTTGAAATCTAATTTATCTGAGACATCAAAACATTGCATTTCATAAAAGCATTTAAACCTGGGAACTTTCTTTATGGTAAGTATATAAGTTAAACTCTCCAACAATGACAACAGACATTAAATGGCACATTAATTTTTGTTGTTGTTGGAGGGTTTAACTTAATTAAGTCTATAACAATGACTTACAATTGGGGAGCTGAAGGGAACGGATGGATTTTTTTTCTGATCCTATCACATTTTTCCTTCCTTCCTTCCTTCCTTCCTTCCTTCCTTCCTTCCTTCCTTCCTTCTTTGTTTATTTATTCTTAAATCAGTAAAGAAATATGAAGTCATTGTCTCAGGTGAAATATTGTACTACAGCCAATTCTTTGATGAAACATGAGTTTTAATAGATAAAACCAATTAAGATCTATCAGTTTCTTCATGTTGTATAAAAGTAGCATAAAGTTAAAGGTTTCTCTGTCCAATCATGTCTCACTCTACAGAGGTGTCTCCAGCCTTGGCAACTTTAAGACTTGTGCACCTTAACTCCCAGAATTCCTTAGCCAGCAAAGAGTTGAAGTCCACAAGTCTTAAAATTGCCAAGGTTGGATACCCCTACTCTATAGCATAATGTTTATCTCCACTTCTTGACCAAAGGAATCAGCATTGTCCAAAAATATTTTTGTGGTCATGTGATCAGGTGGTAGGCTACTGTCGGATGGAGGGGGGATGCTGTGGTGTAGCCAAAATGGAGCTCCACCCTAGAGCACCCAATTTGCACTGAAAGATGTTGAAAGAAAATGCATAAACCATGACCACAGTGTGGTAGTTAAAATTTTGGTAGCCCTTCACTGCATGTAATAATCATGGATATATGACAAATGCACATAGAATGATGTTCCTACCAAAGATACACATTAATCTATTCACATTTGCATGTTTTTAAACTACTAGATGGGTGGGAGCTGAACCATTTGCACAGGACTTTAAACCTGGGTTGTCCGTTTTTCAGGTGACAAGCTCAGCATCTTTAACTGATGAGCCTTCGATACAAGAATATAATATGGTAGTTTTACATACAAATATGGTAAATGATTTAGCTTTACTAGATAAATGGTCAAAGCAATGGAAACTGCAGTTTAATGTTTCCAAATGTAAAATAATGCACTTGGGGAAAAGGAATCCTCAATCGGAGTATTGTATTGGCAGTTCTGTGTTAGCAAAAACTTAAGAAGAGAAGGTTTTAGGGGTAGTGATTTCTGACAGTCTCAAAATGGGTGAGCAGTGTGGTCAGGCGGTAGGAAAAGCAAGTAGGATGTTTGGCTCCATAGCTAGAGATATAAAAAGTAGGAAGAGGGAGATTGTGATCCCGCTATATAGAGCGCTGGTGAGACCACATTTGGAATACTGTGTTCAGTTCTGGAGACCTCACCTACAAAAAGATATTGACAAAATTGAACGGGTCCAAAGACAGGCTACAAGAATGGTGGAAGGTCTTAAGCATAAAACGTATCAGGAAAGACTTAATGAACTCAATCTGTATAGTCTGGAGGACAGAAGGAAAAGGGGGGACATAATCAAAACAAACATATATCCATCTTAAGATAAAATACAAAAAATAGTATAAGGGCAGACTAGATGGATCATGAGGTCTTTTTCTGCCATCAGTCTTCTAAGCTTCTATGTTTCTAAAATAACTCTTAGATTCTACAAGAAAAAATATAACTTTATTGAGTACATTTTAGTGGATATGACTTGGGTTTGGTCTTTCTTACAATAGTGAGATCTATGAAATATGAAGGTTAGTGACTCTTTATGTGGCTTAATTCAGACCTAAATATGAATATGCTTGATGTCTATACTGGAAACACACAGAGACACACAGAGAGACAGACACAGATACAGACACACAGACACAAATGCACACAGCACAGTAATGGGCAGCTAAATTTTTTACTGCCACACTGTGGTTGTGGCTTATTTTTTGGGTGCGGCTTAATGGTCATGTGACTGGATAGGAGTGGCTTGCCGGCCATGTGATCAGGTAGAAGTGTCTTGAACGATCATTGTTCAAGTGAACTGTTAAGTCCTCGACTTACAACCTTACCAGTGTCACTCACTAGGGTGACAATTTGCTTCACGTTTCCCGTGCTCCCCTTCCTGGGTCGCCCTCCTGCCTCAGGCTGGTTAGCTAGGCGAATCGTTGCTGCCAGAAGCATAAATGCTGCCAGCGCCGCTTCTACCCACGCCTTCTGCTTGCACCTCATGTGGGAGGTGGCTGCATGAGGTTGAATGGGAGCTGGGCAGGAGAGAGGGAAGCTCATCCGAGGCCAGGAAGGATGAAAGAGGAAAAAAGCAAGGAGCGCAGACACAGCAGCAGGGGAAAAAAGGAGAGCAGAGCCGAGACCAATAATCCAGGAAGTGACAGCCGCCGGTCAGCTGGAGCTGCTAACACATCTTCATTTCTGCTGGTGGAACTGTGTTCCACCCCATCCTGCCTGCTGCCCACCCCTTCACACGTACGTACTGAATGAGTTATTATGTCCAAGTAGACTTAAGTATTTGAATGTGTGTGTGTGTTTGTCATTGTTGAGAGGGAGGGAGGGAAAGAGAGGGACAGGGAGAGGGAGAGAGAGAGAGAGAGAGAGAATTGGTTCAAGTCTTTAAACCTTAGGCAGGACTAGAAGATACAGGCTCTGGTGCCTTAATCAGTACATGGCTCTAGCTATGTTAGCTGATGGTAAATAATAAGGTAACAGATATAGAAAGATCTATTGCTGATATATAAATTATGGATTTTGGAGATTGCAGAACAGTTTTGAATATGCTATTTAATTCATCTAAGCTATTGCATAGTGAATATGCCTGCATATGTACAAATGCATTAATACAAATACTAAAGTGTTCAATAACACAGCAAATAATTTTAACACGAATAATTTGATTTAGGTTTTCATTAATCCTTATGCTAATAAGGTATGTTGGGACCAGTTTTTGATTTTTCTTTTTTTATTAAAAAAAAATAACGTATTCTGCATTCATTTGCAATACGGCTATAATTCTACAGAAAAATGGTAGCACATCTTTGTGACTATTTCTATTAATATAATTATTTTTAATTCATTTTTCTTAGGATGTAATATATTTGCAATCATTTTTTGCATGACCTACAGTAGTTATTTATTTTCTATCTACATTTCTCCTAATAAGTGTACTGTACTTGTGTTCACTTGTTCTTAATATAAGTCATTTTTCCACCTCCTTCAAGGTCCCCCCCAAAAAACCCTGTATTGCAAAATTCTGGTATGCAATGTATTCTAATGGAATAGATATTTATGGATAAGGAATCTGGATAAAATGTGCATAACAATGAGATAAATAGATTTCTGTTGTCTCCATGGCAATAACATTGCAAAACAAATACTCTATCAATTAAATAGTAACCTTGATGTTAAGATTCACTTAATTTTGGAAGTGTGTAATCACTTAGAAGCAACTTCAAAAGTATTATCTGGGGGGATTTTTGCAGATCATAACTTCTTCTCTTTACGTTTCATTTGTTTGTAACCTGAAAAAACAGTAAAATACCTTTTAAAATGCTATTCTGTAAATATAAACCTCTGCTGGTAATATTCTAGTGCAGGGGTGGGGAACAATGACCCTTTTATGAATTGCAGACTTCAACTCCCAGAATTTCTAAGGCAGCCATGCTGACTCAGGAATTCTGGGAGCTGAAGTTCACAAGGCATTAAGAGGCCATCGGTCCTTACTTCTGCTTTAGTATGGCATCATGGTATATTAACCAATACAATTGAAGCTAAATAGTACATGCAGAGTACAGATGCCAGAAGTTGGAAAATCAGCATTTCAGTGAAATTGGTTGAAAGATAATTAACGCAAAATGGATGGTGGACAATAAATGTGCTGGTGATTGTTGTCTATGGACTGTGGAATCTTTCATTTTCCTATCATTACTTGACTTAAAATAATACCATCATTTTCATTAAATAATTGCCAAGTAATGAAAAGGTCAATGAGGCAAAGAATCATTATCTAGTTCTACCAAACTAAAATGAAGATTGAGGAATAAAGCAAAAGATGTATTGACTTCCTCAGCATTTAGAAGAGGCCCAATGTTCTTCAATCTTGCACTATTGTGAAATTTAAATCAATAATTGATTATTGTACCAACTTGATTCCTGTTCCCTTAATGTAAATCATGTTGGCAATTGTTCCTCAAATCAAAAGGCCCTGAATAGAAGAATGGACTAAAGAATGATATATTCTTATTGATTTATTAAGGAGTCATGCAACCTCCAAAATGGTGGCATCTGGTAGGTGGGCGGAGTCTCACCCTGTCCCTACTACCAATTCTCTGAACCACACGTTGCTGCCACTAATGGTATGCCCGGACAAGGCCGATAGCATTTTACCCCTGATTTGCATCCACAACTGAACCTGGAATTTTAGTCATAGCTCATCGAGGCCAGACTGATATGACCACCTTGCCCAGGTTCACCTGGTGCACCAGTTGCAGCCCTATTTGGACCGGGAGTCACTGCTCACAGTCACTCATGCCCTTATCACCTCGAGGCTCGACTACTGTAATGCTCTCTACATGGGGCTACCTTTGAAAAGTGTTCAGAAACTTCAGATCGTGCAGAATGCAGCTGCGAGAGCTATCATGGGCTTTCCTAAATACGCCCATGTCACACCAACACTCCACAGTCTGCATTGGTTTCCGGTCACAATTCAAAGTGTTGGTTATGACCTATAAAGCCCTTCATGGCACCGGACCAGATTATCTCCGGGACCGCCTTCTGCCGCACGTATCCCAGCGACCAGTTAGGTACCACAGAGTTGGCCTTCTCCGGGTCCCGTCAACTAAACAATGTCGTTTGGCGGGACCCAAGGGAAGAGCCTTCTCTGTGGTGGCCCCGACCCTTTGGAACCAACTCCCCCCAGATATCAGAGTTGCCCCCACCTTCCTTGCCTTTCGTAAGCTCCTTAAAACCCACCTCTGTCATCAGGCTTGGGGGAATTGAGACTTTCCCTCCCCCTAGGCTTATAAAATTTATGCATGGTAGGTTAGTATGTATGATTGGTTTCTAAATTGGGGTTTTAAATTAACTTAAATATTAGATTTGTTTACATTGTATTATTATTGCTGTGAGCCGCCCCGAGTCTGCGGAGGGGGGCGGCATACAAATCTGATTAATAAATAAAATAAATAATAAACCACAATCTCAGCATTCCATGTTGTAGTTGCTAAGCAACCATGTGGGCTGTTAAGCAACCATGCATGGGTACTTTACAAGGTGGAAAGGCCTCAGCCAGATACAACCATTAAGTTCACTCACCTTTTCATTTCCCTGCATCTACTGTCAGTTGTGCCCAACTGATGCAAAACTTAGCCAGAAATCTTGAGGAAGGCAATCTTCCACAAGGCTAGAGATGCAATTTTTCTCAAGGATGGCCAGGGGCAGTAAGTCAGCAATCAAAGTTCCTGTTCCCAGATTGCCTTGAGGAAAATTACCTTTGTTAGCTTTTTTTGCTGCATGTTGCATGAGTTAGTCAAGAAAGGTAAAGGTCATAAGTTGATGATTATCTGTGGAAATGAACATAATTCTGCTTTAACATTAGGAGATTCATACGAGTATCCCTTCCAAAGCCAGTGCTAACTTCTACCTACACATTCTACCTTGTTTCAGGTTTGCCATCATATATTTTCAATCTAAAATATGTACTATTCTTACATGGTAGATTAAATTTTATTTATTTATTTTGTCCAATACACAATGAGGGTTTTAGTGGGTATATATCTATATACACATAGTAAAATACATGATGAAGGTTATAGAGGAGATACTCATAGTAAAATATATTTAAGAAATAATAGAAAAGAAGATATAGTAATAGAACATATCAATGAAAGAATAGAAGAGGAAATATAGGAATAGAAGAAAGGTATAGGAGATATAGGAGAGCAATAGGACAGTGGCTGGAAGGCACTCTAGTGCACTTGTACTCGCCCCTTACTGACCTCTTAGGAATCTGGATAGGTCAACCGTGGATAATCTATGGGTAAAGTGTTGGAGGTCTGGGGATGACACTATGGAGTCCGGTAATGATTTCCACGCTTCAACAACTCGGTTACTGAAGTCATACTTTTTACAGTCAAGTTTGGAGCGGTTAATATTAAGTTTAAATCTGTTGTGTGTTCTTGTGTTGTTGTGGGTGAAGCTGAAGTAGTCGCCGACAGGCAGGACATTGCAGCATATGATCTTGTGGGCAATACTTAGATCTTGTTTAAGGCGTCTTAGTTCTAGACTTTCTAGGCCCAGGATTGAAAGTCTAGTCTCGTAGGGTATTCTGTTTCGAGTGGAAGAGTGAAGGGCTCTTCTGGTGAAGTATCTTTGGACATTTTCAAGGGTGTTACTGTCTGAGATGCGATATGGGTTCCAAACAGATGAGCTGTATTCGAGGATGGGTCTGGCAAAAGTTTTGTAAGCTCTGGTAAGTAGTGTGAGATTGCCAAAGCAGAAGCTATGTAGGATTAGGTTTACAACTCTTGATGCCTTCTTGGCTATATTGTTGCAGTGGGCTTTGGCACTTAAATCTTTTGTTATTAGTATACCAAGGTCTTTAACCGAGTGGGGATTATCTGCGATAATTTGATTATTCAGTTCGTATTTGGAATTCAGATTCTTCTTCCCAATGTGTAGGACAGAACATTTGCTAGTTGAGATTTGGAGTTGTCATGTGTTAGACCATTCAGAAACAGCGTCAAGGTCTTTTTGGAGAGTAGTTGTGTTTATGAAGATATTGACAAAATATCTGTCAATACAGAATAATGGAAAGATTGAGTGTTTGTATTTTTTAAAAAACACAATGATTTTCTCTCCCACTGTTTCTGAGAGTGCTTCCATTTTAAAGTATAATACTTCTCAAGATAGCTAGAATTTATGATTAAAACTACAAGTACTCAAAAGCTTTTGATGATGATGTCACTTATACATAAAGAAAAAGAGTTGAAACTGTTGGGGTTAAAGGTGCTAGCACATTATGTGACAGTGAGACATTTCTTTTAGATCTTCCTAGAATCTGGATTGTGTATCAGCATGTGTTGAAAAATTAATCCATGCCAAATAGAGTCAACTTAAAAGCAGATCAAACAAGGTCTTGACTTCTTAACTAAAGCAGAACATTTAGGAATCTTTTCAAAGAATTGATTTGAAAGCTAATTTATTCTGGGCTGATAGATACAATGACATTCTTTTAAAGACCTCTGTGTCCTATGGGGAAAACATTGCTTCCTGATTGTTAACATTAACTGACACCAGTGATTGAGTTAGTATGGCAGGTGGGGGGGCATTATTACATCGCCAATAGGAGATGACAGTTTTCTGTCTTGGATTCTCACAACTGTTGAAGAAAGAGCTTGCATCAAACCTTGTATGAAGGTTTCAGTAGGTCAATACATACTTTGAATATATTATTTATCGCACAAATCCTGAGAGAAATAAATTAATCATAATAGGTCAATGTTTCCCCTCTTATTGAGGGTTTCTTACTGAGTTATTAATCCTTTTAAAGAAGGCAGAAAAACCTTGTAATTAAGGAAAATCAGATGTATTTTGTAGTGATGGAAATAATTTCTTAATGTCCTATTTTTCTTCTATTGCTAAATGGATTTCATTATACATTAGAACGTTGGTTGGCAGAAATTTCAGCATTATGCATGCCATTAAGTTATTCATATATGGAAATAAACCTGGTGCAAATATTTTCATGAGCTATAGATTTTATTTTATTTTATTGTGGTGTGATTAAACAATGCTCTGGCTTTGAAGGACTACTCTATTTTTAAAGATCGGAACATATTTAGTAGCTATGATGGTGCTAGGGAGGGATATGGTGCTCTCATAAAACTTTTTGCAATTTTCACTTGTTTTATAAAATACGAAAAGTTTATTGATTTTTCAATCAGAACTGATTAATTAATTTGTCTTCTATGCCACCCAATCCCGAAGGACTCAGGGCAGCTTACAACAACAGTATGCATACAATAAATAGATACAAAACAGTAAAAGAAGTTGAATATTGGCTGCATAGCTAGAGGTATAACAAGCAGGAAGAGGGAGATTGTGATCTCGCTGTATAGAGCGCTGGTGAGACCACATTTGGAATACTGTGTTCAGTTCTGGAGACCTACAAAAAGATATTGATAAAATTGAACGGATCCAAAGACAAGCTATAAAAATGGAAGGTCTTAAGCATAAAACTTATTAGGAAAGACTTAATGAACTCAATCTGTATAGTCCAGTGGACAGAAGGGAAATGGGGGGGGACGGGACATGATTGAAACATTTAAATATGTTAAAGGGTTAAATAAGGTTCAGGAGAGAAGTGTTTTTAATAGGAAAGTGAACACAAGAACAAGGGGGCAAAATCTGAGGTTAGTTGGGGGAAAGATTAGAAGCAACGTGAGAAAATATTATTTTACTGAAAGAGTATTAGATGCTTGGAACAAACTTCCAACATACATGGTTGGTAAATCCATAGTAACTGAATTTAAACATGCCTGGGATAAGTGTATAAAAGACAGAAAATACAGAAAATAGTGTAAGGGCAGACTAGGTGGACCTTGAGATCTTTTTCTGCCATCAATCTTCAATGTTTCTAACATTATCTAAGGCTAAAATATTAGCAAACTAAAAACCCTTAAAAAGTTATTATAAGAAATGGTGGTGACACCCATATACATACACACCATTCATATAATTGCCCATCAACAATGGCCCCCAGGCCTGCTGGCAAAGCCAAGTCTTTGTGGTCTTGCGAAAGACCAGCAGGGTGGGAGCAGTACGGATAGTGAGAGAAGTTGATTCTCTAGAGCCATAGTGTATCCTAGGCCAGTGTACTTGGCAACTGAATCTGATAACAAGGAGGTCAGAGAGGATGTGGAGTCAAAAGATGAAAGCCAATGAGAGCCTGTGGCACCTCCAGAGGTGCCCACGAGTTACTCAAGAGAAGCGGAAGAGCCTCTTCTCAATGCAAGAGTGTGCAGAAGTATAGCAGACAAGAATGGCTGAACAAGAAGAGATCTATGTGTGAATAGCTCTCTAGAACAATTAGCCACAGCTTTTGGGTATTTAAGGGTTAGACTTGTGACAAGCGAGTGTGGTAGTCAATTAGTTTATTATGATGGATTACCAACCAAGAAGAAGGGAATTCTTATCTCCGGGCTTCCTGCCAACTCAACATGAGTAAGTAAAAATGGAAGCTGTGTGAGAAAAGGAGAAATAGCTATGAACTTGATATCTGTTCTTGGACCATAGCTGACACAGAAAAGACATTCCTTGCTTTGCCGTTGCATTTTAAAACTTCTCTGCTTTTATAAATATTAGAATCTATATTTAAATCTTGTAAAATCTTGGACCTATTTCTTCGCAGGGTCATTGCCAGGACAGAACATCTTTCAATAAGTCTGGTTGGGTAGTGGTGTCAACACTAAAGGCAGCATTTCTTAATTTAAAAATTAGTAAGGTAATTCTTTCATGGCTTTCAGCTGCATTATATTGCATTACATTGGCATATTTTCATTCTGTTTCATAATTGCTGTTTTGATGGATGAGAGAGAAGCAGATTAATGATATTTATTTTGCTTGTATAGTTCCAATGTAGTGGGTTTCTCTTTTTTTGGCATGTGGGAGGGGGGGAGATAGCACAATATGTCTTTATAGAGGCATTTTTGACAAACAGAAATAGCAATTGCCCCATAGCACTCACTAAAAGAACTAAAGATACAAGAACAGTTTTTTCCCCAATGCCATCATTCTACTAAACAAATAGAATTCTATTCTATTCTATTCTATTCTATTCTATTCTATAGCACTAATATTGGTTTTATAGGAGAAAAACCATTTAGCAGTAGCAATAGCACTTAGACTTTTATACTGCTTCATGGTGCTTTACAGCCCTGTCTAAGTGGTATACGGCTTCATGGTGCTTTATAGCCCCCTATAAGCAGTTTACAGAGTCAGTAAATTGCTCATAACAATCTGGGTCTACATTTTACCAACCTCGGAAGGATGGAATGCTGAGTCAACCTTGAGCCAGTGAGAACTGAACTGGGGGAAGTTGGCAGAATTAGCCTGTAAACAGCCAGCAGTTCAATTCTCACTAACATTGTTAGATTGCAGTGGTTAGAATGCAATACCTCAATCTAACCACTGTGCCACCTTTTGTTTGTCTGTTCTTCAGTTGCTAAATTGTGCCTGACTCTTCATGAACTCATGGACCAAGCATGCCAGGTCTTCCTCTCCTCCTTTGTCTCTCAGAGTTTTCCTAAATTCATGTTCATTGCTTTGATGACACTATCTAACCATCTCATTTTATGCTCTCCCCTTGTCCTTTTGTCCTCAATATTTCCCAACATCAGGATATTGGAAGTCCTGTCTTCTCATTTAGTGGCCAAAGTATTTGATCTTCAGTTTCAGTATCTGTCCTTCCAAAGAACCATTTAATTTCCTTTAGGAATTACTTATTTGATCTCCCTGCTGTCCAAGAGACTAACCAAGGCTTTCATTAACAGGTGTCTTCCCCTGCACATATTTATTGAATTAATTAATTTTCAACAATTATAGTTTCCATTTCTGGAATTTTCTGAGTCAACAGTGTTGACTTTTTTAAAAAAAGGTTTCAGCTTGGAACTTTTATCAAAATATGATAAAAGATTCAGAAAAAAGGAAGACATACACAAACAACTAGCATGAAACTATTACAAAAAAATGCCTGATTAATGGAAATTTGGTTTCCAAATTTCCCCTTTAATCATCTATTTAACCAATGTTTAAACCATCTTGATTTTCACAGTAACAGTATTTATTTTTATTTTTTATTTATTTATTGTTAGAGTTGGAAGGGACCATGAGGGTCAGCAAGTCCAACCCCCTGCCTAAGCAGGAACCCTATAGCATCCCAGCCAAATGGCAGTCCAATTTCCTTTTAAAAATATCCAGAGTATTGGAGTTCACAACGTCCGCTGGTAGTTTGTTCCACTGGTTGATCATTCTGACCGTCAGGAAGTTCTTTCTTATTTCCAGGTTGAATCTCTCCTTGGTCAGCTTCCAGCCGTTGTTCCTCGTCCGGTCCTCCCGTGCCATGGAGAATAAAGTGATCCCCTCCTCTCTGTGGCAATCCCTCATATACCTGTAGACTGCTATCATGTCCGCTCTGGCCCTCCTTTTCTCTAGGCTATCCATGCCCAGTTCCCTTAGTCTCTCTTCGTAAGTCTTGGTTTCTAGACCCCTGATCATTTTGGTTGCTCTTTTCTGCACCTTCTCCAGAGTTTCAATGTCTTTTTTGAAGTGTGGTGACCAGAACTGAACACAGTACTCAAGGTGTGGTCTGACCAGGGCGTAGTAGAGTGGTATTAAGACTTCCCTGGTCTTGGAGTGTATTCCCCTGTTGATGCAGCTTAGGATTGTATTGGCTTTTTTGGCTGCTGCTGCACATTGTTGGCTCATGTTTAGTTGATTATCCACCAAGACTCCGAGATCTCTTTCGCCGTTGCTACTGCTGAGAGGGGTTTCTCCCAGGCTGTATGTGTGTCCAGGTTTTTTTTTTACCTAGGTAAAGGACTTTGCTCTTGTCGATGTTGAACATCATTTTGTTGGTGTGGGCCCACTGTGTTAGTCTGAAGATAATGTACAACCAATTTTATTAATACAATTTAAAGCAACAGGAAGAATGAAGGACAGCAATAACAGAATCATGGTCTCCTATCTAGGGTCAAGACAATCATTACACAGCCCATATGTGTTGATCAATAATAATCAGCTCAATATCCAAATTGAAGTTACAAATCATCCTGCACGGCGTTGGCAGTACAACCAAACAAAATTCAGTGAAACTCCCTCTGTGTTTACTTATTTTCCATATAAGATGCCTAGAAATTGCCTAAAGTTTCATTCAACTCTCCTATTGATCACTTGGAATAATTGTGTATGAGAGCAAAGTCACTGACATTAAAATAAGGACAAGTGTTAGTTTTAGTCCTATTTAATATCTTCATTAATGATCTAGAGGATAGAAGCAAAGAGAACATTAATTAATTTGATTAACAGATTATGCAAAGTTGGAAGGTGCTGCAAATGCTAGAGAGAGATGGAGAGGATTGAAAAACGCCACCAGGGATTAACTAATTGGGATATAATTCAGACTGTAGGATGGGTGGGAGGGGGGGAATTAACATGTCAAAAATCTGAGCATATAATTACAATACTGTACAATGTTTCCAATCTCAGTAAACTCATACCCCTTGCTGGGATGATGTTGAACTGTATATCAATATCTAAGGCTATTTATCATACAAAAATGATGTTGAGGATGAAATGGTAAATTAAAATACAGTAATTGATATGAAGTTCACAACACTTTTATTCTTATTATTCCATGTCTTAATGACAAGGAGGAATTAAAAATGGTTTCAAGAGCAGGGAAAATGAGGTGAACTGAGTAACATCTAGTATAATAATATTGATCAACATAAAGAGACTTATTCAATTGTGCTTCTACTAAAAAGAGGGGTAGGAGCAAGAGAATAAGTTTAGATGCTTCCCTTAGCAATCCAGGGTTTTTTGTTTTTGAAATCCTCCAGTTTCCCCAGATTTTGGGGGCAGACTTAAGAATACTTCGTTCCATAAGAAGGCCAGTTGCACATTTCTGTATCTTGTCAAAGATTTTAATTTACCTAAAGCAAGTAAACATTTTCTGATTTGATTTAAGCAATATAAATGTTTTTGCTAAAATCATAATAAATAATAAATGCAAAGATCTACATACAAAGAAAGCAAAGATCGTACCAACAGTAATATACCTTAGGTACAATCCAAAACATCTAAAGTGCCATTTGAAAGCCATCGACATTGGCAAAATCACCATCAGTCAGTTGCAAAAGGCAGCTTTACTCATAATAGTTTGCATCTTGCAACAATGCTGTTAACATGTTCACATCTGTCTATCCCAGGTCCCCCAGAAAGACTTAATAGGTGAACAAAAGTGCCAAATACAATCTAAATATCTGGCTAACAAACCATAATAAAATACAAGGATTAATAATTGACAATCCTACCAGATGAAATCAAGCAGATGTGACGAAGGATAAAATCAGAGAGTTAAATGATAAACATACATGTTTTTCATCAGTATGCTTGGTTGCTGGTGCTTAAAGATCTTAGATATGTAAAGGTGCTTCAAAATGTAGAACATTAAAAACATCGTTCTTATTTGTTAAATGGCAAATATCCTATGAAACATCAAGGAAATTACTGACCTTGCTTCAGAAAATTCAAGAGTTCAAAAGCTGATTACTTCCCTTGGTCTATAGCAGCTGCCATTCTGCCAGACTGGAGTTGATTACTGTAGAGTGTTGGCTTACCAAGAAAAAGGAATTTTAAAGGAAAAATGAGCTTACAGGAATCCTGTTTGAAGCTCAAAGATTTCTTTAAATCTAGGATGTTCAATTCATTTTAGGTGGCAAAATTGTATACGTAAAGCTCATTTATAGTATAAGTGATACCTCGTCTTACGAACCCCTCGTCATACGAACTTTTCGAGATACGAATCTGGGGTTTAAGATTTTTTTGCCTCTTCTTCCGAACTATTTTCACCTTATGAACCTGCCGCCGCTGTGATGCCCCGCCTCCGGACTTCTGTTGCCAGACGAAGCGCCCATTTTTACGCTGGTGGGATTCCCCTGCTGGGATTCCCCTGCAGCATCGCAAAATCTGGAGGTGGGGTTTCCCTTGGAGGGAAGCCTCAGGGGAATCCCACCAGTGTGAAAACAGGCTCTTTGTCTGGCAAAAAGGGGGGATTTTGGGCTTACATGCATTAATCGCTTTTCCATTGATTCCTATGGGAAACATTGTTTCGTCTTACGAACTTTTCACCTTACGAATCTCATCCTGGAACCAATTAAGTTAGTAAGACAAGGTATCACTGTATATTCAACTCTAAGGCAAGAATGTTAGGTGTCAAAATACACCCACAGAATGTGGCTTGACTTATTAATGGGTAGACTTATCTACATGTATATATGATAACACATTTTAAAAGTACCCCTATATGACCTATACCAAGGTTGTCAAGCTCAAGGCCTGTGGGGCTTGGTCTGGATCTGAATCTGGCCTACAAGGTATTTAGAACTGGCCCATGGGGCCACCCTGGAAACAGTGGAGGACTGGCTCTCAGTGCCTGTCAGCAAAAATGGAGCTTGAGAGGGTTGGGTGCAGCCCTCGCAAGCTCCAGTTCTGTTTGCAGAGGGTTGCAGCAGGCCGTCACAGCTGAAAACATAGCTCAGGAGCCCATTTTACTGGCAGAGACCTCTGGCCACCACATGCACCACTGACATGATGTCGAGCTGACCATGCCCACCCTGGCCAGGTCAACTCCAGCCTTCCCGTCAAACATAATGCTGATGTGGCCTTCAATGAAATTGAGTTTGACACCTCTGCCCTATATGCTTATAAACTCATCTGTAATAAGATGACCTTTGAAGTTCTGCCTGTTTTATAAATGGGAAGGCAGAGCTTCCATCATGCAGTTGTGACTGCCATTTTAATTTTGCCACTTAGATGCCTTTGTTTGATAGTTTGTCAGTGCCAGTCAAGAAATTCCTCTTTGTGGCATGGAACTGGGCATGTTGGGAAAGTGATAATTAGCTTTCTTTACAGAAACTAGATTCTCTCTCTCTCTCTCTCTCCTCTCTCTGTGTGTCTTTCTCTCTGCCAAAGATTAAAGGATTAATGATCCTATGTCCCTTTATATCAAGGAGTCATCGCTTTTCCACTGGCTAATGTACAAAAGCAAATGATTGTTTTTATCTTACTGCAGACACAACAGCAATCAATTGCTCTATATTAAAAGAGAGTTAGAGTGGGAAGGTACAAAGGAGAAGAGGCCTGGAGTAATCCATCAAGATAGTAATGCAGTAAAACAACTGCAGTATATAGTAATCATGAAAGGGCTACGGCTCCCTTTTTATCACTGTTCTGCTTTGCTTGCTCCCAACTACTCTACGGATTGCTGAGGTATATACCACCTGCTGAGTGTTGGACTTCCTGAGGGCTGCTTATTATTCCAATGATTCCAGAGGAGAATAAATGCAAGGCAAGGAGCACAGCAGGAAAGGCAAAGGACCACCATTGAAAGGATTTAAAACATAAAAATAATATTCTGCTGACTCCTGCAGAGAGTTGAGGGATGTATCAGTTCCAGTATGCTGACTAACCTGTCAGAAATAATAAACTGCCCACAAAAGCAATTGGTGCACAGAGAGGAATTATTTCTACTCCTCCAGATAGCACTTATGAAGAAAAAAAAGGAACCAGCTATTTATTGAGGACTGAGCAAGTCATACAAAACCACGTTCGGTACATGTCCGTTAAGAAATCATACTCGCCATTTTTTTTCATTCTTAGTGTAGTATCTGAAGATTATTGCATATGCACATATTCCACTGTTCTCCAGTGTTTCTGCCTTCATTAATTAAGTTTCTGAATCTCACCAGCTTGTATATCATTGACATATTTCATTTTGATAATTGATAGCAATTATATACTGTACACCCGGACCAGAATATCTCCGGGACTGCCTTCTGCCGCACGAATCCCAGTGACCAGTTATGTCTCACAAAGTTGGCCTTCTCCGGGTCCCGTCAACTAAACAGTGTCATTTGGCGGGACCCAGGGGAAGAGCCTTCTCTGTGGCGGCCCCGACCCTTTGGAACCAACTCCCCCCAGATATCAGAGTTGCCCCCACCCTCCTTGCCTTTCGTAAGCTCCTTAAAACGCACCTCTGTCATCAGGCATGGGGGAATTGAGACTTTCCCTCCCACTAGGCTTATAAAATTTATGCATGGTATGTCAGGATGTATGACTGGTTTCTAAATTGGGGTTTTTTAAATTAACTTAAATATTAGATTTGTTTATATTGTATTATTATTGCTGTTAGCCGCCCCGAGTCTGCGGAGAGGGGCGGCATACAAATCTGATTAATAAATAAATACCAGCCGCCAGTCCATCTTTTGGGGAGAGAAGATTTTCCACATACCGGAGGGATACTATATCCTACATGTGCTGTGGTTTCAACATACTGCCTGTATCCCACAGATGGGAATTTTCTTGTTTGTGCAGCTGAGTTGCTGGCATGCTATGGACTGGTGCCGGTCCACAGACTGGGGATCGGGAACTCTGCAGTAAATAACAATGTGAAACCACAATTACCAATTCCTTCAGAGGTATTGCCTTCATATTCATTGAATTGTCTTCAAGAACTTAGAAT
Organism: Erythrolamprus reginae; assembly: GCF_031021105.1. NCBI lineage: Eukaryota > Metazoa > Chordata > Lepidosauria > Squamata > Dipsadidae > Erythrolamprus > Erythrolamprus reginae. The sequence goes on along the minus strand of NC_091952.1, from coordinate 234,845,890 downwards.
GTTGCAATGTATTAGCATTGAATGTGTATGGATCCAAGCAACGTGGCATTTTGCAATTCACAGATGGAAATTTAGTCACAGTGCAGCTTTTCTGATTTATAATAGCATGCTATAATGGCATGATTTTTTCCCCATTATACATTATACTTTTGTTTTGTTTATAGTTGTTCCTCCAGTAATTCTACAGGAGTAGGCAACCAGAGCTCCAGAGTCGGGCTGCCCACTTGTCAATAGATGCCTAAGAAATTCTAATATCTGACATTGTCCTTGTTGTCCTCAGGGACAACCAATCTGCTGTAAGAATCTTTTCTCTTTTCCCACTATAGTAAGTGACTGGGGAATTCACATGATTGAAATCCACACATTTTAAAATGGTCTTGAGAAACACTGCTCCTGATGTATTCACCTTTCACTTCCAAATAATAGAATAGAATAGAATTCTTTATTGGCCAAGTGTGATTGGACACATAAGGAATTTGTCTTGGGGCATTTGCTCTCAATGTACATAAAATAAAATATACATTTGTCAAGAATCATGAGGTACAACATTTAATGATTGTAGCAGTCAAATAAGCAATGAGGAAACAATCAATATTAATAAATAATAATAATAATAATAATAATAATAATAATAATAATAATAATAATAATAATAATAAAGTGCTTATTAACATGCTCTTATGCAGTTGGTTTCATTTCTTTTAGAAAATATTCCAAATTTTCACTCCTTTCCATCAGCCATATCTTACATGTGCCCATTTCGCAATATTTTCTCTCATTTTCATTTTTATAAAATTCTTTTATTTGCCCTCCATTCTCATCTGAATCCCATCTCCTTTTGTCATTCCACCAAACATCCTTTCTCATACATCTGACTAGAGTTTCTGTGTACACTTCTGTGGCATTTGATGTCATAATATTTTTTTTTATTCTATTCTAAGTAATTTCCACATCCTCTGTTCTTATGTCATTTTCTATTTGGAGATAAATTTATCTTCTAATACTTTTTCCAGACAGGACTTAAACTTTCTCTTTGTGGAAATCGCTCTATTTATACTCCTATTCTTTCCTCTCTTCTTTTCTAATATTTCATGTCTATTTTTGGGCTAAGAGAAAACTTTAGAGTTTCAAATAATGGCTTATTCCATGATCAAAAATTCTTATCAATCTTATATCCATTAAAAATGTCATTAGATATGTATTTTTTTTTTCATTTCAACTAATCACACCAGTAATGTTCTCCTGTTTATTTCATTTCCATTTCTGCACATGAATAGACTTAGAAGAAGAAACATTGAAGATGGACGGCAGAAAAAGATCTCATGGTCCATCTAGTCTGGCCTTATACTATTTCCTGTATTTTATCTTAGGATGGATATATGTTTATCCCAGGCATGTTTAAATTCAATTACTATGGATTTACCAACCATGTCTGCTGGAAGTTTGTTCCAAGGATCTACTACTCTTTCAGTAAAATAATATTTTCTCATGTTGCTTTTGATCTTTCCCCCAACTAACCTCAGATTGTGTTCCCTTGTTCTTGTGTTCACTTTCCTATTAAAAACACTTCCCTCCTGAATCTTATTTAACCATTTAACATATTTAAATGCTTTGATCATGTCCCCCCTTTTCCTTCCTTCCACCAGACTATACAGATTGAGTTCATTAAGTCTTTCCTGATAAGTTTTATGCTTAAGACCTTCCACCATTCTTGTAGCCTGTCTTTGGACCCATTCAATTTTGTCAATATTTTTTTGTAGGTGAGGCCTCCAGAACTGAATACAGTATTCCAAATGTGGTCTCACCAGCGCTCTATATAGTGGGATCACAATCTCCCTCTTCCTGCCTTTTATACCTCTAGCTATGCAGCCAAGCATCCTATTTGCTTTTCCTATCGCCAGACCACACTTTTCACCCATTTTGAGACTGTCAGAAATCACTATCCCTAAGTCCTTCTCTTCTAAAGTTTTTACTAACACAGAACTGCCAATACAATACTCAGATTGAGGATTCCTTTTCCCCAAGTGCATTATTTTACATTTGGAAACATTAAACTGCAGTTTCCATTGCTTTGTCCATTTATCTAGTAAAGCTAAATCATTTACCATATTACAGACGCCTCCAGGAATATCAACTCTATTGAACACTTTAGAGTAATTGGCAAATAGGCAAACCTTCCCTACCAAACCTTAGGCTTAAACCATGTCTAAGAAACAGAGACCTTTTCTTTTTTCAGGTGGTTGCTCATCAAATCAGCATTTCTTCTTCTTCTTGAGTTTCTTAATGGTCCTGTCACATACCCTGTATTCTCTTATTTCATTACTACCTATACATTCATGCCATCAGACAGAATTATTATTTCCCTTGGATTGTATTTATTCAGAATATTGCAGTTTACCTCCATTTTTTCTACATTCCTATTTTTTTACATTTTGTTTGTTTGTTTGTTTATTTATTTATTTTTATTTATTTTGTCCAATACACAATGAGGGTTTTAGTGGGTATATATATATATATATATATATATATATATATATATATATATATACACACACACACACACACACACACACACACACATACACATAGTAAAATACATGATGAAGGTTATAGAGGAGATATTCATAGTAAAATATATCTATGAAAGAATAGAAAAGAAGATATAGTAATAGAACATATCAATGAAAGAATAGAAAAAGAGATATAGGAATAGAAGAAAGGTATAGGAGATATAGGAGAGCAATAGGACAGGGGACGGAAGGCACTCTAGTGCACTTGTACTCGCCCCATACTGACCTCTTAGGAATCTGGATAGGTCAACCGTAGATAATCTAAGGGTAAAGTGTTGGGAGTTTGGGGATGACACTGTGGAGTCCGGTAATGAGTCCCACGCTTCGGCAACTATTCAGAACAATACATATTCAGAAAAATCTAGATGGCAACAGTTCATACACCTGGGCATAAATAAGAGCCATAATGGCACAGTGGTTAAGATGGAGTATTGAATATTAATTCTGCTGACTGACTATTGCTAGCCGTTCAGCAGTTGGATTCTCACCAATTCAAGGTTGACTCAGCTTTCCATCCTTCCAAAGTCAGTAAAATGAGGCCCCAGATTGTTGGGGCCGATAGGCTGACTCTGTAAACCACTTAGACAGGGCTGTGAATATAAGTCTAAGGGCTTCTGTTATTTGCTACAAATATTAGCCCTCTCATTCATCAATACAATTTATTTTATTAATTTATTTTATTTGTCAAGTACATATTGGTGACATATATTTTTGTGGCAGTTTTTGAAGTTAGCTACATAGCCTGCTTTGTATTTTTGCCAGAGAGATCTTTTTTGGATTGTAGCTTCCTTATGGATATGGGTAGTTTGTTTTCCTTGGTTATGGTCGTTACTAGGTACGTATAGTCCGATAGTTCTTTTGACTTCGATCAAGAAGATGTTATAAAGGTCATTGGCAGTGTTACAGACAGAGAATAGAGTTTGCCAGTCAAGAGTTGAGAGGTCTGCGTCTATGAGTTCATAGTTGGCTTTTTTAAAGTTGTACTTGGGTATCCCATTATTAATGTGATTTTTGCAATGGTGTAAATTGAGGCTGATGCCTATCTTGCTGTGCTCACTTTTGGAAACTGGTTCTTTTATTTATAGTCCATAAATTGCACTTTTGCTGTTGCAGAATGTGAAGTTGAGGCAGTTGTTGAGTCTAGTATTATTCGTTACTAATCTACCTTCACTTTCTTGTCGATGGAGATTCTCAGACATCCAGGTCATAATTGTCCCAAAGGTGATTTTTCAAGAAGCAACTGGACTTTCTTGATAACATAAGAAAGCCCAGTTGCCTCTTGAAAAAAAAAGACCTTTGGGACTTTACTTTCTTGCTTTAAGTCATCAACTGTGTTTCACCAGTCAGAGCTATTTCATTCTTTCATTATATCATTTCTACAAAAAGAAAACTTCCTTCCTTCCTACATTTCATTTCAGTTCTGTTCATTCCAGTTCAATTGAGTAATAGCAATAAAGGTTTGATTTATATTTCACTTCAAAGTGTTTTATAGCCATGTCTATAGAGTCAGTATATTGTCCACAACAATCTGAGTCCTTATTTTACCAACCTCAGAAGGATGGAAAGCTGAGTCAACCTTGAGTCAGTCAGAATTTATTTATTTTATTTTTATTTATTTTATTATTTAGATTTGTATGCCGCCCCTCTCCGCAGACTCGGGGCGGCTCACAGCAAGATACAGCAAAACATGACAAATCCAAATAAATTTAAAATATTTAAAAGATTTTAAAAGAACCCCATTTACTAACAAACACACACACAAACATACCATGCATAAATTGAACATGCCCGGGGGAGGTGTTTCAGTCCCCCCATGCCTGACGGCAAAGGTGGGTTTTAAGGAGTTTACGGAAGGCAGGGAGAGTAGGGGCAGTTCTAATCTCAGGGAGGAGTTGGTTCCAGAGAGTCGGGGCCGCCACAGAGAAGGCTCTTCCCCTGGGGCCCGCCAACCGACATTGTTTAGTTGACGGGACCTTGAGAAGGCCCACTCTGTGGGACCTAATCGGTTGCTGGGATTTGTGCGGCAGAAGGCGGTCTCGGAGATACTCTGGTCCAGTGCCATGAAGGGCTTTAAAGGTCATAACCAACACTTTGAATTGTGACCGGAAATTGATCAGCAGCCAATGCAGACTGCGGAGTGATGGTGAAACATGGGGATACCTAGGTAAGCCCATGACTGCTCTCGCAGGTGCATCCTGCACGATCTGAAGTTTCCAAACACTTTTCAAAGGTAGCCCCATGTAGAGAGCATTACAGTAGTCGAACCTCGAGGTGATGAGGGCATGAGTGACTGTGAGCAATGAGTCCCGGTCCAGATAGGGCCGCAACTGGTGCACCAGGCGAACCTGGGCAAACGCCCCCCAGGTTGAACTACTGGCAGACTTAGCCTGCAATACTGCATTCAAAATGGTGTGCCACCACAACTCTAACAGATAAAATATAGAGAAAGTGGGGGGGGGGGGGAAGAATGCATATACTAATTATTACTTTGTAATATTTATGTCACTTGAAATGTTTCCCGCTCTTGTTAAATGTGTTAGAGCACATTTTTCCATATGCCACCAGCACAGCAGTCCAAATTTTACCCCAGGCAATCTCACATTGTTGCATACAAATCAGGATAACTAATGTGGATAATATCTTACAAGCCAACACAACATATTGTCCTCTACTGCTCCCCAATTAGAAGGGGTATGCAGTATACTGAGACATTTCCTCAAAACATTTTTTTCAGCCGATTAGTTGTAAACTTCTAGAATGCAGCCATACATGGCACTGATAACTTATTTTAGTATATAATTTTACTATTTTTACCATATTTTAAAACTCATAGATTAAATTTTTACATTGGTGTGTGTGAGGGTGGTGGTGGGGGGTTAGGGATGGAGGGAGTGGGTTTAGAGTGGCTGATGGAGCCAGGGGCAAAGCAGAGAACCCCCTCTGCTGAGTGTGCAAACAAAAGCAGACGGGGGCGAAGATGTGACCTCCGCTTGATGTGAGTGGGATTCCTTACCTGCCGGAGAGGAGGGAGGTTGCTGGGTTGCTCTGGGACATTGTAAAGCCGGAGTATCATGGTTATGACTTGGAGAGGTAGATATGGTGGGAGCCGGTGGTTAGGCCACTCTCAGGGAACCAGGACTTGCTGTCTTAGAGCAATTACTTGTTCCAGCCCCTCTGATTACTGCCCAGAAGTATTTGCCCTCACAGGATCGCTGCCCCAGAGTTTGTTGGGTGTGAATCTCTCCTCTTGAGGTTGGACTCAGTGGTTTATTTGTGTTTGTTGTTGACATACCTGCCTCCCAGCTGCATTGCAACAACCCTGCCTGTACTACTAGAGGTAGTACTGGGCTGCTGGTGGAGTTTCCCAGGCTTATGGAGCTTGGGGACTTCAACTTACCATTGCTCGGCAAATCCTAAGATGCTGCTCAGGAGTTCATGGCTTCCATGACAACCATGGACCTATCCCAAATAATTCAAGGTCTGATTCATGGGGGGAGGGGGAAAACAAACTTGATCTAGTGTTTCTCTAAGGGCAGAGGAGACATGATCTGGATTTAAGCGGTATAGATTCTTCTCCCTTGTTATGGTCAGATCCTTTCCTCCTATGGAGCTCCAGGAGATGAAGGGCCAGAAGAGACATCCAGAGTGATGCAGGAGAACCAGTAACTCCAAATCTGACCAAATACTATTAAGAGCCTTTATTAGGACTTACTTAGTGGCAATACGGGCGGCAAAATGTTCACATTTTTCTGTACTTATTGCATCCACTGATTTGCACCTAGCCACCCTCTTTAGGGTGACCTGTTCCCTTCTCAATACAGAGGGAACAGAGGAGTTCTTACAGGGTAGAACTGAGAAATATGTTCTGTTTTTGTCAGATAAAGTCATCCAGATTCGGATGGATCTGGATTCTGATTGGGCAATTTTGACTGAGATGACAGGGGTAGCTCTTAGTCCTATTGTGTGGGATGAATTTGAGCTGGTGACTCCTGAGGATGAGGATAAGGCTAGGAGTGTGACAAGTTTCTCCATGTTTTTATTGCATCTGTTCCCCTCCTGGGTCATTTCGGCCAGCAGGGAGGTGAGACGAGGCTGGCTCCAGGCTTTGCTTAATGCCTCCTTGAAGGAGGGGTCCTTTCCGCAACCATTAAAGTAGGTGTTTGTGATTCCCTCCTCAAGAAGCCTTCCCTGGATCCAGCTGAATTAAAGAACTTTCGTCCAATCTCCAACCTACCCTTTCTGGGAAAGGCTGTAGAGAAAGTGGTGGCACGCCAGCTCCTATGGTCACTGGATGAAATGGATTATTTAGTCCCTTTCCAATTGAACTTCAGGCCTAGCTACAGCAACAAAACTGCTTTGGTCACTCTGATGGATGATCTCTGACGAGCCCGAGATGTGGTCATTCCTCCATCTTGGTGCTACTTGAACTCTCAGCTGCTTTGATACCATTGATCATGGTATCCCTCTGTAATGGCTAAGGGAGTTGGGAGTGGGAGGCACCATGATACGGTGGTTCCTCTCCTATCTCTCTAGCCAGTTGCAGTCGGTGTTTGTAGGAGGACAGAGATTGACCCCCCCAGATCCCTCTTTTGTGGGGTGCCTCAGGATCCAGTCCCCTCCCGTAACCTCTACATGAAACTGCTGAGTGAGAACATCCAATGACACATGTGACAGGTGAGGTATCAGCAATATGCTGATGACACCCAGTTATATAACTCCACCCTGTGTCAGTGAAGCAGTGGATATGCCTGGAGGCAGTGATGGTCTGGATGGGAGTTAAGAGGCTCAGACTTAACCCTGACAAGACTGAGTGGCTGTGGTTATTGCATTTGAAGAACTATATTGACTATCTACCCTTGGTTCGGTGTGTGTGTGAGGACTACTCCCCTCAGAATGGGCTCACAATTTGGGTGTCCACCTAGACTCACAGCTAAGATTAGATCAACATCTGACAGCTGTAGCTAGGGGGACATTTGCACAGGTTTGCCTAATCCACCAATTGTGACCGTAAGTGGATCAGGAGGCTCTTCTTACAGTTACTCGTGTCTTAGACTATTGTAATGTATTCTACATGGGACTACCTCTAAAGAGTGTTTGGAGACTACAGTTGGTCCAGAATGCAGCTGCCCGAGCGGCTGTGTGTGCACCTAGGTATATCCACATTACACCAATTCTCCACAGTCTGCACTGGCTCTTGATTGGTCTCTGGATGCAATTCAATGTGTTGATCATTACTTTTACAGCTCTACATGTCTTAGGTCCAGACGATCTTCGAATCCACCTTCTACAACATAGCTCTCAGCGACCGATAAGGGCCCACAGGTTTGATCTTCTCTGGGTCCCATCAGTTAAACAGGGTTGCTCTACTCTGGGTCACATTGGCTGGTGGGTCTGCAGGGGAGGACCTTCTGTGTAGCTGCTGGACTCTCTGGAACCTGTTATCTCCTGAGATCCGGACTACCCACACCCTACTGGCCTTCTGGAAAGTGGTAAAGACCTGGTTTTTCCGGTAGGCTTGGGGCCATTGATAATGGTAACCATCGAGATCCATCCATAAATTGTATGCATGGGTTTCACTGTTTTATTTAATTGTTCTTAAACTGTTTTTTAGGGGTTTTTTAGTATTATTTGGATGTTATATAAGCTGCCCAGAGTCCCTAAGGAGTTGGACAGCATAACAATTGAATAAATAAATAAATAAATAAATTTCAACATATCTGTGGCATTTGTTTTTAAAGCAGAAAACTATTTTCACACTGTCTTAACATTTAGAAAGGCATATTTATTAAACACTCTAATTTCTATGTATGCTTCATATAAAAATATGTTTATTTAAAGGGAAAGGCAGATGTCAGTTTTTCCCTGCGGATATTAAACATATGTGTAAAGAATATGGAATAAAACCAAAGAATACATATGATCCGATAATGAGCAGCTAAAAGGGAATTTAAAAACCCAGAGAAGTAGAAATAATGACAAATCTAGCAGTCTTGTTCTTGTAACCTGTAGTAGCATTCAATACTCCACTGGCATAGAACAGATGTTCATGTTATTTTTTTGTAATTTTCTTGTCACCATTATTGAGGATGACCTGAGTTTACATAAACCATTACTGAAATGTATTCATTGGAAGTGCTTCTTAAAAATCCTGCATATGGTTTTATTTTCATCCTTGGAGTTTTCTGCATAATTTTCTATATATAGAACAACATTATTTTTATGTAAATGATTATAGGTAGGCTTATAGATGTAACCAGCTGCTTGGATCCTGAAGCATCAGAATATCTGATACTAGCAACTGATACGACAACTGTCTCTGATCATTTGAACAATAATAATGATGTTCAACTTGTACAAGAGCAAAGTCCTTCACCTAGGTAAAAAAAAACCTGGACACACGTACAGCCTGGGAGAAACCCCTCTCAGCAGTAGCGACGGTGAAAGAGATCTCAGAGTCCTGGTGGATAATCGACTAAACATGAGCCAACAATGTGCAGCAGCAGCCAAAAAAGCCAATACAATCCTAAGCTGCATCAACAGGGGAATACACTCCAAGACCAAGGAAGTCTTAATACCACTCTACTACGCCCTGGTCAGACCACACCTGGAGTACTGTGTTCACTTCTGGTCATCACACTTCAAAAAAGACATTGAAAATCTGGAGAAGGTGCAGAAAAGAGCAACCAAAATGATCAGGGGTCTAGAAACCAAGACTTACGAAGAGAGACTGTGGGAACTGGGCATGGATAGCCTAGTGAAAAGGAGGGCCAGAGCGGACATGATAGTAATGTACAGGTATACGAGGGGTTGCCACAGAGAGGAGGGGATCACTTTATTCTCCAGGGCACCGGAGGGCCAGACGAGGAACAATGGCTGGAAGCTGACCAAGGAGAGATTCAACCTGGAAATAAGGAAGAACTTCCTGACGGTCAGAACGATCAACCAGTGGAACAACCTACCAGCGGACGTTGTGAACTCCAATACTCTGGACATTTTTAAGAGGAAATTGGACTGCCATTTGGCTGGGATGCTATAGGGTTCCTGCTAGGGCAGGGGGTTGGACTTGATGACCTGCATGGTCGCTTCCAACTCTAACAATAAATAAATAAGTCAGACTCATAACTTTCAGAAGAACTGGGATTGGTAGAAATAGAAAGGGCATACTGAAGACCTCAATAGTCAAGGCATTTCAAATGGAGTGGAGTGGGGGTTTCCAGGAGGAGAAATTGTTTTCCTTTGGCTACCTTTCTGTCATTGCGTCTCCTGAAGTGAGATCTGAACCTATCTTTTTGGTCTTCTGAAAGGACCTAAATATTTGGCTGACAACTAGCCTGGAACCCCAATGGGGGCTTATCATAAAGACCCATGCCAGCACAGTGGTTAGAATGCAGAATTGCAGACTAATTTCGCTGCTGACTGCCGATTGGCGGCACTTTGGCAGTTTGATTCTCACTGGCTCAAGATTGATTCAGCCTTACAGCCTTCCAAGGTTGGTAAAATGAGGACCCAGATTGTTGGGGCCATATGCCCCCAATCCCCATCATTTTTCCCTTAGGCTATCCACGATTGACCTCACCAGGTTCCTTAGAGGTCAGTAAGGGGCGAGCATAAGTGCACTAGTGTGCCTTCCGTCCCCTGTCCAATTGTCTTTCCTATATTTTATATATCTTTTCTCCCATTCGTATAACCTTTCCTCTACTCTTCATTGACGTAGTCTATTCTCATATCTTTTCTTCTATCCTTCCCCTGATATTTATTTATTTATTTATTTATTTATTAATCAGATTTGTACGGCGCCCCTCTCCGCAGACTCGGGGTGGCTCACAGCAATAATAATAATACAATGTAAACAAATCTAATATTTAAGTTAATTTTAAAAAACCCAATTTAGAAACCAATCATACATACTAGCATACCATGCATAAATTCTATAAGCCCAGGGGGAGGGAAAGTGTCAATTCCCCCATGCCTGACAACAGAGGTGGGTTTTAAGAAGCTTACAAAAGGCTAGGAGGGTGGGGGCAACTCTGATATCTGGGGGGAGTTGGTTCCAAAGGGTTGGGGCCGCCACAGAGAAGGCTCTTCCCCTAGGTCCCGCCAAACGACATTGTTTAGTTGACGGGACCCAGAGAAGGCCAACTCTGTGGGACCTAACTGGTCGCTGGGATTCATGCGGCAGAAGGCATATTTACTATTGCATGTTTTTATTCTCTTTAACTTTCAATTTGTATTGAACTAAATGAATAAATGAAAAAAGAAAGAAAGAAAGAAAGAAAGAAAGAAAGAAAGAAAGAAGCCTGAATAAGTCTCCACAACTGATAGAGCTTTCAGTTAGGAGAGATAGAAGAAAAAGGATGCCACACTAGGAGGAGACTCTATGGTGGGGGAACCACACCTCCAGTCGGTTCCAGAGTTCAATGGGGGGCTTCCAATTAGGACCTAGCTCTTTGAATGTTTAAGGTTGACAACCACTGCTGTAGGCCATCTAGTGGTAGAACAAAGAAATAGTTATCTAATTTCATTTTTGATGAGGGAAAGAGAAAGGACAGTACTTCTCTAAAAAATGTGTTCTGCTCTTGATTTACTCCACTAAGTGAATTTAGCTTTTTGAGATGTTGCCACCTAGTTGAGCACAGTATAGTTGAAAGCTAATGTTTAGTGACCTTTCCTCTTCTGCCACCATTAGATTTTATGAACCAGTAGAGTTGTGGAGAATTTTTTTTGTGTGTTACCATTTTTAAAGCTTAATGAGATTTTACTAATGGCCCTTTCAAGTGAGAATTTGTTCACTCAGCTCATAACCTTTGATCGTAGAAGTAAAACAATTGATTCCTAGGTACTATATTTCATGTTGAAAGAGGAAATGGCTTGCATCAGTCAAAATGTCTCCTACTGTAGTGTACTAATAATTGTGATTGTATTTTATGAGTTTATGCATGGTTTATTTTATCCCTGCATATTTCAAGCAAGAAACTAGTTCTTTATTTGCAGGTTGTCTAGTTTTATCAATTCAAAAGTATTTTGCTTCTACTGATTAGCTCCATGGCATGTAATGATGGAATATGTGAGCCTTGTAGCCAGGAAAATATTTCATTTATGAATATATGCATTTGACCACTAAATTAATCCATTTTTAATATCAAATAGTTATTATTTCTGCATAAATCACACATATAGTCAATTGTATGGCTTTGATAATAATTTATTCACCGGTGAAATCTCCTTCGCTTCCCTACTGGTTCAGAAGCAATTGCTTTTTCATCCTCTGTGCATGCACAGAAGGCTTTGTAGGGGATGAAGAAAAGAAAATGGTGACATCCAGGCAGGTAGGCACTCAGATTGTCACTGCTACCAGTACACCCGAACTGGGCAGAACTGCTAACATTGGTTGTGAGCTGCCATGAGTCCGAGGAATAGGATGGCATAGAAATATAATTGATAGATAAATAGATAGATAGATAGATAGATAGATGGATGGATGGATGGATGGATGGATAAATTTCATCTCTGAATTTACTGTTTTTCACCATTCCTGAGTAAATTAGTGAATTAGATTTCCTCCCCTCTTTTTAATCTTCTTAATCATTTTGAAGATATTTTGCTAAAGTTGTAGTATAAATTAGTATATTAGCTGTTCTGTCGGGCTTTCTGAAAGGAGCCTCCCGAAAATTCAAGGATACAAATTTCAGACACACACAAGTTTGAAAATTCAAAACAATGTTCTTTATCACAAAATTCAAAATAAACTAAGCACTCTTTTTGTATTGCAAAGAGCACTCTTCCAAAAACAACCAGGTAGTCTACAATTTCCCTTAAGCAGTCATTAAGTACTGAGCCCGCAGCTGGGGAGAAATTTCACACCCCTTCTTCTTCCAATGAAGGGAGACACACACACACACTGCTCTGCTTTGGTTTCAAAGGCGTGAAAAAGCAACAAAGTCCAGCACACAAGATTCCTGATGAAACTGCAACAGATATTCTTCCACAATGGCCAAACCCACATGCTGTTATTTATAGCAGCAGCCCTAATTACTGGAGCCCCACCCAAACACAGGTGGCCTCCCTTATTTCCTGTAATATGTTCTTACTTGGTCTCTTCTACGCATAATTCTGCGCTTGCGTGGGTCCAAAATGTCACCATCTGAAACTATAGAAGGAAGATTGACTGCCTTGGCTTTGTGCCAAGCCCTCCTCTGCCGAGTCACTCCCACCTTCTTCTTCGTCCAAGGAAACTAAACTCTGATCTGATTCTGTCGGCAATAACACAGGCCTGTGACATGTTGAATTTTCCCCTGCATCCACCTCCCCATTCCCTGGGTCAGGAGCTGGGGCAGAGCCAACTACAACAATTAGCTGATATGCTAATAAATGAATTTCAGCCCTTCTGTAAGCACCTGGGTCTAGTGAAAGCTGGGAAGTATGGAAATAATTGAATAAACTACATCTGGCTGCAACACGATCCAGAGACTTTCTAAGTAAATGGGGTGATCCTTCTGCTCTTTGCAATTGTGGTGACATGCCGATGACAACTCAAATGTATACCTGCCTTTGGGTCCTGATCAGCATACACTTGCAGACCTCAGGGCACCCCAACAGAATGCAATTACTATTGCTAATATTAATATATTATCAGATATTGACCCAAAAGTCCATGGGAAAAAAATAAAACCAAAGGGTATTTTATTCTAATTAGCTTTTATAGTAGAAACACAACAAAAAGTGTTAGGAAACTCCAGATCGTGCAGAATGCAGCTGCGAGAGCAATCATGGGCTTTCCCAAAAATGCCCATGTCACACCAACACTCTGCAGTTTGCATTGGTTGCCGATCAGTTTCTAGTCACAATTCAAAGTGCTGGTTATGACCTATAAAGCCCTTCATGGCACCGGACCAGATTATCTCCAGGACCGCCTTCTCCCGCACGAATCCCAGCGACCGATTAGGTCCCACAGAGTGGGCCTTCTCCGGGTCCCATCAACTAAACAATGTCATTTGGCGGGACCCAGGGGAAGAGCCTTCTCTGTGGCAGCCCCGGCCGTCTGGAACCAGCTCCCCCCAGAGATTAGGATTGCCCCCATCTTCCTCACCTTTCGTAAGCTCCTTAAAACCCACCTCTGCCGTCAGGCATGGGGGAACTGAGATGTTCTTTCCCCCTGGGCCTCTACAGTTTATGCATGGTATGTCAGTATGTATGTCTGGTTTTTATAATAAGGGTTTTTAGTTGTTTTATTATTGGATTGCTATATATTGTTCTTATCACTGTTGTTAGCCGCTCCGAGTCCGTGGAGAGGGGCGGCATATAAATAAATAAATAAATAAATAAATAAATAAATAAATAAATGAACGAACGAACGAACGAACAAACAAACAAACAAACAAACAAACAAACAAAATAAATAAATAAATAAATAAATAAAAATATTGAAGTCCTGTAAGAAAGCCAGAAAACAATAAGAAGGGAAAATATGAAGCAACTATTGCACGGAAATACTGTAGAACGTTATTTGCGCCTCTTAACTAACAATGTGGGACATGAACAAATGGTTTCTCTTAGAAGACAATATATTACTGCTGAGTACTGAGAATAAAATCTTAACAATTACAATTCAATAATGAACCAAGGAAGGTAGTTGACTTCCCTTTATTTCATCAAAGGGGATCAAGCCAAGAATGGAAAGCCACCTACTGAGATGCTTTCAATTGAAGTTCTTGGAAGGCAGAAGTAGATAGTTTCCTTACACCATCTTTCAAGTTGGTTCCCAATTAATTTGATCTAGTAACAGCTTCTTTTTTATATAATCATACAGTTTTACATGATATATTGATGGTAATTATTTCTATGAGATTTAGATTCAAATTATTATGTTTCACACACAGGTCAATATTAAGGTCTAAACTGTGAGTTATATTTTATTTATTTATCTTTTTCAAAAAGATAAATTCCAATATTAAATATCTGCTTTTTAGAACAAAAATAATTGAATTACTGGATTATAATATTAATGATTTTCTGTCTGCTTTTCACATTTTCTTCGTGTTCTATCTTATATTGCATTTTTTGCTTACCCACTTACTGATTCAATTTACTGAATGAATTTTATCTCATCTAAAAAAAAAAGAATTAATATTTATAAGAATTCAATCCAATTTGCTGAAGGACAAACATGCTTGTAGAACTAGAGCAATCCATCTAAGTATTTCCAAGTAAATTAACTATAAATCTGTCACTTCATACACTCAAAATACGAACAAGATTTTTAAAATCACAGTATATTGAAAGAGTCATTGTGGCCTGTTTTATACACAGTATTAATCAATAATGTGTTGCTTCACATGTTATATAAGAACACAAATACAGAAAACATATGATAAATAGTGTTATTTACAACCCAGACCTCTATCTTGTTCTGACAATCTGACAACTAGTTATAGAATAAATTTATAAAAACAGAGTTGGAAGGGACCTTGGAGGTCTTCTAGTCCAAGCAGGAAACCCTACACCAGTGATGGCAAACCTTTTTTCCTTGGGTGCCAAAAGAGCTCAGGCATGCATTATCACGGGGAGGGTAAAAACAGTTCCTCCACCCTCCTGAAGGCCCTCTGGATCCCAGAAACAGCCTGCTTCCCAACTTCTGATGGGCCGAGTAGGCTCATATTTTGCTCTCCCTAGGCTCCAAAGGCTTCGCTGGAGAGGGTGGAGGGTAAAAACACCTTCTCCCACCCCTGGATGCTCTCTGTAAGTCAAAAATGCCCTCCCAGAGACTCTGTGCGAGCCAAAAATCAACTGACTACACAAACATGCATGTTGGAGCTGAACTAGGGCAACAGTTCATGTGCCAGCAGACATGGCTCTGTGGGCACCTGTGGCACCCATGCCATAGGTTCACCATCACTGCCCTATACCACTCAGAAAAGTGTTTACAACTTTTGTAGGCAAGTTGTTCCACTGATAACTTAGTTCTAAGTTGCTTCTCTCTTTGATCATTTCCACCCATTGCTTCTTCTCCTAACACCAGGTGCTTTGGAGAATCGCTCCCTCTTATTGGTGGCGGCCTCTGAGATATTGGTACACTGCTATCATGTCTCCCTAGATCTTATTTTCATTAAATAAGACATAGCCAGTTCTTGCAACCATTCTTCATAAGTCTTAGCCTCCAGTCGCCTAATCCTCTTTATTCTTTTGGTCTAATAATTTTGTCACTTTGTCAAATAATGCAATAAGATTAGTCTGGCATGACCTGTTTTTGACAAATCTATGTTGGCTTTTGGTTATTACTTTGTTTTGTTTGCTTATAGGTGTTCGTTGATTCGTTGCTTGATTATCTTTTCCAGAATCTTCCCTGGTATTGAGGTCAGGCTGATTGGTCTGTAGAATAGAATACTTTATTGGCCAAGTGTGATTGGACACACAAACATTTGTCCTTGGTGCATATGCTCTCAGTGTACAGAAAAGAAAATATACACTTGTCAAAAATCAAGGTACAGCACTTAATGATTGTCATAGGGGTCAAATAAGCACTGAACAAACAATATTAATAAAAATTTTAAGGATACAATCAACAATTTACAGTCATACAGTCATAAGTGGGTGATAGGAATGATGGGGAAAAAAACCTAGTAGTAATAGTAGTGAAGACTTGTTCAGCTTCTTTGTTTTGCTTCTCATTCAGGAGGCTTATTCTGTCCTGAGTGAATGGTGGAGAATAGAAGAATTGTTCTATACTTGTTTTCATCAATCTTCTTCATACTTAACCAAAAAACCTCTTCAGATTTTTACAATCACAGTAAGCTCTTTGATTCATTTCTGTAAGATAATAGTTGTTCTTCAAGAGAATGAAGGTGTCTGGAAGTTGAATCATGGCTATGAATCCTTTTCTTGTTGGTTCAAAATATTTTGCTGCTAATCTGAGCAGCTTCTTCAGTCTGAGCAATTTGGCTAAAGGGAACCCATGCATGTCCTCCAGGGAGGTTTAATTTTTCACACCATGTCTTATCTGAAATTTCAGGTTAATAGGTAGAGAATAATTGGGATGTAAATGTTCCAGGTCCTAAGTCCTCTACCCTAGGTGGGTTGCTAAATGTGGTCATCCTGGTGAACATGTGAAGTTGTTTTAATCTGAAGAGCAGTATTTAAGAAAAATGGGGGACTGATTGTGTTTCTCTCTCAAATAATCTATCTTCCATCTTTAAATTGTGAACATTATGTTCCTCAAAAGACTGCCCCTTTTCTTTTAAGTGAAGATTAAGAAACTACTGATTCTGGTGGTTGTTTCTCCTGTGCTGGTCTTTTGTAAAGGCAATCTATAATTCTGAACTTTTCTGACCTCACTGGACTGTACACGCTAAATTACTCTTCTTACTTTTTGGTGTCTGAACTTCAGGGTGGACAATCCTGTATCAATGTGTTGGTGGGTTTGAAGAACACATGTATGTACAGTATGTATGTATGTATGTATGTATGTATGTATGTATGTATGTATGTATGTATGTATTTACTTACTTACTTACTTACTTACTCGACTACTTTAATGCTCTCTACATGGGGCAACCTTTGAAGAATGTTCGGAAACATCAGATCGTGCAGAATGCAGCTGCGAGAGCAATCATGGGCTTCTCTAAGTATTCCCATGTTACTCCAACACTACGCAGTCTGCACTGGTTGCCGATCAGTTTCCGGTCAAAATTCAAAGTGTTGGTTATGACCTATAAAGCCCTACATGGCATCGGACCAGAATATCTCCAGGACCGCCTTCTGCCGCACAAATCCCAGCGACCAGTTAGGTCACAGAGTGGGCCTTCTCCGGGTCCCGTTGACTAAACAATGTTGTCTGGCGGGACCCAGGGGAATAGCCTTCTCTGTGGTGGTTCCAACCCTTTGGAACCAGCTCCCCCCAGAGATTAGGATTGCCCCCATCCTCCTTGCCTTTCGGAAACTCCTTAAAACCCACCTCTGCCATCAGGCATGGGGGAATTGAAACATCTCCCCCTTGCCCATGTAGTTCCTGTGTATGATTCGACTGTGTGCTTGTTTTTTATACATTAGGGTTTCTTTTGGATTTTTTAACTTAAAACTGTAATTTAGATAGCTAAATATTAGATTTGTTACTATGTATTGTTTTTTACCATTGTTGTGAGCCACCCCAAGTCTACGGAGAGGGGCGGCATATAAATCCAATAAATCTAATCTAATCTAATCTACTTACTTACTTACTTATTTAATTCAATTTTTAATGCCCCCTTCTTCTTAGAGTCAGGGCGGCTTACACAATGCAATAGCACTTTTTAACAGAGCCAGCCTATTGCCCACACACAATCCAGGTCCTCATTTTACCCACCTCAGAAGGCTGGAAGGCTGAGTCAACCTTGAGTCAGTGGTGAGATTTGAACCGCTAACCTGCAGATCTAGCAGTCAGCTTTAGTGGCCTGCAATGTTGCACTCTACCCATTGCACCACCTCGGCTCATGCAATGTAATGTTTTCCAAATATTATAGGGTCCTTCTACCAACTTGCTCAGACTGAAGAAGCTATTTATATAAGCAGTGAAACATTTTAAGTCAACAAGAAAAAAGTCCAGTTTCCATGTGTCATCCTCAGATAACCAATGGAAGAGTTATGCCTTCAGAAGTTGTGGGAGCTTCATCACAGGAAGCTTTCAAGAAGGGACTGGATTCCATCTGTCAAAAATGGTGTCGGCAGGGGATTGGACTAGAATCTTACTACAAGGATCTCTTCCAAGTCTGTTAATCTTTTTGAACCTCCTGGATGAATGAGAATTGTCACTGACATCTTAAAGGAAGATATTGTCATAGTCCTTTAGGGAAGTCATATAATATTTATGATCTCTTACCACATTGAATAAAGTAATTTGAATTAATGAATAGGCATGGGTAAATTATAAGGCAATGGAGAATCTATTTATTTAATCCTGTTACTGTTTTTCCCTTTGCATTTGTACCGAGGAACTCTGGCTTCAGGGTGTATTCTATAAATTGTTAGTTGTTATTATCCTGTTGCCTGAATTGCTTTTATAATTTTACGATAAAGTTGAAAGCAAGATATTTGATCAGTGTTTTGATTTAAGCTGTTTCCATTATTTTAGATCATATTTGTATAACCTCAAGTTGCTAGACTGGCATATTTTATAGCTTTAGAAGAATGCATGTATCTGTCTATAACGAAGTCTTATATGTTTCCTTTCAATTTTCCTACAGTAAACAAAGTTGACACTTTTAGAACAAAGTAAACAATATTAAAACAAAAAGTAAGATATAAATTTCCTTAATTTTGATTTACATGAGAATTGACATCAAGTTATTGAATAGAAATTTGAGACTTAGAAGATCAAATTTTATGAAGGGCAATTGAGAATAGAAAGATTGGCGTAAAGAGAGACTGTTTTAACTACCAATAACTCTTCCTTTATTATTACTCAGGAAAGAGAAATCTGATCATTAAGGGATTTGAATTCATAATATTCTGTCTATCTGAGAACTGTGAAAAAATATTAGAATGTAATACATGAACTGTTATTTTAAAAGATATCTAATTTTTGTCTTTTGTCAGATCGAATTAAAAAAAATCAAACCAGAAAACTTTTAAGAGTTATCAAGAAGTTAATTAAAAAGATATGACATTTTTTCAGATATAAATTCCAGTGCCAAATTTGTTAGCAGATCATCTATAAGACAGATAGAAATTTCTCAAAATTTGCTAAATTTCATTTTTTTAAAAAAATTAATAGGTAAGCAATATCATATTAATTGTGCTGAATTAATGCAATGTCATTCTGATCTTTAAACTTCAAATGATTTAGATATTGGCTAACTAAGAGATTGGATGTCTCACAATTATAATTATATTAGTTAATAAATTCTGGTTTTGAAGACACCTTTCTCAGTGTTTTGCTTCTGGATTTCTCCCAAATTGATGACGGGTCTCATTTTAGTGCTAAAATTGATGTCAAGCCTCTTCATTGTCCAATATTGCTGTTCTGTAGGGCTCTCTAGTAGACTCCTCCCAAAAATTCACAGGTACATATTTCAGACACACACACACATTTGAAAATTCAAAACAATGTTCTTTATAATGAAAATTCACTTCAACTAAGCCCTCCTTTGGTATAGCAAAGAGCACTCGTCTCCAAACAAACTGGTAATTTGTACAAGTACCTTATCAGTTCTGTGATACTTAGCTTGCAGCTGTGAGGCAATTCACAATCCTTCTTCTTTCACAAAGTGAAACACACTTTGCTCTGGTTTAGTTTCAAAGCCGGGAAAAATCAGCACACAAAAAGTCAAAGTCAGTAAAGCAGTCACGAAACACAACGATCAGATAATCCTCCACAATGGCCAAACCCACAGGCTGCTATTTATAGCAGCCTCACTAATTACCACAGCCCCACCCAACCACAGGTGGCCTCATTTTCTTTGATAATAATCTCTCAGTTGTTGTTGCCTATGCATCGCTCTCTGCATGCGTGGCTGTATCATTAACTCTTGTTCTGAATCCAAGGAGGAGAGATATAATTGATCTCCTTCTGAGCTGTCTGCCACACTCTCCTCCTCCCTGTCACTCATGTCTTCTTGGTCAGAGGAGCCTTCATCAGCAGATTCCACCAGGGGCAAAACAGGCCTGCAGCATGTGGATGTCTCCCCCACATCCACAGTCCTTGGGGCAGGAGCTGGGCCAGAGCTAACCACAACAATTGCTAATAACATTTTTTTTGTTTAATGCTTTTAATTTAATTGGGCATGATTCTATAGTTTTATTTTTATTGTTAATTTGATGTATTATGCACTACCTTAGTTTCTACTAGTTGCCTAAGAAAAATCTACTTTTTTTGGGGGGGGGGGTGTGAACTGAACCTTTTAAGTTCAGCCTGTACATTTTACAAAAAAAGTTGTGTTCATTTTATTTTTATTTTCACAAAGTTTCATAAACAAAGCCAAATACATCCTTATTTCCCTAACATACATATATACATGTTGTTGTTTTTTTAAAAAAAAATACTGTTAACTGCTCAAGTCTTTTCTGAATGGAAATATAAGATAGATACTGTAAAAATAAATAATAAATAAAACAACAAAATCTATGTAAAACTGGAAATTTTGTGGAAAGACTCCGGAAAGGGGCAGCATACAAATCTAATAAATTAAATTAAAATTAAAATTAAATTAAATTGCTAGTGTTAAGAATTTCTCCTCTGAAACTGCGAACTATAAATGTATGTATCTAATTAAAATTTAAAAGTATATGTTGCCTAACATCTTAGTTTTATTATAATAATGATGGAATCATATCATATTAAAAGCATGAAGCAGTCAATTGTTTCAACTCCTACCCTCAAAACGTCGCTACAGAGCACTGCACACCAAGACAACTAGACACAAGAACAGTTTTTTCCCGAACGCCATTACTCTACTAAACAAATAATTCCCTCAACACTGTCAGACTTTCTACTAAATCTGCACTTCTATTCTACTAGTTTTTCTCATCATTCCTATCACCCATTTCCTCCCACTTAGGACTGTATGACTATAACTTGTTGTGTATATCCTAAGATTTTTATTAATATTGCTTCTTCATTGCTTATTTGACCCCTATGACAATCATTAAGTGTTGTACCACATGATTCTTGACAAATGTATATTTTATGTTATGTACGTTGAGAGCATATGCACCAAGACAAATTCCTTGTGTATCCAATCGCACTTGGCCAATAAAATTCTATTCTATTCTATTCTATTATATATAATTATATACCGCAGATTGCAAAATCTTCTAGAATTGCTTTTTCAGTATACAAAATGAAAGAATGTATATCATCACAACAGAGGAAATTGAGAAATGAGCTTTATTATCCGTATATTCGCTGAAGTCTGTTCCTACACAATACAGATTTATCTAACTTAATATTCTTTTCATTTAAATGATTGGTTTGCTTTTTTAATGCATGTGTCAGAGAAGTGTGTTAGTATTGTCAGAGAGAATAACATGAATCTCTTATTTAAAAATACTGACCGAGAAATATTACCAAAATGACACAAATTAACTCTGAGGGTTGTGCATGTGTTTTATCAAATAATCTTGTTCAACAAAATGGTTCATGAACTACATTTAAATGAATGTAGGCTCCTAGCAGCAGTTCCTGGCTAATTATTCTCTCTGTCAGTCAAACTAGGTGTTGAACAATTTATGAACATGAGTGGATTCTTTGCACTTTTGCCCAATACTTGGCATTTACATAAACAAGTATATCATTCCTTTGCTAAACTTCTGTATATTGAATGTATTCGGAATGAACTGTAGGCAGCATGTCTGTTCACAGTAAGGTTAGTTTGCTTTGTCATTTTAAAGATGATAAGCAGAGCAACTTTTATTTGGCAAGCAGAATAAAAATTGGATAAAAACAAAACTCTTAAGAGGAAAGGCTGCAGACTATTCATTAGTATGTGGTGAAATACAGTTCTCAGATTGCAAAGATCATGATTCAACTTCACATTCCGTAATTGATTCCAAGGCGATGTTTTCAAGAGGGTCGTTAACTTTCAGTCTAATCTAGTTCATAGAATTTTTATTATGGAATAAGAATTGCAGACAATGTGTGTGCAGTATCCTGTCTTTAAATCCCAGAGCTAAGATAGGTGCAAATTTAACAAATAAATTAAGAAAATTTGAGGAAGCATATTAAAAGCCGCCATGAGTCTTCGGAGAAGAGCGGCATACAAGTATTAATAATAATAATAATAATAATAATAATAATAATAATAATAATAAAAAATCAGGTGTGGGCTTCATGGGAGTTTGGGAGAACCTCTAGCTAAGATTCTGTGCCAAACTCCCAAATCCCACTCCTGGCTGGCCCCTCCCACTCCACCCTGCCCCTCCCAGAAGTGGCCCATTTTGGATGCAATTAAGCACAGGGCATGTGCAGAGGCTTGGGACAGGGGGAAATGGGCCTACAAGAATTTTGGGGTGGATGGAAATGAGCCTCTGGAGCTTGGGGAGGCCCAGGGGAAGAGCCTTCTCTGTGGCGGCCTTGGCCCTCTGGAACCAACTCCCCCCAGAGATTAGAATTGCTCCCACCCTCCTTGCCTTTCGTAAGCTGCTTAAAACCCACCTCTGCTGCCAGGCATGGGGGAATTGAGATACTCTTTCCCCCTAGGCCTTTACAATTTTATGCATGGTATGCCTGTATGTATGTTTGGTTTTATAATAAGGGTTTTTAACTGTTTTAGTATTGGATTATTATTATATGCTGTTTTATTGCTGTTGTTAGCCACACCGAATCTGCACAGAGGGGCGGCATACAAATCCAATAAATAAATAAAATAAACAAATAAATTTTTGCCCTCCTGGAGGTTCAAGGAAAGCCTCCAAAGCCCGGGAAGGGCAAAAATGTCCCCTCCCCATTGTGGCGCAGGAAGCTGACTAGGCCACGCCTGTCATATCACATCCACTCAGCAACTGGGCAGAGAACCCCCTGCTAAAAAGTTTGATTTAGAAATCTAAATCAAAGTATTAAATATCAGGTATTTGTTTAGCATTCTATTTTAACGCCTAGTTAAGTGAAACCATTTACTTAACGACATGAGATCTCAGAACCACTGAACTATATCTTCCAAAGATCCTGAAGCACCAGGGAATTGCCAGAGGATGGAAAAGAGCTAATGTAGTCCTCATCTTCAAGAAAGGGGGAAAAAACAGATCCAGGAAACTACAGACCTATCTTCCTGACCTCAATACCAGAAAAAGATTTTGGAAAAGGTAATCAAGCAACGAGTCAATGAACAACTGGAAGCAAACAAAGTGATAACCAAAAGCCAACATGCGTATGTCAATTAGCTGCCAATTGGTTTCCGGACACAATTCAAAGTGTTGGTTATGACTTATAAAGCCCTACATGGTATAGGACCAGATTATCTCTGAGACCGCCTTCTGCCACACGAATCTCAGCATCTGGTGAGGTCCCACAGAGTTGGTCTCCTTAGGGTCCTATCAACCAAACAATGTCGGCTGGTGGGACCTAGGGGAAGAGCCTTCTCTGTGGGGGCCCCGGCCCTCTGGAATCAGCTCCCCCTGGAGATTTGAACTGCCCCCACCCTCCTTGCCTTCCAAAAGAGTTTAAAACACATCTTTGCTGCCAGGTTTGGTGACATTAGACCATCTCCCTAACCAACGAATGTTGTTGGTGTGATTATTGAATGAATGCAAATGAATGTTTTAAAGTTAGAATTTTTAAGCATCTTTTTAGTATATTAATTGGATAAACTGTATTGTTATGTTTTTTGTATATGCTGTGAGCCGCCCTGAGTCTATGGGGTGGCATACAAGTCTAATAAACAAACAAACAAACAAACAAACAAACAAAATCCATCTCGTATGCCCATGTATCCTGTCACAAGATTTTGCTTCCTATGCATGAGTAGAAGCCAAATCTCACTCTAGCGCTGGTAATCTGGAGCTGCTCATGCTATTCCATTTTTACTACTGGAACGCCACCCTCCCCAATGAAGGTAGAAACCCAGTACTGTCCATAAAGCTATGGGTTGCTTATCTATTTGTTGGTGGCATCTTCACTTGCTACAACGATTGCCCTTAGCCAGTGTGAGTTGCTTACACTTTAAAAAATCCAATTTTTCTATTCCCTCTGAATAATGTGGACTTTAATAGCTGGTTATTAACTGAATACATATATCTGTATAAGAATGTGAAAGGACCACTGGTGAAATCTTTACAGAGTGAAATATTTCAGATATCACCAATAATGTATTTAAAAATAATATCTCTCTAAGGCAATTTTTTTTCTGCCATCTTTTTTCTCTTGTACTATTCTGTTAATATTTAATGGCAAGTGCAGTTAAAGTCACATATGATTTACTATTTCTATTCCATGTATATAGATTAGCTACAATATTTTAATAATTTAATCCTTATGCATTGCTCAGTTGGGAACTTCTGCTTAGCTAGAAGAAGCTATTTATTTCCAAAGTTGTTTCAAACATATGCTGAATATTGACTGGGGTCTTCCTTAAACTCTTCTTTTTGATCAGCTTCTTTAAAACATAATTTTTGTACAGAACTAGTACATCACTTGTTGTAAAATTGTAGCATTTTTCGGGCTTTTGGGGACAATTTAGGGTTGATCAAAAATTGTATAAACCTCCCCTTCCCTAATCTCTGAAGCTTTATTATGAATCCCTGATTGTTCAGCACGATCAATTTAGGTTCTTTGTTTCATTATTCCCAACATCCCAGATTAGATTGTTGTTATTTGTATTATTTGTGCACAAAATCTAATTAAGAGGGCTGTGCAAAACTGATATTGCACAAAGCAAAGCATTACTTTCTCTTCTCATTCCCATTAGCAAATCAAAGGTGATCTGAAAGAAACATAGGAAGGGTTACATTTTAAATAAATCTGATAAACCTAATGCTACCTTTTATGAGATTTGAAAGCTAACAAACACAAATTCAAGAATACAACTCTTTGAGAAAGTACCTGTAGAAAGTAGAAACTAGAAAAGACATAATTGGCACAGGAAAAATTGCAACTGTGAACTACAAGTTTCAAGTGAACTAGATATACTATTGACAGATCAATGGATGGATAGATGGATGGATGGATGAAGAAAGGAAGGGACGGATGGTAGAGAAAGCGGGAAGGAGAAGGGATAGAAAGAGAAAGAGAGAGAGAGGGAGAGGGAGAGAGAGAGGGAGAGAGAGGTGGGCATAGGGAAGATCCATGGGTCTAATATAAGCAATGAGAAAAATGGAACTTTGCTAAATTGAAGAAAAAAGATGGAATTTAAGTATATGATGAGAATAATAATACAACAACTTTGTTATTCAATACAGAGGCATTTTAGAAATGCTTAATATGTGATCTAAATTACCAAACTAGTAAATAGCTTACTTTGCCAGTAAGCACTTAAAAATGCAATAAAAAACAATTGCTTCATGGTGTGATATCATACTTTGAAAACACATTAAAATATTGTTAAAAGGGGTGATCTGGGAAAAGGAAACATAGATCATTTATTACTCTAAGAAAAACACAAAAGTATATAGTTTATTTGCATAGGGCATATAATTAGCATTCTGGATTTTTTAAAAAAGTATAATATTTAGTTGTTAAGAGTAAAAGCAGGTAGTTTCTCTTTAATCCACCTCCACTCTGTAATAATTGTATGCAATATTTAATGGGCCATGACATGTGAAATTGAAATAAATTTGCTCAAAGCTAAATTTGTAGTAATTAAATAGAAACTCTAAATTCATATGTTGCCCTTTTGCATAAATTCATATATATCTGGCACATTAGATGCTAGCACGGTAGCAAAAACTTTTTAAATTGTTTCCAAAAGCACTTGTGTTGTTAAATCCTTAACATTTGCACTATATCACTTTCTATAATGATGGAAAAATACAATATTTTACTTTTAAAAAAATAAACCAATCCATTGCATGGATCAGAATGTAGTTCTTCTTTGTTGTCCATCTTTAGATCCTTTAATTAAATACATTTTATTTAAGTATATATATGAAATAATCAATTCATTAAATTCCAAATTAATGCAAAATTGAGGCAAAAGGAACAATGACAGAAGTTTCACGCTCTAATCTAACTCATTGGAGTTCTGGTACATTTGGGGGATTTTGACAGAAAGTATCAGATTCATTAAAAACAGTTATCATAATTTTATTAAGTTGTGCAAGTTGAATTGAGCTGGTACAGACTTAGAAGATTTCTATTTGTTTTTTAAATTGCAATTTACTAAAATTTGCAAGTGAATTCCTAAACAAAATTGATTATGATTCTATCTCACTCCTTTCTTCTTATTTATATTATTTATTAAACAGATTTATATGGCTACCCATCTCATCCACAGGTGATGATTTTGAATTCACCATGACTAGTGATGGGCGAACCCAACGGTGTTCGCATTCGGCAATTTTGTACAAACTTTATGCAAAATTCGCCTGAACCGAACCCGAACTCGAATCCAAACGGGGAATCCCTCCCACGAAGAGATTCCAGAGGTGGAGCTTTGACGTCACCAGCAGGTTGCTAAGGATGCCAAGGTGATCACTTCCGGGATTCCATGGAATCCAGGAAGTGATCACCTTGGCGTCCTTAGCAACCTGCTGGTGACGTCAATGCTCCGAACGCCGAACACTGAACATGACCCCGAACTTTGCCCGAAGTTTGAAAAAATTTCGTGTTCGTGTTCGGCATACCAAACACCGCAAAATTCGGTATGGACCCGAATTGCGCAGGTTCAGTTCGCCCATCACTAACCATGACTAAAATTGATAGCAGCTGCATTATTTTGCTTTGTTACTGTTGTGGTTAGCTCTGGCCCAGCTCCTGCCCCAAGACTGTGGATGTGGGGGAGACATCCACATGCTGCAGGCCTGTTTTGCTCCAGGTGGAATCTGCTGATGAAGGCTCCTCTGACCAAGAAGACATGAGTGACAGGGAGGAGGAGAGTGTGGCAGACAGCTCAGAAGGAGATCAATTATCTAGCTCCTCCTTGGATTCAGAACAAGAGTTAATGATACAACCACGCATGCAGAGAGCGATGCATAGGCAACAACAACTGAGAGATTATTATCAAAGAAAATGAGGCCACCTGTGGTTGGGTGGGGCTGTGGTAATTAGTGAGGCTGCTATAAATAGCAGCCTGTGGGTTTGGCCATTGTGGAGGATTATCTGATTGTTGTGTTTCGTGACTGCTTTACTGACTTTGACCTTTGTGTGCTGCTTTTTCCCCGCTTGGAAACTAAACAAGAGCAAAGTGTGTTTCACTTTGTGAAAGAAGAAGGACTGTGAATTACCTCACAGCTGCAAGCTAAGTATCACAGAACTGATAAGGGACTTGTACAAATTACCAGTTTG
Source organism: Erythrolamprus reginae (assembly GCF_031021105.1). NCBI lineage: Eukaryota > Metazoa > Chordata > Lepidosauria > Squamata > Dipsadidae > Erythrolamprus > Erythrolamprus reginae. The sequence goes on along the minus strand of NC_091952.1, from coordinate 234,818,419 downwards.
TTTGGAGACGAGTGCTCTTTGCTATACTAAAAGAGGGCTTAGTTTAAGTGAATTTTCATTTTAAAGAACATTGTTTTGAATTTTCAAACGTGTGTGTGTCTGAAATTTGTGCCTGTGAATTTTTGGGAGGAGTCTACCAGAGAGCCCGACAGAACAGTTACACTATATAATTTTCCCACCAGAACCACATTGTGATATATTATTGCATGGGAGTTATTTTTTATGTTGCTAATGTGGCTGGGAATGAAGGCTATCAGGGAATATTGGAATCGTGGCCAAATCATATAGACGCTGTCCACATTTTCTAGGAAGAGTCAGAATAATTTAATTAAAGATAGGTAAGTTACTTGTAATTTGTCACAGCTAAATACTTGGTTGTTAGGTTATTCAAATATAGTCACAATTCAGCAGAATATCCAGGGAAACGGAGTCAATAATAAAAGCAATGATCCTAGTTCTTATTTACATGGAAAATCTTATTTTGCTCAGCATGGAAGCAGGAGAGTATGAAGACTGCAGCCTAATGAATAAAAGCAGCATGGAAGGAATTTATTTCTGCGTACTAGGGGAGAAATAAACCTAGGAACAAGCAACAGTGGAAAGACTTTATCAATGTAGAGGAGAAAGAGGCTCTTGATAGCTCATATTTCTAGGAGGCCCTCCCCAATTCATTTAAAGCAGTGGCGGGCAGGAGCTGTGGTCTGGAGCCGTGCATGCATGCAACCAGCGAGATACCGGTAATTTTCATGGGCAGTAGAGAAGAAGCTGGTAACTACAGGCCAGTTAGCTTGACCTCAGTTATAGTTAAAATGATGGAAACTCTACTCAAAAAGAGGATAAATCAGCACCTAAAAAACAATAACTTATTGGACCCAAATCAGCATGGCTTTACTGAAGGCAAATCATGTCAGACTAATCTCATTGATTTCTTTGACTATGTCACAAAGGTGTTGGATCAAGGTGGTGCCATGGATATTGCCTACCTGGACTTCAGCAAAGCCTTTGAGAGCTGATAGATAAATTAGTGAAGATTGGACTTAATCCCTGGATTGTTCAGTGGATTTCAAGCTGGTTGAAGTATAGACATCAGAGAGTTATTGTTAATGGCGAGTATTCTGAGCAGAGACAGGTTACAAGCGGTGTGCCACAAGGGTCTGTTCTGGGACCTATTCTTTTTAATATGTTTGTAGGGGAAGGTTTGGTAGGGAAGGTTTGCCTATTTGCCGATGACTCTAAAGTGTGCAATAGGGTTGATATTCCTGGAGGGGTCTGTAATATGGTAAATGATTTAGCTTTACTAGATAAATGGTCAAAGCAATGGAAATTGCAGTTTAATGTTTCCAAATGTAAAATAATGCACTTGGGGAAAAGGAATCCTCAATATGAGTATTGCATTGGCAGTTCTGTGTTAATAAAACATTCAGAAGAGAAGGATTTAGGGGTAGTGATTTCTGACAGTCTCAAAATGGGTGAGCAGTATGGTCGGGCAGTAGGAAAAGCAAGTAGGATGCTTGGCTGCATAGCTAGAGGTATAACAAGCAGGAAGAGGGAGATTGTGATCCCCTTATATAGAGCGCTGGTGAGACCACATTTGGAATACTGTGTTCAGTTCTGGAGACCTCACCTACAAAAAGATATTGACAAAATTGAACGGGTCCAAAGACGGGCTACAAGAATGGTGGAAGGTCTTAAGCTTAAAACATATCAGGAAAGACTTAATGAACTCAATCTGCATAGTCTGGAGGACAGAAGGAAAAGGGGGTACGTGATCTAAACATTTAAATATGTCAAAGGGTTAAATAAGGTTCAGGAGAGAAGTGTTTTTAATAAGAAAGTGAACACAAGAACAAGGGGAGACAATCTGAAGTTAGTTGGGGGAAAGATCAAAAGCAACGTGAGAAAATATTATTTCACTGAAAGAGTAGTAAATCCTTGGAACAAACTTCCAGCAGACGTGGTTGGTAAATCCACAGTAACTGAATTTAAACATGCCTGGGATAAACATGGACCATGAGGTCTTTTTCTGCCATCAATCTTCAATGTTTCTATGTTTCAAAAAAGCACCAATTTTCACCCAAATCTCCCTTGCACGAGGATGCTCACACGAGTTTTCCATTGCTGCGCATGCACATCAGCTGAATCCCATGCACATGGAGTGCACCATGAGTGCCAGAGACTCATGGCCCCTCACTGATTTAAAGGAACTTCACATGCAAGACTTCCTATTTTTCCTAAGGTAAATAATTCCTCATTGCCCAGCATCCTAATCCATCATTTATATATACTGTATATATATAGAGAGAGACTTTTGACTTTTGAAAGTTTATTAATATTTGTAAAAATAATTCAAGTTGGTGAACAGTTCCAAGATGTCTTCCTCCTTCTATTGTCACCACCATCACACCACTGTAAGGTGAGTTGGCCCAAAATCACTCAGCTGGCTTTCATGCCTAAGGCAGGTCTAGAACTCATGGTCTCCCACTTTCTAGTTTGGTGCCTTAACCACTAGACCAAATATCATGTAAAAGTTATAGATGCTTCCAATTGTTTTCATGTCAAAGACTAATTGAGTAATATATTTTCCATAAGTGTTCTTTTTTTAAAAAAGAAAAAAAGTGTTCTTAAAACCCGTTTAAGATAGTAACACTTTAAAAAAACCCTTCATTATTGAAGATAATAGCAAAACTTCAGCCAATCCTAGAAAATTATGTAACTTAATGAGATCGTATGTAAAATGGTACTTACTTTGCCTTATTTTAAATTTAAAGCTAATCAATTTATTGAGTGACTTTAAACACTGGTATGTGAGAGGCAGAAGAGAAAGAATTCCATTCTTTCTTTCTCTCTCTCTCTCTCTCTATATATATATATATATATCATTGGCAACTAAATATTGCAAGCCTCCACTATCACTGATCTTAGCCAATAACATTGTCATAAGCCCAAAATGGAGCATAATTTGACTATAGATCATTGGAAGGTGTTAAAAGGTCACATTTATTCAGTTTCCTGCTGATGGGGGCATGAAAAAACCTACAGCAATAGTTTTCTTGATATATGCCCAGTCTCTGTTTAAAAATAAAGAAACCACTATTTTTTACAACAATGTACATGACAGGGAAGGAGTGAGGGATGGAGGGAAAGACAGAAGGGAGCAAGGAAGGAAGGAAGGAAGGAAGGAAGGAAGGAAGGAAGGAAGGAAGGAAGGAAGGAAGGAAGGAAGGAAGGAAGGGAGAATAGGTGGTTGTTTTTTTGGTCTCCAGATCCCTCACTAAATTTATTGCAGTGTTTAGAATACGTTCCCGTTAATCAATATCCTCCTTAAAATGGGTATAAAAATATAAGTATTTAAATATAAAAAGTTAAATGTTAAAGTTGAGAACTAGAAAGGAATTCCAGAACAGAACTGACATTTATGTCATAGCAGACACCATGATTATGATGTTTGCTTTAATGTTGATTAGATTTTTTAGCTATCATATCACATTGGTGAATTTTTTTAATATGTAATTTGCTAAATCCAGTAGTGTAGCTATCAAGACAGATGTCACCTATTCCAAATTGGTGCATAGGATTCTATTTCTACATAAATACAGGGTTTGCATTTATCTTTGTTGAAATTAAGTTAGTGTTAATTTAGGTCAGCTTCTATATCCTGTCAAGATCTCTTTGAATTTTACTTCTGTCTCCTAAGATGTTATTTTGGTGTCATCTGCAAATACCTTCTAAATTACTGTTTGGTTTTATCTATTGTTGGAAGGAATACCCATCTGGCTTTAGTTCCAAGGAGGAGAAAGATACTGGAAACTTGGAGACTGCTTGGAAAGATGGTTTATCAATGAATATGGCTTCTGGGCAAAAAGGAAAGAAATGCTGGGAGATCCTAAGTTTTACACCCCCTGTTGGGTTTTGAATTTTAGCTTGTGTTTTGAATGGTTGTCAAACTCTCATGGGGCCCTACAGGGGAAAGTCTGTAGGCTGTCCTGAGTCCTAGGCTTGGTTGAGCCTTGTTGGGTGATGATGTAATAAAGGGTTTTGGGGCAATTCCTATTATAGCTTAAGGGAGGGTATACCTTTTTATGTAGAATAGACTGGCCCAGGACTTAGAAACATAGAAACATAGAAACAAACATAGAAACATAGAAGACTGACGGCAGAAAAAGACCTCATGGTCCATCTAGTCTGCCCTTATACTATTTCCTGTATTTTATCTTACAATGGATATATGTTTATCCCAGGCATGTTTAAATTCAGTTACTGTGGATTTACCAACCACGTCTGCTGGAGGTTTGTTCCAAGTATCTACTACTCTTTCAGTGAAATAATATTTTCTCACGTTACTTTTGATCTTTCACCCAACTAACTTCAGATGTGTCCCCTTGTTCTTGTGTTCACTTTCCTATTAAAAACACTTCCCTCCTGAACCTTATTTAACCCTTTAATATATTTAAATGTTTCGATCATGTCCCCCCTTTTTCTTCTGTCCTCCAGACTATACAGATTGAGTTCATTAAGTCTTTCCTGATACGTTTTATGCTTAAGACCTTCCACCATTCTTGTAGCCCATCTTTGGACCTGTTCAATTTTGTCAATATCTTTTTTGTTGGTGAGGTCTCCAGAACTGAACACAGTATTCCAAATGTGGTCTCACCAGCGCTCTATATAAGGGGATCACAATCTCCCTCTTCCTGCTTGTTATACCTCTAGCTATGCAGCCAAGCATCGTACTTGCTTTTCCTACTGCCCGACCACACTGCTCACCCATTTTGAGACTGTCAGAAATCACTACCCCTAAATCCGTCTCTTCTGAAGTTTTTGCTAACCCAGAACTGCCAATGCAATACTCATATTGAGGATTCCTTTTCCCCGGGTGCATTATTTTACATTTGGAAACATTAAACTGCAGTTTCCATTGCTTTGACCATTTATCTAGTAAAGCTAAATCATTTACCATATTACAGACGCCTCCAGCAATATCAACCCTATTGCACACTAGAGTCATCGGCAAATAGGCAAACCTTCCCTACCAAACCTTCCCCTATGTCACTCACAAACATATTAAAAAGAATAGGTCCCAGAACAGACCCTTGTGGCACACCGCTTTTAACCTGACTCTGCTCAGAATACTCGCCATTAACTCTCTGATGTCTATGCTTCAGCCAGCTTGAAATCCACTGAACTGTCCAGGGATTAAGTCCAATCTTCACTAATGGCCCATTGACAAAGTTGTGGAGAGGGTTGAGTTTCTGCCTTCTTTTTATGGGAAATATTCTGCTTTTAATATCCCACAAAATATCTCACTTTCTTATGAGAGGCATGGGTGCTATTAACTATTAATATTAGTGAAAATCAAAAGGTCAGTCAGAAAGTGCAAATTTTCAGAGATATACTTAAAATGACAGGAAAGTAACACCAAAAACAATCAAAAGTATTTTAATTTTTTAAATTTATTATTAAATTTATATGTCACCCAACTCCCAAAGGACTCTGGGCAACTTAACAACAGAATAAAATATTTAAAACATCTTAAGATTAAAGAATTAAAACCCGTACATACCACTCCGAGTCTACGGAGAGGGGCGGCATACAAATCTAATAAATAATAATAATAATAATAATAATAATAATAATAATAATAATCATAATCATAATCATAATCATAAAAAAAATTCCATGGCCAGATCTCGCCGATTATAACTGCAAACTCAATGCCCCCAGGCCTGCCGGAAAAGCCAGGTGTTAACTGCTTTTCGGAAGGCCGGTAGGGTAGGAGCAGTCCTGACCTCTGGAGAAAACTGCTTGCAGAGATCTGGGGCAGCCACAGGGAAGGCCCTCCACCATGGTGGACATTGTTTAGCTGATGGGGCCTGGAGGAGAATAAGTTTGTGGGACCTCACTGGTCATTGGGAGTTGTGTAGAAGAAGGTGGTCTCGAAGATAGCCTGTCCCTAAGCCGTTCCCTGAGGGGCCTCAGACGGAATCACAACATTATTTAGATTTGTATGCCGCCCCTCTCCGAAGACTCGGGGCGGCTCACAACAAGATAGAACAAATCATAAATAATCCAAATAACTTTAAAATATTTAAAGATTTAAAAGAACCCCATATACTAACAGACACACACACAAGCATACCATGTATAAAATTGAACATGCCCGGGGGAGGTGTTTCAATTCCCCCATGCCTGACGGCAAAGGTGGGTTTTAAGGAGTTTACGGAAGGCAGGAAGAGTAGGGGCAGTTCTAATCTCTGGGGGGAGTTGGTTCCAGAGAGCCGGTGCCGCCACAGAGAAGGTTCTTCCCCTGGGGCCCGCCAACCAACATTGTTTAGTTGACGGGACCTGGAGAAGGCCCACTCTGTGGGACCTAATCGGTCGCTGGGATTCGTGCGGCAGGAGGCGGTCTCCACTGTTGTTGTTAATAATAATAATAATAATAATAATAATAATAATAACAACAACAACAACAACAATAACGATCATGATCATGATCATAATCATCCTGATTGTGGAGAAAAAGAAAGTATGGATCATCGACATCGCAATCCCAGGAGACAGCAGAATTGAGGAGAAGCAGCTAGAGAAATTAGTGAACTATGAAGATCTAAAAATCAAGCTGCAACGACTCTGGCATAAGCCAGTGAAAGTGGTCCCAGTGGTACTTGGCACGCTGGGCGCAGTGCCAAAGGATCTCAGCGGACATTTGAAAACTATCGGAATTGACAAAATCTCCATCTGTCAATTGCAAAAGGCTGCTAACCCATTAGCATTATGGAGAAACAAACAAAAACGAAGTCTATACTGGCTCGGCTGTCACCCAAGTTAAAAAGGCCCATGGCGGATGTTTCTGATTCTGAAAATTCGCTGGAAAGTGAGTCATGGAATAAAAATTCAAATGAGCAATCACAGAAGCGGGAGAAATACACCATGTCAGAGAATCATACAGTAATGAACTCAATCTGTATAGTCTGGAAGACAGAAGGAAAAGGGGGGACATGATCGAAACATTTAAATATGTTAAAGGGTTAAATAGGGTTCAGGAGGGAAGTGTTTTTAACAGGAAAGTGAACACAAGAACAAGGGGACACAATCTGAAGTTAGTTGGGGGAAAGATCAAAGGCAACATGAGAAAATATTATTTTACTGAAAGAGTAGTAGATCCTTGGAACAAACTTCCAGCAGACGTGGTTGGTAAATCCACAGTAACCGAATTTAAACATGCCTGGGATAAACATATATCCATTGTAAGATAAAATACAGGAAATAGTAAAAGGGCAGACTAGATGGACCTTGGGGTCTTTTTCTGCCGTCAGTCTTCTATGTTTCTATGAAATGCTACTACAAATCAGAACCTTAAAAGCGTGGCTACCAGAAAAGGATGTGCACACAAGTATACCCTGACTCAAAGATAATTGAACTTTGACTGGCTGATCAAAGAAGATTTATACTCAGAAACAAACTATACAGTGAAGTTGAGCTTGAAGAAATTTGAAAAAAGTTGTGAAGCAATTGAACATTCAGGTAATGAGATCCAGTTTGGTGAAATGGTTTAAGGCACCAGGTTAAAAACCAGAATACTGTGAGTTCTTGTTCCACATTGAACACAGTCATCTGGGTCACCCAGTCACTTTCTCAGTCCTCGGAAGGGAATGGCAAACCCTTTCTGAAAATCTTGCCAGGAGATATATTTTATGGTATTGAATATTCATTGCATGGCAATATCTTGAAGTCATTCTAGAACTCAATGATATTTGCCAAAAAAAATTACATACATAGTAAATAATAATTTGTATGCTCAACCAGCTGTTTGCTTTTTACAAATATATACAGTATATCCATTTTTAATATTTATATTTTTAAAATTGTGATATAATTTTGTAATTTCCCTATTGTAGGCATCTTCTAAAAATGTAACAACTGCTTTTTGTTTTAATTAAGTAATACAGCAGCGTACCTTGTTCTCACATGCTGATTTAATGAGGGAATTTCTTTTCATTTAACAGGGATTTAATTTTTTGCAGATATTTTAAGTGGCAAGAGATTAGATTTTGTTTGATGTTAATATTTATGCTCCTGGGAAGTCCAGTAGGAAATGAATGCCAAATTAACCCTATGGAATCCATGATGAAACATTCATAGTTCTGATATATTTTTGAAATGTGTGCAAAAAGACACATGCATATTAAGAGATGAGAGAGAGAGGGAGGGAGGGAGGGAGGAGAGGCAGTTATCTTACTCAAGTTCTCTTATGATCTCTCTCTCTCTCCCTCCTTCCCTCCCTTCTTCCCCCCTCTTCCCTCCCCACTCTCTTAAAAACATAGAAACATAGAAGACTGACGGCAGAAAAAGACCTCATGGTCCATCTAGTCTGCCCTTATACTATTTTCTGTATTTTATCTTAGGATTTATCTTAGGATTTTATCTTATCTTATCCCAGGCATGTTTAAATTCAGTTACTGTGGATTTATCTACCACGTCTGCTGGAAGTTTGTTCCAAGGATCTACTACTCTTTCAGTAAAATAATATTTTCTCATGTTGCTTTTGATCTTTCCCCCAACTAACTTCAGATTGTGTCCTCTTTCTCTTTTTCCACACATGCATGACTTCTAGTCAGTTCTAGACTTCTAGCAATTATCTCAGTAGTTAAATGTGATAGACTATGTGTTGCTTTGGAAAATTAAAAAACCTGAATTTTGCAGGGTGGTTCCCCCCCAGTAATAAAATTTTCCTTTCTAGAGATGTACCTTCAAATAGGTATTGACTCCTGAAGAATGCCTGAATCAATCCCTCTAGTTTTCTTGGCAATATTTCAAAGGTTGTTTGTTCTTGTATGCTTCGTAGACCTAAGAGGGGGTGACTGCCCAAGACTGCCTAGTTGACTTTGTGGTTTAGACAGGACTGGAACTCACTGTCTCCTAGTTTCTGCCCTGGTGCCATAACAATTACTGACAGCTTTCTAAGTAATGCACTATAGAACGGAAAACTCTGAGGCAGGCAAATTCCTCAAAGAACAATTTATTGGATACATCATATGGGCCCAAACTGATGAAAGCTGACTCTCAGTTTTCCTGTGGCTTTCACCCGATTAAAAGTAAAAAATTTTCTCCCCACCCAGAGGTGGCTTTCTCTGATTAGAACCAGTAGCGGGAACTCTCTTGCCGAACTGGGAGTGAACTCTGGTTGGACATGCCCCCGAACCAACTCAAATGGTGGTGCTATAAGTGCCACCATTGGATTAGATTAGATTTATTGGATTTATATGCCGCCCCTCTCCGCAGACTCGAGGCGGCTCACAACAATGGCAAAAACAGTACATAGTAACAAATCTAACATTTAGCAATCTAAATTACAGTTTTAAGTTAAAAAGTCCATAAAAGCAACCCCAATATATATAAAAAAACAAGCACACAATCAATCATAGACCAAATGTTTCAATTCCCCCATGCCTGATGGCAGAGGTGGGTTTTAAGGAGTTTACAGAAGGCAAGGAGGGTGGGGGCAATCCTAATCTCTGGGGGGAGCTGGTTCCAGAGGGTCGGAGCCACCACAGAGAAGGCTCTTCCCCTAGGTCCCACCAGACGACATTGTTTAGTCGACGGGACCTGGAGAAGGCCAACTCTGTAGGACCTAACTGGTCGCTGGTATTTGTGCGGCAGAAGGCGGTCCCAGAGATATTCTGGTCCGGTGCCATGAAGGGCTTTATAGGTCATAACCAACACTTTGAACTGTGACCGAAAACTGATTGGCAACCAATGCAGACTGCGGAGTGTTGGAGTAACATGGGCATACTTAGGGAAGCCCATGATTGCTCTTGCAGCTGCATTCTGCACGATCTGGAGTTTCTGAACATTCTTCAAAGGAAGCCCCATGTGTAGAGCATTACAGTGGTTTTGCATGTGCATAAGGTGTTTTTTGCTTCTACGCATGCCATAAGCTTGTTTTTTTGGTTATATGCATGCACATATGAGTGCAGTGCAAGAACCCATGCAGTGCGGGAGTAAGCAAACTAGCAGCGAAGTAAGTTATAACCAACCCTGCCCCACCCCACCTCCAGCCATTGATCACATTGTCCAAGCTAAGTATTGGCCAGTCATTTGGTTGTTATCTCCTCCTCTGTCCAGCCATCTATGCAAATGCCATCTATGCAAAACAATAAAGTTTTCCCACCTTCCCTTCCTTTATTTGATGTTTTCCATAGGAAACTTTGTGCATAAGCTGTAAAAGTTTGCACACATTTTGAGTTCATACAAACTATGTTTTTAAAGGCATCCACGCATGAAATTCATGTAAGGCCACAAAATACATTTTGACTCATTTTCTATATATTTGATTTACCTACAGAAAGTTGGAGTCACAATATTTAAGATTCAAAGTGTCTTAATAGTGAATGCCGTCAAACTCTTAATCTGATGTGTCACAACATTTGTTCAAAACTTTAACTAAACCACATTTTGGGGAATAGAACATTATTTTCCCCTAAGGCATAAAGTGATGATAAGAGAAAGGGAAATATGAGATATGCTTAAGACCTTCCACCATTCTTGTAGCCCGTCTTTGGACCCGTTCAATTTTGTCAATATCTTTTTGTAGGTGAGGTCTCCAGTACTGTGTTCAGTTCTGGAGACCTCACCTACAAAAAGATATTGACAAAATTGAACGGGTCCAAAGACGGGCTACAAGAATGGTGGAAGGTCTTAAGCATAAAACGTATCAGGAAAGACTTAATGAACTCAATCTGTATAGTCTGGAGGACAGAAGGAAAAGGGGGGACATGATCGAAACATTTAAATATATTAAAGGGCTAAATAAGGTCCAGGAGGGAAGTGTTTTTAATAGGAAAGTGAACACAAGAACAAGGGGACACAATCTGAAGTTAGTTGGGGGAAAGATCAAAAGCAACGTGAGAAAATATTATTTCACTGAAAGAGTAGTAGATCCTTGGAACAAACTTCCAGCAGACATGGTTGGTAAATCCACAGTACAGTAACTGAATTTAAACATGCCTGGGATAAACATATATCCATTGTAAGATAAAATACAGAAACTAGTATAAGGGCAGACTAGATGGACCATGAGGTCTTTTTCTGCCATCAGTCTTCTATGTTTCTATGTTTCTATATGTGTATGTGTGTTCACATTTGTGTGCATGTAAAAAAAATTCTTTTAAATGATCATTTTACAGTTACTTGTCTGAATTGAGGTTTTATCTCCTAATCAATCATCTATATCATAGTTTAATTAAATATTTTGTATCTCAACCCTTTTTCTTCATTTTGTTTCATTTCCTTGAGTGGTATTCTAAAACTACTTTGCAAATTCATAAAGACTCTGGCTTTCTCATTCATCTAGCCAGTTTGGAAGAAGTCAATTTTAATTTGCTGGAAACAGATCTCTGATAATGAGATTCTCCTCTACGTGTCTTTGGCTTTCCCTATAGACCTGTTGAGCCGACAAGGATATTTTTTTTGTAATTATGATTTAATTAAGTATTCCCCAAAGAATTGGTGTCTGTAATGCTGACAGTGTAGCAGAATTTCCTTTTATTTAAAATTGCAACTCTTAGGAATGACATTAGATTGACCTGCTTTTGGTAGAGTCCATCACCTCAAAAACAAACAAATTAACTAACAAAACACAGCCCAAAAAACCCTCCGTGAATGAAATAGGAAATCTTAAATGATAAAGGAGCAAATAATTCCTAATTCCGTACCAGCGTTCATTGAAACACTTCCTAGTTTTTTTAATTGAGTATTAAAAATAAATAATACAAAAATAATCAATAGAAAAAGAGAAAGGACTAGAGAAGGTGACAAAACTCAAAGACTTGAAAACAGAAATAGCACAAGTAGTACCAATAGTAATGGGCACTTTGGGTGCAATCCCAAATGAAGCATCCCTTGAACACCAGTGACAAAATCACCATCAGTCAATTGCAAAAGGCAGATTTACTCATAACAGCTTACATTCTGCAACAATATCTTTAATACCATCTAACATTCACATCTGCCTATCTCAGGTCCTTGGAAAGGAATCGATAGGTGGATACAAATGCTAAATCCAGCCTTAATATCTGGCTGACTGTGCAATGAACCAGTATAAACCTCATCAGGAATATGTATATATTGTATTTCTCATTCTCTCTCTCTCAGTATGATTGTGTGAAAAGGACTCACATGCATAGTTCCCTCTAAGCTGAGCAGTGAGCAATCGCTCACTTAAAAATCATCATCAACTCAGAGTTTTCCAAACCTGCCCAGAAGCCAAGAGGGAAAGAGGGAGAGGGAAGGAGAGAGAGAGGAAGAGAGGAAGAGAGAGAAACAGATAGAAAAAAGAGAGGAAGGAGAGAGAGAAAGAAAAAGAATGGGAGTAAGGAAGAGAGAAAGAAAATCAAAATCTAGTTTGAAACTAGCTCAACTATTTAAGTGGCATTTTGATATTGATAGAGTTGCCCTATTATGAGCTCGCTGTTATAGACACACAGTACAGTATTTTATTTTGAAATTCTCTGAGGCAAAACAGGGTGGGTTTTTTGTTTGTTTGTTTGTTTATTTATTTATTTATTCTGTGCCGCCCAGTCCCAAAGGGACTGCCGCTCAAACACTATACTTTTCCGCCCACCCCAAAAAAAAATTAGAGGGAACACTGCTCACATGAGAAAAATGTATTTCTTTTTCTTATTTTCCATATGATGGATAGTGAGGCAATCCGTCTTAAATACAACTCCCTTGTTCAAATGCAGAACTGGGAAGATGTAAAAGCGATTCTTCTCAAGATTTAAATCTGAATTAAGCAAGGGTTTTTTTCCCTTTTAGTCTAAAGATGTCTTCAAGTTTACAAAATATAAAGCATAAGTGGGAGTGAATTTCTTTAGGGAGACTGTTTCTTTGACTAATAAGCAGCGGTGGGCTACGAGCTGGAACGCTAAATTGCACTCACCGCCACGGCTTGTAAGTTCTTGCAAGACCAGTGTGATTTTGCTGCTGCACCTGTGAAGGTAGCAAAATTGTGCCCGTGTTTCGGTGAGGTTTTACCTCCAGCTCCGTGCGCGATTTTGCTACTTCCACAGGTGCAGCAGCAAAATCGCGCTGGTCCCGCAAGAACTTATGAGCTGCGGCGGTGAGAGCAATTTAGTGCTCCGGCTCATAGCCCACTGCTGCTAATGAGTCAATCTAAAACAGGGTTTCCCAATCTTAGCAACATTTAATATGCATGGACTTCCACTCCCAGAATTCCCCAGCAAGCCTTGCATTTTAAAATTGCCACAGTTGGGATATGCTGATCTAAAATGGCCTGGATAAAAACAGCAAATTGCAAACTGGTTTAACTCCCTAATAGAATAGAATAGAATAGAATTTTATTGGCCAAGTGTGATTGGACACACAAGGAATTTGTCTTGGTGCATATGCTCTTAGCGTACATAAAATAAAATATACATTTGTCAAGATTCATGTGGTACGACACTTAATGATTGTCATAGGGGTCAAATAAGCAATGAAGAAGCAATATTAATAAAAATCTTAGGATATAAGCAACAAGTTGCAGTCATACAGTCAACATGGGAGGAAATGGTGAAAGGAATGATGAGAAAAACTAGTAGAATAGAAGTGCAAATTTAGTAGAAAGTCTGACAGTGTTGAGGGAATTATTTGTTTAGTAGAGTGATGGCGTTTGGAAAAAAACTGTTCTTGTGTCTAGTTGTCTTGGTGTGCAGTGCTCTGTAGCGACGTTTTGAGGGTATGAGTTGAAACAGTTTGTGTCCAGGATGTGAGGGGTCAGTAAATATTTTCCCCGCCCTCTTTTTGACTCGTGCAGCATACAGGTCCTCAATGGAAGGCAGGTTGGCAGCAATTGCTTTTTCTGCAGTTCTGATTGTCTTCTGAAGTCTGTGTCTTGATTCATGGATAAACATGAAAGTACATTGTGGTTTCCCCAAGTTCTTCCTTGGTAAAAGTGTAAATGCATGAGAAGGGTTTGAGAAATAAAATCTACAATTTGATTAAATCAAGAATTTCAGAATAGGTTTAATTTTTTTTAATTGCTTTAAGTGGCTCTCCTGTTTTCCATAGAAACTGAGAGTTTATCTTGTGGCAAATTATAAAAACTCTGTTGTCTTCTCATTTTCAAGAATACCTCAGGGTTAACTCTATAATTAGTGAAATTTTGTCCCGGTTTTCTTCCAACAGTTTTGGAAAATCTCTCCCCCCCCCCCCTTTTTAAGGGAATCTCATCGTATAGTTTGTTGCTAATGAAGTGAGAAATGAGAATATGAAGTTGAGCAGTTTTTGAACAAGAGCAAAATTTATTTCCATTAACATTGACCCGTTGTTGCAATATATTATTCTCTCACTCTCACAGATTTACATTTAGAATTGATGTTGTGTTGTAGTTAGTGTGTGGCTCACCTAACAGAGGAAAGCCAACAAGATGAGATTTTATTAAATCGTATAAGTTATTCATTGGGGAATGTATTAAATCTGGCAAGGGTCTTCTATTTGTCCTTTGGGATTATCACCTTAAAATATCTCTTCTAACTGAACTACCTAGAAATAGAGTTTCCATAATCAGAGTAAACTGTACACTGTGTGCTAAATTTTAGCTCTCGCTTAGCTCCTAAGCAGTTAGAAAACATGCAAATGCGGTTAGATAAATTGGTAGGAAAGTAACATCATTCTATGAACCTAGGCATATATAGTCATATAGGCCACATGCCCATGGAAGTATCTTTGGACAATGCTGTCTCCTTTGGCAAAAAGGCATCTTCTCCTAGAATCGGACACTACTGGAGAGAATGGCATTCTTTAATTTTATTTTTAGAACCTAGCCACCATTTACCAATGCCAAAAATGAATTGTAATTTGGTTTTGGATCTAATTTGTACTTGAATGGGAAACTACTAGGAAATTTATTTATTTATTTATTTATTTATTTACTTACTTGCTTGCTTGCTTGCTTGCTTGCTTACTTACTTACTTACTTACTTACTTACTTACTTACTTACTTACTTACTTACTTACTTATTGGATTTGTATGGCGCCCCTCTCTGCAGACTCGGGGCGGCTAACAACAGTGACAAAAAACAGCATGTAACAATCCAATACTAAACAATAAAAAATCCCTTATTATAGAAACATAGAAGTCTGACGGCAGAAAAAGACCTCATGGTCCATCTAGTCTGCCCTTATACTATTTTCTGTATTTTATCTTAGGATGGATATATGTTTATCCCAGGAATGTTTAAATTCAGTTACTGTGGATTTATCTACCACGTCTGCTGCTACCACATACATACAAACATACCATGCGTAAATTGTAAGGCCTAGGGGGAAAGAATATCTCAGTTCCCCCATGCCTGACGGCAGAGGTAGGTTTTAAGAAGCTTACGAAAGGCAAGGAGGGTGGGAACAATTCTAATCTCTGGGGACAGTTGGTTCCAAAGGGACGGGGCCGCCACAGAGAAGGCTCTTCCCTATAAAATAAATAGTAAAACAGGAGATAGAAATAACCCCAGAATTTTATTTACTGGGCATAACTAATCAGAAATATAAGAAAGAAATTTTACACCTAGTTATTCATATTTTGACCGCAGCCAGGATAATGTACGCGCAAAATTGGAAAGGGGAAAATATCCCCAAAGAAGAGAAAGTTATTAAGAAAATACTAGACTGCGCTGAAATGGATATGATGACAAGACGGTTAAAAGATCAAGAAGAAACAGAATATTATGAGATATGGAATAAAGTGTATATATGGATAAACAAGAAGAAATATTAAAAGTAAAAAAAAATAAGAGAATTGTATTAGTAGGGATATGATTTAAGAGTTATGTTAGAATTAGTTTATGTATGAAGATTTACTATATAAGGTAAAACAAATTTCTTCTTTTCATTTAAAGTAATAAGTTGATTTTAAGTATTTTTTGAATGTATTCTTTTTTCTGTATTTAAATTTTACTTCTAGAATAAGCGGGGAAGATACAACCCCATCTCTATGTTAAATGTATGTTTGTCAGTTTGTCTATTTTAAGAAAATTAATAAAATATATTGGGGAAAAAAAAGAGAGAGAGAAGGCTCTTCCCCTGGGTCACGCCAAATGACATTGCTTAGTTGACGGGACCCGGAGAAGGCCCACTCTGTGGGACCTAACTGGTCACTGCGATTCGTGCAGCAGAAGGCGGTCCCTGAGATAATCTGGTCCGGTGCCATGAAGGGCTTTATAGGTCATAACCAACACTTTGAATTGTGACCAGAAACTGATCGGCAACCAATGCAGACTGCGGAGTGTTGGTGTAACATGGGCATATTTGGGGAAGCCCATGACTGCCACAGCTATTAAGTAGACTGAAAAAAGTAAAAATGATTAAAAGGAATGGTAAGCTGCTTCATTATTGCTTGCAGACAATGTACATAGAGGTGTCCAATAAATCCATCCCCCTCCTCTTCCTCTTCCTCCTCCTCTTCTTTCTTCCTCTTCCTCCTCTATAAGAGTCCCCAGATATTTGAATTGGTTACTATTCCAGTATCTTAGAAATTAGTTCATTTTTCCTGACTTCTTTTTAATGTTGCTGTTATTTGTGATTTTATACTGTTGTAAGCCGCCCTGTGTCCTTCAGGATTGGGCGGCATAGAAGTAAAATTAAATTTAAAAATAAATAAAATCTTAAGAGTAGACAAAACCAAGATTCATCACTCACCCTCAGTCTTCCTATTAGTGTATAATTTCTCTATAGAGAGAGTGTCATATATTCTATGTACATACAGTATAATAGACTTTTGAAAATTATTCTTCTTCTTAAACTAATTTTGCAAAAATCCCATTTCTAGTAGATAATATTATTTGTAATTACTCTTATTTGCAAGTAAAAAAAAAAAGTTACACTGAAATCCATTGGGAAATTATTTTGTAATATAGAAAGACTTTTCAGCATGCAATGCTGTATCTTAGCATTAGTTCTAACTCTATTTTTTATAATTATGTTATGCACGACCAGCCTCCATTTCTTTGCCAATTGTATTCTCACTGATGTCTTTAGTTGATGGTTTTTATTCTTATTATGATGAGGAATTTAATGCTAATAAATCTCTTGTCTCACTACTTTTGTATTATTCTATCATTTGTATAAAACTATCAATTTCATAAATAAAAATGCAGAGACCTGTAATTTTTATTAGAAGGGGCTTATGTGGTTGTTACCTGTCAGAAATACCATTACAAACATAGAAAAACAATAATTATCTTGAATGACACTTTTTTCTATTGCTGTTTCTAATTAATATGCAATACATGTTCATATATTTTGTTTCTTTCTTGCTTTGCATTTTGTACCAGCAAACTACTGTATCTTTCGGTAAAAAAGATGAATTTTAATTTACCAGAGCTTCTTTCTGAGAACTAGTTACAATGTAAACTAAAGTATCATCCAAATTTATTTATGGAGATTCTCAATCATCCAGGTTATGGTTATCCTATAGATGCTTTTCAAAAGGCAACTGGGCTTTCTTGGTTTTTTCCTTGAAAATATTTCACTTCTCATCCAAGAAGTGAATTGACTGAAATAGAAAGATTTATATTCTTCCAAAGAATCTCACAATGTATTGGCATAGTATATATGCAAGTCCAAGCCCTGTGGCATCATTGTGGTTGTTGTTTTATTATTTTATTTTGTTTTATCTTATTTTACTCTTTACTTTTTTACTTTACTACTTTACTACTTTATTTTATACTTTTTTATTTACTACTTTATTTTATATTATTTTATATTATACTTCATTTTTTTACTTTACTATTTTATTATTTTATTTTACTATGAAACTCAATCAACTGAATATTTAAAAATGTATCACAGATATCATTGACTGGCACTGGTTGCTGCCAGCATCCTAATTGTTGCTGGGTTTTTTGTTTGCTGTTATCATCATCATCATCATCATCATCATTTATTCATTAAACATGAAACTCATTCAACTGAACGTTTAAAGATGTGTCATAAATACCATGGACTAGTGCTAAGGATTGATAAGGACTGCTGCCAGCATCCTGAATATCAACTAAGTATCTTCTTAATATATATATGTTTCGAGTAGTGCAGTTTTTTGTAGTTCTGCTGGTGTTATTGCAGAAAGCTGCCATATCTTGGTGTAAACTTTTTGGACAAGTGCTCCAATGACAATGGGTATTTATTTTATTTATTTGTCCAATACACAATACATATTGAAGAGAATAGACATGTAGTAATATATATAAAGAAAAGGATAGAAGTAAAGATAGAGGAGAAGATATATGAAAGGAAGAAAAGATATATGAGATAAAGGGCAGACAATTGGAGAGTGAACGAAAGGCACACTAGTGCACTTATGTACGCCCCTTACTGACCTCCAATCGTGGATAGTCTAAGGGAAAAATGTTGGGGGTTAGGGGTTGACACTACTGAGTCCAGTAATGATTTCCACGCTTCGACAACTCAATTGCTAAAGTCATATTTTTTACAGTCAAGTTTGGAGCGGTTAATATTAAGTTTGAAGCTGTTGCGTGTTCTTGTGTTGTTGCGGTTGAAGCTGAAGTAGTCATTGACAGGCAGGACGTTGCAGCATACGATCTTATGGGCAATATTTAGATCGTGTTTTAGGCGTCGTAGTTCTAAGCTTTCTAGACCCAGTATTATTAGTCTATTTTCGTAGGGTATTCTTGTTTCATCATCCTCTGTGGCTGCCCCAGCTCTATGGAACCAACTACCTCCCAATTGTCCTTTCTGCTCCCACCCTACTGACCTTCCATAAGGCCACAAAGACCTGGCTCTGCCGGCAGGCCTGGGAGCCATAAATTGTGCACCCTTCATAGCCAAACTCTATGAATGGTGTGTATGTATACCGTTATGCCTTTTATAATAAATGGGTTTTTATCGAGTTAGCTTTAGATATGATATTCAACTTGGCTTATTACTTCGTATCATTTGTATTTATATTCTATTTTGTAAGCCGCCCCTGAGTCCTTCGGGATTGGGTGACATAGAAGTCGAATAAATAAATAAATGAATCCATAGCAGAGATGGGTTGCTGGACTGGTTCTTTAGAACTGGTAAAGGGAATTTTCCCCTGCTCGCTGAAACGGGAGTGATCACTGGTTGGCTATGGAACCAGCAGCGAAGCAAGTTAGAACCCACCACTGATCCAGTCTTGTAGTTTCAGTGTAGCTGATTGTAGTAATAGGTGCAAGAAACTCACAATTTGATATACAAAACCTTTTAAGCTTTGTATATCAAATTGTGAGTTACTTGAACTATCAGCAGAAAGCCACTGGCTCTCAAGGTAGCTGTTTCAACATAGGAAATATCAGCATCTTAGAGACAACTTGGGTCAACAGCATTTTCCATATCTTCTTGTCAATAAATGAAAAGCACATTGCAATAAGCAGGACATGTGTCCTGTTCCCTTTTCTCCAGATTATCTACCCTGTTTCCCCGATAGTAAGACACCCCCGATTGTAAGACGTATCGGGGGTTTCAGGGGGGTCGGCTAATATAAGCCATACCCCGAAAGTAAGACATATGTCTTACTTTCAGGGAAACACGGGGGTATTGCCGGGGGGAGCCCGATGACGTCGCTTCCAAGCTCCCCGCGCGCCCCTCGCCTTCGCCTCGCCGCGGCGCCACCACCTCTTCCACGGCTAGGCAAAGCAAAGGACGGCGCTGGTCCGAAGCGAGCCGAGCGGGCGGCGGCTTGCAGCGAAGGCGCTCGTCCCAGCAACTGAGTCCTGCCGAGGTTCAGCTGCAAGCGGCCAGTGAGGCCGACCAGCTCCGAGGCGAGCGGCCGGAGCTGCGCCCTCCTTCGCCTGCCTCCTTTCCGGCAGGCAGGTGGGGCTGCCCAACTGCGCAGAGCGGCTCCTCCCCTCCAGACACACGCTTCCCCGACATGCGTCTGTGGCTCCACGCGTGCACGCCGCTTGGAGCCCTGAGGTTGAACTTGGAAAAGGGCTCACGAGGCTCCTGTCCCGCGGCTGCCCTTCTGGACTCTAGGGAGATGCCTTCGGGAACGCGACCCTTTCAATTTTTTTCCAATGTAAGACATACCCCGAAAGTAAGACGTAGTGGGGCTTTTGGGGGTAAAAAGAAAGTAAGACACTGTCTTACTTTCGGGGAAACATGGTATCTATCTATCTATCTATCTATCTATCTATCTATCTATCTATCTATCTACCTACCTACCTACCTACCTACCTAATTATTTACTTACTTATTTACTTACTTACTTATTTATTTATTTTGTCCAATACATAATACACATAGAAGAGAAAGATATGTAATAATATAAGTAAAGAAAAGAATAGAAGAAAAGATATAAAAGTATAGGAAGTCGAATAAATAAATAAATCCATAGCAGAGATGGGTGGCTCCTGATTTGGACCGGTTCTTTAGAACTGGTAGAGGGAATTTCCCCCTGCTCGCTGAAACGGGAGTGATCAGTGGTTGGCCACGCCACTGAACTAGGTGCCACCATCTAGATTTTGGCTTCTGCGCATGAACAGAAGCTTAGTTTTCAGCACTGTGCATGCACATGCAAAGCACACATGTCTATTCAGTGCAGGAGGAAGCGAACCAGCAGCGAAGCAAGTTAGAACCCACCACTGATCCAGTCTTGTAGTTTCAATGGCCAGGTCATGATATTTCATGATTTTTTCCAGTTCTTTTTTTTTTCTGACTCTGGCATCTCCTAGCACAGCGATATCAATAAACCGTACACTCCGGCCCTTGACAGCAGTGATGTCTGGCGTGTTGTATTCCAAATGATGATAGTTGGCATAAATATAAGAAGCATATGTGCAAATTCTCTTTAAAATAATCCATCTGCCCCTTCTGAAACAGAGAGAGGAAGGCGGGGGCAGCAGTATTAAAAGGGAAAGTTTAAATTAGTTTCATTCTTTAGTGGTCCAAATGAGATATTTGAAAGAATCAATAGAGGCATTTCCTAGACTTGTTCTTCCATTTGCTTCTAATTGCTACATGGCACTAAAATAAAGAAGGAGGGAGAATGGTCTATCATAATGCCCGTATTTTTTCAACTTGCAAAGACAATGAACTGCAATGAATGGAAGACAGATTGACAAACACAAACAGAGACAGACAGAGAGAGAAAGTTTTCATGGCCCAGATTTGAATGTTGTTACTTAGGTATCCAATGAAAGCAGTTCTTATAAAAAATAGTCTTTATTGAATATATATTTAAAAAGACATTTTAAAAAAGAAAAGAACATATATAATAAAGAAAAATAAAACAGAACAAAACAGAAAAACAATACCAATACAAGCAAACAATTAAACATATACAATTTCAATAGTGTAATGTAAACAGTAAACATTATAAAAAGAGTACTAAAGGAATAATTTAAAGCGTTTTCACTACATAGGGTTTGTTCATAGTAACTTAGTCAATATATAAGTAACTAAAATAAAATTTATATTGGTTTTTTTCATTTTCTCTGTGAGTGAATCATATGTAATCAAGCTACGTTGCGACTTGTATGATGTTATTTAAAGATTTCAACCCATTTTGGTTTTATTTATTCTTTGTATCATTCAATTTGTCATCTGTCATTATATTACTATGGATTATAACCCTGATGGATTTCAGGGCCCAGATTTGAATGTTGTTACTTAGGTATCCAATGAAAGCAGTTCTGTCATTTTATTCCCACCTATTCCAAAGCCATAACTGGTTGGGAACATTTGTAAATCAAACCTTTTTATACTCCACCATATAAATCTTCAGCACACAGACAATAAGCAGAGCCAAGAGGCCCACCTAGTGATGTTCTGATATCTGGATATCTAAAGTGAATCTCACTGGAATTGAATTATTATTATATCAAAATGACAGAGAAGTTCTGGAATGGAATGTTCATTCTTTAAAAGAAAAAAAGAGGATGAGTACAGCAAATTAGATATGTCGTAGTTGATGCATGAACCAATCTATTTTAGTCCATGCCATTTCCCCCCATATAGTGAGTAAGGTCATACATCTTAACTGTCTTTGAAGCTAGACCAAAAACAATATATTCCATTTAAATAGTCATCTCCATTTCACCATAAACTCATTAGTTGATACTGGAGTATGATTGGGAAATACAATCCAAAAAAGAAAAAAAGAAGGGAGAAGGAAGGAAGGAACGAAGGAACGAAGGAACGAAGGAACAAAGGAAGGAGGAAGAGGAAGAAGAAGAAGAGTAAGAAGGAGAGGAGGAGGAGGAGGGGCGGAAGAACAAGGGAGAGGAGAAGGAAGAAGAGGAGAAGGGGAGGAGAAAGAGGAAGAGAAAGAGAAAGGAAGAAGTGGAGAGAGGAAGTGGAGGAGGGGAGGAAGGAGAAGCAGGTGGAAGTATAGGGAGAGTTAAGAGGGAAAGGAAGGAAGGAACGAAGGAACGAAGGAAGGAGGGAAGAAGGAAGGAAAGAAATAACTTACTCCTAAATGTAATGGGAGGGTTGATTACTGATGTTAAACAGTAATCCAATAAGATCTGAATGAGTGTCAGAGTAAATACTTGTCATTTCAGTTACAGTGTAGCTGATTGTAGTAATAGGTGCAAGAAACTCAGAATTTGATATACAAAACCTTTTAAGCTTTGTATATCAAATTGTGAGTTACTTGAACTATCAGCAGAAAGCCACTGGCTATCAAGGTAGCTGTTTCAACATAGGAAATATGAACATCTTAGAGACAACTTGGGTCAACAGCATTTTCCATATCTTCTTGTCAATAAATGAAAAGCACATTGCAATAAACAGGACATATGTCCTGTTCCCTTTTCTCCAGATTATTGCACAAGCATTTTATCAGGCAAAGCTGACAAATGGGTCCCCGTCTTAGACAAAGATGTTATGTGGCTCTTTCCAAGCTACAATCCTATTCCTTAAAGTTCAATTCCCTTAAGAGGGAAACAGATGTATCTTTTAAAATTGGAAAGCCTTCCTTAAAGTCATCATAAAGTCAAGCTATTCTCCAAACCGCCAGAGATGCCAGATAAGAAATAATGGATGGAAATCCTCGAATACAGCTCATCTGTTTGGAACCTATATCACATCTCAAACATTAACACCCTTGAAAATGTCCAAAGATACTTCACCAGAAGAGCCCTTCACTCCTCCACTCGAAATAGAATACCCTACGAGACTAGACTTTCAATCCTGTGCCTAGAAAGTTTAGAACTAAGACGCCTTAAACAAGATGTAAGTATTGCCCACAAGATCATATGCTGCAACGTCCTGCTTGTTGGCGACTACTTCAGCTTCAACCACAACAACACAAGAGCACACAACAGATTTAAACTTAATATTAACCGCTCCAAACTTGACTGTAAAAAATATGACTTCAGTAACCGAGTTGTTGAAGCGTGGAACTCATTTCCGGACTCCATAGTGTCATCCCCAAACCCCCAACACTTTACCCTTAGATTATCTACGGTTGACCTATCCAGATTACTAAGAGGTCAGTGAGGGGCGAGTACAAGTGCACTAGAGTGCCTTCCATCCCCTGTCCTATTGCTCTCCTATACCTTTCTTCTATTCCTATATCTCTTCTTCTATTCTTTCATTGATATGTTCTATTACTATACCTTTTTTTCTATTATTTCTTAGATATATTTTACTATGAGTATCTCCTCTATAACCTTCATTATGTATTTTACTATGTGTATACAGATATATACCCACTAAAACCCTCATTGTGTATTGGACAAAATAAATAAATAAATAAATAAAATAAAATAAACCTAGAAACATGGAGAAATTTTCTGACAGGGAGAGCAATCAACCAATAGAACAGCTTGGCTTCAGAAGTTGTGGGAGCTTCTTCACTGGAATCTTTCAAGAAGTGACTGGACTGCCATCTGTCAGAAATAGTGTAGGGTCTGATACCTTCTAACTCTATTAATCTGTAATAATTGAAAATGTAAATGGTAGAGATCTTACTGTCCACACCCCATAGCCATGTTTAGCTACATTTAAATGTGAATGGATACTTGCAAATGTGATGCCCTTATTATCCTCATTCTCAAATTTTGCTTTGTTTAAACTATTAATGAACAGTGTCAGAAAGTTGTAAGTGTTGCAGGGAGATATTCGCCTTTCATAGATTGAGAGGAGATCATCATTTTGACAGGGATTTAGACAAATGGCAACACCAGCTTTGCAAGAAGTGATCACCTTCAACTTCAGAATCTCTATTGGCTTTTCTTTTCCTTTCAAAATTTAGTTTTGCATAATATTGTCAATTAAAGCATGTGAAAATGCTAAAAGATGTTAAGGAGATTAAAACTCCTTAGCTATAACTGGGTTATATTGACTTCTACCAGACTTAAACAGAGAAGCTAAAAATCAACATTAAGTATTATTTATTGATTTATTTTTGTTTCCTTTTATTTGAAATATTTGTATACTGCAAAATCAACAGAAGGATTCTCTTTTAAATAAATTATTCTCAAGGCCAAA
Source organism: Erythrolamprus reginae (assembly GCF_031021105.1). Lineage (NCBI taxonomy): Eukaryota > Metazoa > Chordata > Lepidosauria > Squamata > Dipsadidae > Erythrolamprus > Erythrolamprus reginae. The sequence continues at coordinate 234,793,951 of NC_091952.1, read as the reverse complement.
CCTTCATTTTTTAAAAAATAATGTTATTAGGGAAAGTTAAAAATGTCAGGAGGTAATTTAAGATTGTTATTCAAATTTAAACACTAGGAACAAGAAGTATTTACTAACAAAATAGTTGCTATTTGTACCACTGTGTCAAGCTTCTATGCCATATGTAGTTCTGTCTCTTAAAGAGGTACATTTCAGAGCTGATCAATGATATTTGGAACCTCCTGAAGTTATGGTTCGAATTGGATGGCCAAGGTGGACCTTTGGTCCAGCTCCACCCAGTGCACAAGTTACCTCTTAAACAGTGGCTTACTTCTCCCTAGATGTCTGGAATATGCTATACCTGAGGTTTTTTTCGAAAATCACTGAAATACGGTAATTGTGGTATTTTTACTGGAGTGTGTCCCTATATTGTTTAGTTGTTCGGGGTTTTTGTGCGTCATTCTAATAACAATCACAATATTATTTAAAGGGACATAGTGATACCATCTTTCAACATCTAGTCTTTACATCTAGCTATTACTTTTAATATATTATATAAAAATATGCATAATGATATCCAGTTATGGGCTACCAAAATTTTTGCTACCACACTGTGGGCGTGGCTTATGCATCTTGTTTCAACATCTTTCAGTGCAAATTTATTTGTTTATTTGTTTATTTATTTATTGATTTGATTTGTATGCCGCCCCTCTCCGCAGACGCGGGGCGGCTAACAACAGAAAAAAACAACAGCATGTAAATCCAATACAAAACAGCTAAAAAACCCTTAATTCTAAAACCAAACATACATACAAACAATCATACCATGCATAAATTGTCAAGGCTTAGGGGGAAAGAATATCTCAATTCCCCCATACCTGATGGCAGAGGTGGGTTTTTAGGAGCTTGCGAAAGGCGAGGAGGGTGGGGGCAATTCTAATCTCCGGGGGGAGTTGGTTCCAGAGGGTCGGGGCCACCACAGAGAAGGCTCTTTCCCTGGGCCCCGCCAAATGACATTGTGCTCTGGGGTGGAGCTCCAAATTTTGCTACTGGAACTGCGTTCCTGACCGTTCCTGTTGGAGCCCATCACTGATGATATCCCACACTGCTCTTGTTTCTACCTCTATTCTAGCTCTCAGTGAAGCCAAACAGCACTCCCTTTCTATCCATCATCTCTTTTGTACTTTGATACTTCAACTCTTATTCATTTTTTGACTTGCTTCTCAAACTCCTCCGTTGGGTCTTTCTCTCTATCTATATCTTTCCTATTGAACCCAAATATTTCTGTCACATTATGGGTATGTGTGTGCGGGCAACCACTGTAAGGTGTGCATGTGCATGTTTTCAGCATGCAAAAACAAAAGGGTTAGCCACCACTGCTGGGGGTATCTGGTACATTAAAAAGTTATAGTTTTAGGTAGATAAGATTCCAGAATTTCCCTTATCCAATAAATATTCTTGAAAGCTTGGCTAGAGAACAGGGAAATGATGATTAGAACTACCAAGTCAGACAATTGCTTGCCAATTTGTCATCTCATTTTGACTCTGCATTAATCTGCATTTGTTTAATATAAAAATCTGCAAAAAAATTACAAACACAGGTTTAGTGTCAACTCTGAAGTGAACCTGTTGAAACCCTCTTGTGCTGTCTCAAAGTTGCCACAAAGTTTGAAAAAGAAAGGGAAGTGGTGGAGTAGATAGCCCATAAGAATTTTTCCTGTGGGAACCAAAGTCATCATAACAGGTGGCTGGTGAAGGAGGAGAGAAGCCTGCCAGCTGTATTCATTGGACCATGTGACTGGTGACATTGGGGTGAGGGAAAGTTTCCTTCTTTTAATTAAGTGAAAATCATGGGAACTTACAGAATTGGTTTTCACCAGCTATGCTGATATGATATATCCAATAAACATGTTGGGAATGGAATCTACCTGCCTCAGAATTTTGCTTTCATAGGATAAATTACTGGGAAGGCTGACAATTGGACTTGATTGGGATTTTCTGCATCATCACCTAACTGATATAAAACTCTGCTTTACTGAGAGTTTCCCTTGTCAAATACATATTCTTGAAAGCTTGGCTGGAGAACATGGAAATGATGATTAGGGCTACCAAGTCAGACAATTGCTTGCCAATTTGTCATCTCATTTTGACTCTGCATTAATCTGCATTTGTTTAATATAAAAATATGCAAAAAAATTACCCAATAAATCCATATTCAGTGCCCTATTTATCTCAAAATGGTTATGTCTAATCCCATTTTGAAATATGGTTCTGCCAAGAATTGCTTCAATTCATTTAAGAAATATGAAAGATGGTGGATAATCTTCTAAAGTTCTAAATTGGCCTTTAATCAAAGAAGAATTAAACAGGTTTACTCAATATATTTATCCTCTGGATTGGCTGACCCAATTATCCTTAAATGTAAAACTGTAAAAAAAAAGACTTTTATTACACTAGCCTTGAAGAATATTATGGTAACTGCTGGAATATTTGGGATATAAGAGTCCTACTTCTTTCATGGACTTGTTACATAACTTTGGGGAGAAACAGACAGACAGAGACAGAGAGAGAGACACAGAGAGAGAGAGAGAGAGAGAGAGAGAGAGAGAGAGACAGAGAGACAGAGACAGAGAGAGACAGAGAGAGACACAGAGAGAGAGAGAGAGAGAGACAGAGAGAGAGAGACAGAGATAGAGACAGAGACAGACAGAGACAGAGAGAGACACAGAGAGAGAGAGAGAGAGAGACAGAGAGAGAGAGACAGAGATAGAGACAGAGACAGACAGAGACAGAGAGAGACAGAGAGAGACAGAGAGAGAGATATGTTTGGCTAGCTGCAATTTGAAAGCACAATAGATATTCTTACAAGCTTCCTGTTGACAACAAAACAAAGCAGTGGTGAAATCTACTTACCTTCCCTACCAATTAAGAAGCCCATGTGCTTTGCGTTTCACAGGTGCTATTGTTGTAATTATTTGTTCACTCTCTGCACCTGAACAAAAGGTTTTGTGCATGCACAGTGGTATAGCAAGAGCATTTAGACTTATATACTGCTTCACAGTGCTTTACAAACCTCTCTAAGCAGTTTATAGAGAATAAGCATATTGTACCCAGCAATCTGGGTCCTTATTTTACCGATCTTGGAAGGATGGAAAGCTTAGTCAACCTTGAGCCTACTGAGATTCAATCTCCCAAACTGCTGGCAGCCGGTGATCAGCAGAAACAACTTGCAGTACTGCACTCTAACCACTGCACCATCGAGGCTCTTCATAGCAATAAATCTGTAGAGATTCCCAATCATCCAGGTCATGGTTGTGCCAAAGGTCCTTTTTCAGACAACAACTGGACTTTCTTGTGCTTCAATGACTCTCTATAAGGATGAAAATGTCCAGCTGTCTGCCAAGAATATAAATCCTTCCATTTCCCACTATTCTGTCAGAGCTGAAAAAGCTTCTTGGATGACAAATGAAAAAAAATGTAGCAAGAAATACTATATATATATATTTTGCAAAAACACAGAGATTGGAACTCCAGCCTGATGATGGTAAATGTGATTTTACCGAAACGTCGCATAGACATGCAAAACATTACACAGGGCAAAACCCGAACTCAGAACAATCTACATATATATATATATATATATATATATATATATATATATATATATATATATATTTGTTTTCGTAGATTTTCACGGTAGGTCAGTGGTTCAAATCTCATCACCGGCTCAAGGTTCACTCAGCCTTCCATCCCTCCAAAGTGGGTAAAATGAGGACCTGGATTGTGGCTCTGTTAAAAAGTGCTATTGCTAACATGTTGTAAGCCGCCCCGAGTCAAAGGAGAAGGGCAGCATAAAAATTGAATATATATATATATATATATATATATATATATATATATATATATATATATATATTGAATATATATATAATTTGCTTTATATGCTGTTCATCTCATAATACAGTGGTACGTGTACTTAAGAACGCCTCTACTTAACGACGTTTCTAGATAAGAACTGGGTGCGCAAGATTTTTTTGCCTCTACTTAAGAATCATTTTCTACTTAAGAACCCGAGTCTGGAAAAAATTCCCAGGAAATTTGAGAGCAGCACGAAGGCCCAGCCAGTTTTCTGCCACTCCCCCTTTAATCCCGGCTATCTCGAGCTTTTCTGGGCTTCCAGAGGATCCTTTCGGTGGCGCTTAAGGAGGCTTTGGCAGCCCAGAGCGAACAGAACATTTTCCTTTCTCTGGGCACTTGGAGAGGGAATAAACCAGTTCACTGTGGTGACTCCCTCGTGCTGCCTCCCATACACCCGGCGCGAGGTTGCCTCCCCGAGCATCTGGGTGCGGAAAGGCAAAAGGGGGCGCTCACCTCACCTTCTTCCTTCAGCAGTGACTGCCCTCCTCCTCTTCCTCCTCCTCCCACCCAAATTCCAAGGTTTTATTTCTTTCCTATAGGGTTTGCACACATTATTTGCTTTCACATTGATTCCTATGGGAAAATTTGCTTCTACTTAAGAACGTTTCTACTTAAGAAACTTTTTCAAGAAATGAATTAAGTTCTTAAGTAGAGGTACCACTGTACTTTCCTCTATCCTTCATCTCCATCTTTATTAATAGGAAGTTTGGGTTTTTCTAGGAGTGAAGAATTTTATTTAATGAAGAATCCTCTCAGACGCAACCTGTAATGAAGGTGAAATTGCTAACCAGCTGCTCAAAACATCTAAGACCTTGACAACTCTTAAATATATAATGAAAGTTAAGATATAATGAAAGTTCAAGTGAAATTCTAGTAAACAGAAATTTGAATTTAGTGATGCAAAATCATAAATACTATTAGAAACGTTCTGTATATCTTACATTTTGTTTCATGTAGGAATATATGCAGTTAAGGGAATGTTTGTGATGAAATTAATCAACACTTATTTAAATAATTTTTAAAAAGCATTTGAGAATATTTCCTCTAATCTCTGACAGGTTGTTTTCTCTTTTACTCCCTAACTTTTCTCAAAATACTAATTTTAATTTGGAATTTTGATCGAGAGACTGAATTCATAATAAAACAACCAACAAGAAAATTCCTAACTAAGAAAGTCACAAAGAGGCTGGATGAAATCATAACCCTAAGTATATTAATAAAGCATCCACAAAAGGTAGTAACGTGAAGGTTGACTCTTCCATAATTAGTGCATCCATATTTTATAAGGTCTTACAAACTGCACTAAATAAACCCTGAACCCTATAAGCAATACATAGTCAACTCTAGAGAGTAATTAATGAGATAATTATGTTTCATCAGAGAGTGAAGGAAACTATTAACCAAGGATATTAGGATATTGAAGCAATCTCCTGCTGTCATTAAAAGAGACATAGGCTATTCAGAGTCAGATTATATTTCAATTTATAACTAGCACTCTGTGATGCTAAGATAGAAGAGACATCCTGGTCATTGACTATTGAGAAATAAGGTAAAGGTTCCCCTCGCACATATGTGATAGTTGTTCCTGACTCTAGGTGTTGGTGCTCATCTCTGTTTCAAAGCAGAAGAGCCAGCACTGTTTGAAGACATCTCTGTGGCATGTGGCTTTGAGAAATACTAAGGATAATTTTGGTGTGTTGGATTTAGCTTCCTTTATTTATTTCGCTATTCTCCATGGTAGGAGGAGTTAGCTTCCAAGGATGTCTTTTTCAGCTGCAGAAGGGTGTTGCACTAGATGATGATCCAGGGCAGTGATGGCGAACCTATGACATGCATGCCACCAGTGGCACACAAAGCCATATTTGCCAGCACACAAGCTGTTGCCCTAGCTCAGCTCTAACACACATGTGTTCCTCCAGTTTCCTAAGAGGTCAGTAAGGAGCGTACATAAGTGCACCAGTGTGCCTTTCGTCCCTTGTCCAATTGTCTTTCCTTTATCTCATATATCATATATATTTTCTTCCTTTCATATATCTTCCCCTCTATTTTATATTTTTCTTTATATATATTACCTCATGTCTATTCTCTTCTATGTATTTTGTATTGGATAAAATAAAAAATAAATAAATGTGTATGCTGGCTAGCTGATTTTTGGTTCAGAGGCTCTGGGAGGGCCTTTAGAGCTTCTGGAGGGCTTCCAGGACAATAGGGAGGGTGTTTTGCCCTCCCCAGGCTTCAAGGAAGAATGGGGAAGGTGAAAAATGGGCCTACCAGGCCAACCAGAAGTTGAGAAATAGGCTGTTTACAGCCTCCAGAAGGCCTGGGGGGGGGGGGGGGCAGGGGAGGTCATTTTTGTCCTTCCTAGGCAATGGGTTATGGGTGCGAGCACTTTCAGCACCCGAGGGGAAAAAAGGTTCACCATCACTAATCAGGGTCCGAAATGTGCCACTATTTGAAAATGGTAGTAGATATGGCTTCAAAAACATTTAAAAACAGCATGGCAATCTAGGGCTGGAAGACATTGTGGAGGTCATCTAGTCCAAACACCTGCTGCAGCCAGAAAAGACATTCTTGGAGACTAACTCCCCTACATGAGAATGGACATATCAGGTAAGTACAATGTCCGTTCTATTGACATTATTATTATTTTTTTCCTTTTTGAGATGCTTTTGATATTTGTGAAATACACAACAAAACCTTGATATCAATTTGTATAAACATTGGCTAAATTATATCTCAATAGTCTGGAGTGGGTTCTAACGTACCTCACTGCCTGTTTGCTGCCAGTGTCGGAAAAATTAAAAAAAAATCTTCCCCCTCCTCCCAAAAAATTAAAAACCAAAATGGAAACATATGCACAGTGTGGAAATTTAGCTTCTTTGCATGCACAGAATGAAAAAAAATAGAAAAATTCCAAAAAAAATCCCCCCCAAATGATGGTACCAGCTGTACTGATTCTGTGACATTGTGTCAGCACCAGCAGGCTGCTGCCAGTTCAGGCAAACTGGTCCGAACCAAGGGAGACCCACCTCTGCTAATAGATCATAATATCAACTCAAAGGTTCTTATCTTTATTCAAGGGATTTTTGGAAGAACAATTTTCTTTGGTATTTCAAGAATTTTGAAGCCCTAAAAGGAAAGGGGACTATACATTGCACAAACCAACAAAATAATTGAGTTAATAGGAAGTGTTGTGGTTAGCTCTGGCCCACCTCCTGCCCCAAGGACTGTGGATGTGGGGGAGACATCCACATGCTGCAGGCCTGTTTTGCCCCCGGTGGAATCTGCTGATGAAGGCTCCTCTAACCAAGAAGACATGAGTGACAGGGAGGAGGAGAGTGGGGCAGACAGCTCAGAAGGAGATCAATTATCTAGCTCCTCCTTGGATTCAGAACAAGAGTTAATGATACAGCCACGCATGCGGAGAGCGATGCATAGGCAACAACAACTGAGAGATTATTATCAAAGAAAATGAGGCCACCTGTGTTTGGGTGGGGCTGTGGTGATTAGTGAGGCTGCTATAAATAGCAGCCTGTGGGTTTGGCCATTGTGGAGGATTATCTGATTGTTGTGTTACGTGACTGCTTTACTGACTTTGACCTTTCGTGTGCTGATTTTTCCCCCGCTTTGAAACTAAACCAGAGCAAAGTGTGTTTCACTTTGTGAAAGAAGGAGGACTGTGAATTGCCTCACAGCTGCAAGCTAAGTATCACAGAACTGAAAAGGGACTTGTACAAATTACCAGTTTGTTTGGAGACGAGTGCTCTTTGCTATACCAAAAGAGGGCTTAGGTTAAGTGAATTTTCCTTATAAAGAACATCGTTTTGAATTTTCAAGCGTGTGTGTGTCTGAAATTTGTACCTGTGAATTTTTGGGAGGAGTCTACCAGAGAGCCCGACAGAACAGGAAGTAGGCTTAAAAATTCAAATAAACTTGGGATAAGCAAGTATATAATACCAAAACGTATAGTAAGGTGTCATGAAAGATGCAAACACTTTAAACATTCACATTCTAAATTTTATTCAGAATGTTGTATACAGTCATTAGAAAAAAACTATTGTTTTGATGTGAATAAATTTATCACTATTTGAAGGCTGTTTGAAACTTCTTCTTTCTTTATTAGTTTTCTTACTCAAAATAGTTTCCTATGATTTTAGAAACTGGTAATCCAATAAAACATTTTCCAATGTTTAGTGACAACAGCTAACAAAAGCAATCAAGCTGCTTTGTTATATTGCATCAAATTATACATATTAGAAATAACGAGTAATAAATAAACATCAGGGTTTAGAGAATGTGAGATATCGACATATACGAGGGTCGCCCAAAAAGTAATGCACCACATTTTTTTCTTCAACAATTATTTATTGAACACAATGAAACTTACACACAAGAAAGAATGATGTTTCTTTTACACTCCCTATTTTTCCATGTAATCTCCGTCCCATTCTATGGCCTTCCTCCAGAGGGACACAAAGTCATGCATGCCCTATCAGTACCACACCTTGTCCTGGTCATGAAGCCATTTCTGCATTGTGCAAATCACTTCTTTGTTATCCTCAAAATGTCTTCCGTGAATGGGATCCATTCAGATCCATGCAGATTTTCCATAAACTGTACATAAATGTTTGTGAATGGTCCCAACAGTTTCTTTATCCACAGTGAGAAATTCAATGACGACACATGTACATCACTTAGACGTTATTTTGAAACACTGCTGCTGCTATGCTATCTGTCTGAAGAAACACAACACTATTTGTTTGTTTGTTTATTTATTTGTTTATTTATTTATTTGTTTGTTTATTTGTTTGTTTATTTATTTATTTATTTATTTATTATTGGATTTGTATGCCGCCCCTCTCCGCAGACTCGGGGCGGCTAACAACAGTAATAAAAAACAGCATGTAACAATCCAATACTAAACAACTAAGAAACCCCTTATTATAAAACCAAACATACATACAACCATACCATGCATAAATTGTAAGGCCTAGGGGGAAAGAATATCTCAGTTCCCCCATGCCTGATGGCAGAGGTGGGTTTTAAGAAGCTTACGAAAGGCAAGGAGGGTGGGTGCAATTCTAATCTCTGCGGGGAGTTGGTTCCAAAGGACTGGGGCCGCCACAGAGAAGGCTCTTCCCCTGGGTCCCGCCAAACGACATTGTTTGCTTACACACACTCCTGACAATTCAAATATGTAAATCTAAAGTTTCACATTCGTACCATTACTGTAGCGTGAGAAAAAAAATTGGGTGCATTACCTTCTGGGCGACCCTCGTACATAAATAGGTATAGTTTTGTCATCTAATTCCCAGATTGCTGAGTTCCATCCTAGCTTGGAATAACAATTTAAGAACATCCCATTTTTAACAGATGTCAGAGTTTTTCTTTTTTTAGGGCTACTACAACTAATAAGAGATAACTAGATACCTGAAGATATTTACTTTTGACTCTGGAGCCACTAAGGATCTTTACAAATATATAGCAAACATGTATATTTAGGATTTAAATCCATGAACGAAATACATCTGTTTCAGAACTGAATCAAAGGCTGTTTTTGAGCATGTCTAATTTGGCCTAAAAGTTTTAGAAACATATATAGCAGGGGTGTCAAACTTGGTTTCATTGAGGGCTGCATCAGGGTTGTGTTTGATCTTGGTGGCCAGTGGCCAAGGTGGGCATAGCCAGCTCAATTTCACTCATTTTATTTATTTTATTTATTTATTTATTGGATTTGTATGCCGCCCCTCTCCGCAGACTCGGGGCGGCTAACAACAATAATAAAAACAGCATGTAATAAATACTAAAACAACTAAAAAACCCTTGTTATAAAACCAAACATACATACAAACATACCATGCATAAAATTGTAAAGGCCTAAGGGGAAAGAATATCTCAGTTCCCCCATGCCTGGCGGCAGAGGTGGGTTTTAAGAAGCTTACAAAAGGCAAGGAGGGTGGGGGCAATTCTAATCTCTGGGGGGAGTTGGTTCCAGAGGGCCAGGGCTGCCACAGAGAAGGCTCTTCCCCTGGGTCCCACCAAATGACATTGTTTAGTTGACGGGACCCGGAGAAGGCCCACTCTGTGGGACCTAACTGGTCACTGGGATTCATGCAGCAGAAGGGGGTCCCTGAAATAATCTGGTCCTGGACGGGGCCCTGATGGCCTGAGCACTCTGCCAAGAAAATGGACACCCAAGCTCTACTTTTGACTGCAATGGTCTCCTGCAACCTTCTGCCAGCGAAAATGGACCTTGGGAGGATGCATGCTGCCCTCCCAAGCTCCATTTTCACTGGCAGAGCATTACAGGCCAGTATAAGCACCCACAGTCTAGATCTGGTCTACGGGCTTGAGTTTGACATCCCTGATACATAGTCACCTTTACATTTTCTTATCTATAATAATGCTTGATCCTACGTTAAAAGTACATATCACAATTGTACAATTGCACAAAATTGAGGATTACAAACTCAATTCACTATATCTACCACTCAGATATTTGACTCCTCCTCATCATAGAAATGGATGAATAAATTTATAGAGAAAGAGAAATACAGTTTGTCAAGATTCATTACTGACACTTATGCTTGTATTTTAAAATATTACCTACTCATTATTAAGAAAAAGAGAACTTATACATGTGACTTTGCAAAAATCCTCATGTCTAGGCAATGCATCTATAAAATATTTATCTCCAGTTTATTTACTGGACAAGACAAACTACTGAGCAAGATCGTATCCTTCCCAAGTTTGACAAGCATTGAAACATTTACTTTAGTACTTCACCCAATTCTCTTTTTCCAGGAATATGTGTCAATCTTTTCATTCAGCTTAGGCATGTAAAGAAATTGGATACAGTGTACACTAGTACAAAATCAAAGGTTATCAAACTGTGGTGTGATATCTATAGAAAATGTGAGCTCTACTGTCCCAAAGGTGCTTTTTCAAAAGGCAACTGGACTTCATTTTCCTTTGAAAACACACCTTTTGGACAACCATGACCTGGATGGCTGAGAATCTCTATAGACTCTAATCTTTCACTAAATAATAATAATAATAATAATAATAATAATAATAATAATAATAATAACAACAACAACAACAACAATAACAACAACAACAACAAATCAAATGGTATGAAATCCTAAACCCTTAAGAGTTGTGATATCAGATTTTATTCAGCTTCAGTGAATGCTATCACTTCCTTTCTTCTGTTTAGATCAGAGAAGTAGATGCTGGAATTAAACAAATCAGTGAATTTTTCAGTATATTTTTTAGAAGAATGTTTGTGCAAAAGGAGGAGGGAGGAAGAGTCGCCTCTGATGAGACCAGAAATATGAATTTCTTCCAAGAATGCTGATAAAAGATTGAATGGGAACAATGAAATTCTTACAGTACCATTTAAATAATTTTAAATGGGAGAATGGCTTAAGACCTTATTGAGCTTTAAGAAATCTCTGGTTCTTTGTTTCCTGCTATATTATTAATATGCAAAACTGATGTCATAGGAAGTTTGGTTTATAAGCTTATAGAAACAGCGAAAAGGCTGATTTCTATTACCATCCATTATTTGGAGAGTTTGCACTGTATATACAATTTGCAGAGCCACGGATGACTTTTATTTCTGTTCTCTGCATACTCTTGTTTATATTGTCTTTCTGTAACCCCATTGTTTTCCTAATAACTTCTATGGTTTTAAAAAATAATTGCCCTGGGAAATTTACCATCCTATTGTATACTCCTACTATTACTAGTGGTAAAGGACTATGCAATCAGCTCACAATGAAACAGTCAAAATTGTTTGCCTTTGTCAAGTATCAAGGGTTTTATTCAGTGCAAATCATTTCCTAATAACAATTGGGGGAGGGACTGATTTATTATTTAGAAGTTAGCATAAGAAGCAATTGCCATGGCTAAGGGATATAAAACAATAGTCTCTATAGATTAATAAAAATGCACTCGGTTAGACATCAGATTCTACTATACTGGGGAGGCGGTGGCACAGTGGCTTAATGAGGCGGGATGTGTTGAGCAATTGCCAGCACTCTGGTTGTTTGAGTCCAGCTTCATGAGACAGAGTGAGCTCCTGTCTCTTATCGCTAATTTCTTCCCACCTAGCAGTTTGAAAACATTGTTTGTGAATAGATAGATAACTACTGCCATTTTGGTGGTGGTAAATTGATGGCTGCCTTCTGCAAAGGAAGCTGGAACCAGTGCTGGATATGCCCGATCAACAGAGGAATAGCAATAGGATTAGCAATAGCATTTAGACTTATGTGCGCTGAAATTTGATGAAAAAGTTCACACAAGACATTTGGACAAAGAGAACAGAAATGTTTATTCTCTCTGGGTATACCAAAAATGGTTTGCAAAGCGGGTACTCTTCATAAGGGAAGATACACTTTTACAGAAGCTAGAGAGCAGATTAAGTACTATTACACAGAATTCCTCAACCTATGACAGAGGTACACAGAATTCCTCAACCTATGACAGAGGTACACAGAATTCCTTGCCTAAATATGGTCTACATCCTGTTTCCTTTCTCCTAAAGATGAATAGTACCTTATATGGTTTATCATATGCCCTAAACAGATATGAATTGGGTAACTGTCCCTTCTGCAAGAGCAACAGACACTTATCAGCAAACACTTATGTCCTTAAAACAGAATTTAAACAATAGACACAAAACTTAAAAACAGGAAATACTTATCTTCTGAAAAAAGAATTTAAACAACAGACTTTGATCTTTTGAAAATAGAATTTGAGCAACAGACATTGATCTTCTGAAAACAAAATTTAAACTATTTTATAAACAATGTATTATTCCTTCACTTATATACCACTTCATAGTGCTTTTACAGCCCTCTCTAAGTGGTTTAAAGAATCAGCATATTGCCCACAACAATCTGGGTCCTTATTTTACCCACCTTGGAATGATGAAAGGCTGAGTCAACCTTGAGCTGGTGGTTAGATTTGAACTGCTGAACTACAGCTAGCAGTTAGTTGAAGTAGCCTGCAATGCTCCACTCTAACCACTCCGCCACTCTATATCTAGTAGAGGAAAGTCCCAGATGAGGTGACTTCCTTTGAGAATGCTGTTGGCCAGTTGGTATGAAGCTAATTCACCCTATTGTGGTGCACCAGTGGAAAAAATGGATTAGTGATTATTGGCTGCCAGTGAATTCTGCTGTGGACATAACATTCCTGCTCTTGTCTTGAATGCTGTTCATTAAATAATAATAAATCCACTATAGATTTTTCTTCTTCTTCATGATGGTCATTTTTGTTCTGTTTCAATCAATAAAGAATTACATTTCAGGAGACAAAACTTTACCAGTTTTGCCTTCTGATATCTACCTGACAAATACACAGTGATGTCCTGTTTTTTTTAAAAAAAAAAACCAGGTCATATCTTTTTAGCAGGAGAACAGGAGAACAATATGTTGAACTGAGTCAAGAAAATTATCTGTCTCTTCACAACATGCCAGATGAACAGAAGGCATAGAATTTGATACATTTCTTATAGAAAATTTACTGCATGGAGCAAGACCTTATAACATATTGGAAGGATACACCATTATCACCAATATCTGAAGTGAAGATTGTGATTCAAGGCTACTATCAAGTCAAGGAAATACTAGCAAGAAAAAGAAGTGGATGAAAATAAAAAGTGAAGAGAGAAAATGTCATCTAGACATGTCCATGACCTTCCATATATAGAAATAGTGGTCCATATTATATCATCCTCTAATGGAGACAAAGCTGAAATAATTTAATCTGTATACTTAGAAAAATAGAAGACTGATGGCAGAAAAAGACCTCATGGTCCATCTAGTCTGCCATTATACTATTTCCTGTATTTCATCTTACAATGGATATATGTTTATCCCAGGCATGTTTAAATTCAGTTACTGTGGATTTACCAACCACGTCTGCTGGAAGTTTGTTCCAAGGATCTACTACTCTTTCAGTGAAATAATATTTTCTCATGTTGCTTTTGATCTTTCCACCAACTAACTTCAGATTGTGTCCCCTTGCTCTTGTGTTCACTTTCCTATTAAAAACACTTCCCTCCTGAACCTTATTTAACGCTTTAACATATTTAAATGTTTCGATTATGTCCCCCCTTTTCCTTCTGTCCTCCAAACTATACAGATTAAGTTCATTAAGTCTTTCCTGATAGGTTTTATGCTTAAGACCTTACACCATTCTTGTAGCCCGTCTTTGGACCCGTTCAATTTTGTCAATATCTTTTTGTAGGTGAGGTCTCCAGAACTGAACACAGTATTCCAAATGTGGTCTCACCAGCGCTCTATATAAGGGATTACAATCTCCCTCTTCCTGCTTGTTATACCTCTAGCTATGCAGCCTAGCATCCTACTTGCTTTTCCTACTGCCTGACCACACTGCTCACCCATTTTGAGACTGTCAGAAATCACTACCCCTAAATCCTTCTTGTTGCTTTTTTTGCAGAAGAGACGGAGTAACGACACGGACACAAGAGCTGGATTTAAACTGGGTCATTTTTATTAATAATAAATTAGCATAATTTATGCAATTAAATTAGCATAACTTAACATACCTAACTATGACCCAAACAATGGACCTGCAGGGTCAAACAATTGATTCCGGGGCGGAAAATGACGTCAGATAAACTTCCTGGGCAACTTATGGGTGTAGCTCCATGCTAGTCCAGGTGAGGGACCCCTCCCTCACCTGAGACCCTGCCATGCACTTGCATGAGGGGGGTCCCGCCGGCTAACCCCTAACAGGGGACTTAAAGGTGCGGGACCCAAAGACAGGTTCCCCCCAACTGCTCAGGTCGCTTCCACCACAAGCTTGGAGAGAACCTGTCAATCATCCCCAAAGATGCCCAAAGGAGAACACGCAGTTGCTAAACCACCACCCAGTTTTCCACCCCTAACCTGCCTACCCAAATGACCAAAGGTAAGCCAATTAGCCTAACAGGTGCAAGCACCCCCTAACCGCACATCCATCTCCCCAGTGTGGAATGGGCGAAAAAACGGCCCGGCTAAGAGGCAAAGCTGCAAAAAATTCCCATTCGGCCCCCTAGGGCGACCCACAATAGCACACTGCAAAATAGGGAGGGCGGGCGGGTGTCTGCTCTCTGCTGATGTACGGGCGAAAAGGCCGAGCCCGGACCTGCGCGCCCTTAAATAGGGCCGGTAAGCCCCGCCCGGACACGTCAGCAGTCAGGCCTTGCTGGCCTGATTCTCGGCCGAAGTCTCGCCTCGTGATACTTCGGCCGAGACCCAAAATGGCGGCCGCCAGGAGTCCGGTGTCGGCCCGACCCTCTTGCAAACTGCGCCAGCGGGGTAAGTCCGCCGGCGCTATTTTCTATATCAAAGAAGTGGGCTGAGAAATGTTAAACTTCTACCCAATTAAAAGAAAGAAGTGAAATGTTTAACTTCAAAGATGTTGCAAAATAGAAGTTTACCATTTAGAGAAGTGTGAAATGACTGAGGTAATTTAATTGTGATGTTATCTTCTTTTGAGTTTTACTGTCTTAGGGTATAAACAGATGTCATGATGCAATCATCCACATTTATTCCCCATGTAGAAGTGAGAATAAAGCATGAAGAGAGAACAAAATTTGTTTTCCAGCTCTTGCTTTGACTTACTGTTATATTCCCTATGTCCATTCCCGCATATTGCTTATTCCTATCATCAGAGGTAGTGGATCAGACTGGGGAGTGGGAGGGCAATCTCAATATCTTTTCATGAACAGAAATAGAAATGTGAACTCAGAATTTGGCTATTATATTCATAATTTAAGATATTTGATTTTATGGAAGTGATAGCTCCATATTTACAAACATTTTCAGTTGAATAGAATAGAATAGAACAGAATAGAATATAAATAGAATGGAATGGAAAGGAATGGAATGGAATAACAGAGTTAGAAGGGATCCTGGAGGTCTTCTAGTCCAATCCCCTCCATAGGCAAAAAAAACCCTACACCACTTCAGACAGATGGTTATCCAACATCTTCTTAAAAATGTCCAGTGTTGGAGCATTCAAAACTTCTGGAAGCAAGTTGTTCCACAGATTAATTGTTCTACTGTCAGGAAGTTAGGATGTTGTACTGAAATTATTCCATTCACTTTTGGTACAAGCTGGTCACATAATGTTGGAAAATATCTTCAAATAACACTGGCTCTCTTGGCCAAGAAATGGAAATGAGCACACCACTCTAGAGCAGTGATGGCTAACCTTTTTTTTTGCTCGGGTGCTAAAAGAGTGCATGCCCACACCTATAATGCAATACCTTCCCCCATGCACATGCATGCACAACCCCCCTACCCCCGTGCTGCCCCTCGGTGCATCATCATCATCATCATCATCATCATCATTATTTAGATTTGTATGCCGCCCCTCTCCGTAGACTCAGGGTGGCTCACAACAGCAATAAAACAATTCATGACAAATCTAATAATTTAAAAACTTTTTTAAAAAACCCATTATTAAGCAGACATACACACAGACATACCATACATAAATTGTATAGGCCCGGGGGAGATATCTCAATTCCCCCATGCCTGGCGGCAAAGGTGGGTTTTAAGGAGTTTACGAAAGGCAAGGAGAGTGGGGGCAGTTCTAATCTCTGAGGGGAGCTGGTTCCAGAGAGTCAGGGCCGCCACAGAGAAGGCTCTTCCCCTGGGACCCGCCAAACGACATTGTTTAGTCGACGGGACCCGGAGAAGGCCAACTCTGTGGGACCTAATTGGTCGCTGGGATTCGTGCGGCAAAAGATGGTCCCAGAGATATTCTGGTCCAGTGCCATGAAGGACTT
The DNA here is from genome assembly GCF_031021105.1 of Erythrolamprus reginae. Lineage (NCBI taxonomy): Eukaryota > Metazoa > Chordata > Lepidosauria > Squamata > Dipsadidae > Erythrolamprus > Erythrolamprus reginae. The sequence goes on along the minus strand of NC_091952.1, from coordinate 234,777,249 downwards.
TATAGGTCATAACCAACACTTTGAATTGTGACTGGTAATTGATCGGCAACCAATGCAGACTGTGGAGTGTTGCTGTAACATGGGCATACCTGGGGAAGCCCATGACTGCTCTCGCAGCTGCATTCTGCACGATCTAAAGTTTCCGATCACTGAACACATCAGTGAAGCCTGCATGCATACAGGCTTCACTGACGTTTCTGGACTTTTAGTAGGCCCTTTGGGCTAATTTTTGCCATCAATAGTCTCTGGAGGCTTTCCTGAAGCCTGGAGAAGGTGGAAATGGCCTCCCCCATCCTTTGGAAGGCTGAAAATCAGCTGATCAAGTTGCACATGCACACTGGAGTTGACATAGGGCAATGCCTCATGTGCCCTCAAATATGGCTCCACGTGCCACCTGTGGCATGTGTGTCACTGGTTTGCCAACACGGCCCTAGAGGAAATTCCTCATCTTAATTTTATTGAAGATGGGGTTTTTTTATTACCTGCAGCGGGTTTCCATCCCTATAAAAGAGAGAACTGATCATGCTTAGCAAAAAAGAATCAGAAGCAAACCTGAATATCCTTTTGTGCCAATGGTTTCTTTACAGGGCAACTATTACTGTTAATACCTTCATATCTTAGAGTTCTGCCGGGCTCTCTGATAGGAGCCTCCCGAAAATTCAAGGGTACAAATTTCAGACACACACACGTTTGAAAATTCAAACAATATTCTTTATCACAAAAGTCAAAATAAACTAGGCACTCTTTTTGTATAGCAAAGAGCACTCTTCCCAAAACAATCGGGTAGTCTGTACAATTTCCCTTAAGCAGTCATTAAGTACTTAGCCAGCAGCTGTGGAGAAACTTCACACCCCTTCTTCTTCCAACGAAGTGACACACACACACACACTTTGCTCTGCTTTGGTTTCAAAAGCGTGAAAAAGCAACAAAGTCCAGCACACAGGATTCCTGACAACTGCAACAGATATTCTTCCACAATGGCCAAACCCACATGCTGCTATTTATAGCAGCAGCCCTAATTACTGGAGCCCCACCCAAACACAGGTGGCCTCCCTTATTTCCTGTAATATGTTCTTACTTGGTCTCTTCTACGCATAATTCTGCACTTGCGTGGGTCCAAAATGTCAGCATCCGAATCAAAGGAAGATAAGGAAGATTGACTGCCTTGGCTGTGTGCCAAGCCCTCCTCTGCCGAGTCACTCCCACCTTCTTCTTCGTCCGAGGAATCTAAACTCTGAACTGATTCTGTCGGCAATAACACAGGCCTTTGACATGTTGAAGTTTCCCCTGCATCCACCTCCCCATTCCCTGGGGCAGGAGCTGGGCCAGAGTCAACCACAACACTTAGTATGTGCTAAGTACTGTTTATTAGCTAAGAATAGTTAAAGCAAATCAACACTATTTTTAACTATTGTTTTCAGACTAAACACATGAGTTTTGATTTCTAATGCAGAGGAAATGTCTTCATTTATGTTGATATAACTATAATGGTGGTATCTTTTGTAGGGAGAGACTGGCCTAAAATTTCATAGCAACTGATGTCCCTTTCTGAAAACAAATGAGGAAAAACAATGAACATTGAGAACTTAGTTCTGTCAGGCTTACTGGTTAAAAGGGGAACAAGCAATTTCCAATGAGACCACAAGCTTGACCACAAGCATATTAACAAAACATGACCTACTATTTCTTCCTGACCTCACCCTGTAGGATAGATAGAAACATTGGGAGGTGGGGGATCACATGTTTTTCTAGCTCTTTTGAGGCTGCACCTCATATATGAACTGAATAAACAAATTCTCACAGCCAACCCACACTCAGTAAAAGACCTTGGAATACTAATATTAAATGACCTAAGTGCTAAAGCCCACTGCAACAATATCACAAAAAAGGCTTCTAGAGTTGTTAACCTGATCCTACGTAGCTTCTGCTCCGGCAATCTCACACTACTCACAAGAGCCTACAAAACTTTTGCCAGACCCATCCTTGATTACAGCTCATCTGTCTGGAACCCATACCACATCTCTGACATTAACACCCTTGAAAACGTCCAAAGATATTTCACCAGAAGAGCCCTTCACTCCTCCACTCGAAACAGAATATCCTACGAAAATAGACTAACAATCCTGGGTCTAGAAAGCTTACAACTACAGCGCCTAAAACACGATTTAAGTATTGCCCACAAGATCATATGCTGCAACGTCCTACCGGTCAATGACTACTTCAGTTTCAACCGCAACAACACAAGAGCACACAACAGATTCAAACTTAATACTAACCGCTCCAAACTTAACTGTAAAAAATATGACTTTAACAATCGAGTTGTCGAAGCGTGGAACTCATTACCGGACTCAATAGTGTCAACCCCTAACCCCCAACATTTCTCCCTTAGACTATCCACAATTGACCTCTCCAGGTTCCTAAGAGGCCAGTAAGGGGCGTACATAAGTGCACTAGTGTGCCTTTCGTCCCCTGTCCAATTGTCTTTCCTTTATCTCATTTATCATATATATTTTCTTCCTTTCATATATCTTCTCCTCTATTTTTACATTTATCTTCATATATATTCTTCATGTCTATTCTCTTCCTATGTATTTGTGTATTGGACAAATGAATAAATAAATAAAATAAAAATAAAAATTTCCAGAATTATAATTTGAGGGGTTTGGTCAAATCAACCTGCAAAACTAGATATTCCATCATTCTTGTTTGATTTCCATCTTAGCTCTTTTACTCTTTTGCTGGACTCATTTTCTAAATTTAACCTTCTTCTAGGAAGGTTAAAAGGAGTAGAAATTCTATACTGGAGTAGAATATGTGAAAAAGGACCCAGTAGTCGTGTGTTAAGTAACCGGAAATAATATTGCATGGGATTGTAGATTCTAAACCAGAGTAAAAACAAAATGGGAAATGGGAAAGAAATAAACAATCGGTTTGACATAAAATGAAGAATGGGGAAAAAAACTAAAATCATTATCCTGCCTTCACCGTATACACCAATAGCAGTGGTGCCATCTATATTTTATTGTTTGTTTGCATATCCTTGTAAACATTTCAGGGATAATTAACATTAATTGAGATTTGTGAAATAAATATCGGACAAATTTTGCCTTTCAGTGTGGAATAGTAGACCACATTGAACCAAATGGGAATTCTGCACAGGTATGTGACATTTACAATCTAACATAAATGAAGCAGTATATCTTGCTAAAGAGACATAAGGATGTTTGATGCACATTTTTAATAAGAGTTTCCAATTAGGATGTTGTAACTAGACCAGGACAGAAAACTAATTTTGTAGCCTGCAGCAGCCACCTTCTCTATGAATGGGAGAACTGGTTGTGCTTAGCAAAAGAGAATCAGAAGCAAAACTGAATGCCTTTCATGCCAGTGGTTTCTTTGCAAATGTTGGCTGGTAAAAAGGATTCATTAATCTTCCTTAGTGGGAAATGTCAATGAATTACTAAGAGGGGGTGGGAGCCTGAACTAAGCTTGCTGTCTTTTCTTTTAAAGGCAAAGGCATATACAGTGGTGTCTCTATTTAAGAACTTAATTCGTTCCATGACCAGATTCTTAAGTAGAAAAGTTTGTAAGTAGAAGCAATTTTTCCCATAGGAATCAATGTAAAGGCAAATAATGCATGCAAACCCATTAGGAAAGAAATAAAAGCTCGGAATTTGGGTGGGAGGAGGAGGAGGAAGAAGAGGAGGAGGAGGACAGTCACTGCCAAAGGAAGAAGGTGAGGTAAGGGGAATCAAAAAAATCCAAAACTTTAAGGCTTAAAAAAAACCCCCTGAGATGGCCAGGATTAAAGGGGAAATGGTAGGAAATTGGCCGGGCCATTTGTTCCTAAGTAAAAGAGAAGAAAGGGATAGTAATCTTTCAGTTTGATTGTTCTAGTTGGACACTCAACCACAGCTTTGATTTTTGTTCCAAGGAGAAAACATACCTCCCTAGATTGATTATATAATGCTGAATTATTTGTTTGTTTGTTTGTTTGTTTATTTATTTATTTATTTATTTATTTATATTTTGTCCAATGCACAATGAAGGTTATAGAGGATATACTCGTAGTAAAATATATCAGAGAAAGAATAGAAGAGAAGACATAGGAATACAATATATCAATGAAAGAATAGAGAAAGGATATAGGAATAGAAGAAAAAATATAGGAGATATAGGAGAGACAATAGGACAGGGGACAGAAGGCACTCTATTGCACTTACTGATCTCTTAGGAATCTGGAGAGTCAACCATGGATAATCTAAGGGTAAAATGTTAGGGGATGACACTACGGAGTCCGGTAATGAATTCCACGCTTCGACAACTCGATTACTAAAGTCGTATTTTTTTACAGTCAAGTTTGGAGTGGTTGATATTAAGTTTGAATCTGTTGTCTGCTCTTGTGTTGTTGTGGTTGAAGCTGAAGTAGTCGTTGACAAGCAGGACGTTGCAGCATATGATCTTGTGGGCCTGCTTGATCCCATATCCCATGGCTTTTCTTTGGATGCTGTGAGATACTTATATCTTTGTCATGGCCCTTTGGAGTAGTATCTGCCACTTTAACATAATATCTAGTGTGGATTTTAGTTAGAACCCTTCATTATGATCAAACTATTTTGGCTTCCAAATAGTTTCAGTTCTAATTCCTTGTCATTTTGGGAATAGCATAATAGAAGCTGTCACCCAACTGTATCCATCTACTCAATTACACAGATCTTCACAAGACAGCGAGATATTCACCTGTGTAATTCTGTTTGACACTGATAATCCTGCTGTGTGTACATCTAAATGAGTGGGTAGCACAGTAAAAAAATGATAAGTAATTGCACATTGATCAATACAGTATTAATAACTGGGAGAATTCATTTTTCTTGAACTGTAAATATTTTTTTCCTTAAAACCTATACTTAACTTTTAAGGATGGGATTGTAGACATTATGTTGAAGTAATACAAAGTAAATCAAGAAAGAAACACTCTTACCAGGCATTTTAATATCAGGTAGAGTTTTGCTGAGAAAATTAATTAGAAAAAAAATAATCATTTAAGATATAATGTCACTGGTCTTCATTAGCCATTACCTCTCCCAAAGGATATATTTAATTGGATAAAGTTTACTACGAATAGGGAAACATAGATTTATATTTACATTATAATGATATATTCTAGCAGAAACTGTCATCATCTCAAAAAACACTCATTACAAGCTGAAAATATGGGGCATTCGAGATATCACAGTTACTTAAATTAAGTTGCTCTGCAAAGAAAAGACAAAATGTTAAGTCCCTAACTTTTATCTTTCTAACAGAATAATTTCTTCTTGTGTGCTGAGTTTTGAGGAGAATGCTTTCTACATTTATTTATTTATTTATTCATTTGTCCAATACACAAATGCATAGGAAGAAAAATAGACACGTAGTAATATATATAAGGGTAAAGTGAACTTAGAGGAGAGGATATATGAAAGGAAGAAAATATATACGATAAGTGAGAGAAAGGAAAGACAATTGGACAGGGGACGAAAGGCACACCAGTGCACTTATGTACGCCCCTTACTGGCCTCTTAGGAACCTGGAGAGGTCAATCGGGGAGAGTCTAAGGGAAAAATGTTGGCGGTTAGGGGTTGACACAATTGAGTCCGGTAATGAGTTCCATGCTTCGATAACTCGATTGTTGAAATCATATTTTTTACAGTCAAGTTTGGAGCGGTTCATATTAAGTTTGAATCTGTTGCGTGCTCTTGTGTTGTTACGGTTGAAGCTGAAGTAGTCATTGACCGGTAGGACGTTGCAGCATATGATCTTGTGGGCAATACTCAAATCATGTTTTAGGCGCCGTAGTTCTAGGCTTTCTAGGCCCAGATTTCTAGACCCAGATACATGCATATTTGAATGAAGTCTTAGTCTTTATTCCCTGTGCTCCCTGTTGAAAAGTTCTAGAGAGCGAATATAGAAAAGGATGGACAGATAAAGGTTTCAAAGCACTCCTTACTCTTCACCATGCCTTGCGAATTTACTGAATATTCAGACATATATTTAGACATACAGTGTTTCCTCGATTTTCGTGGGGGATGCGTTCCAAGACCACCCGCGAAAGTCGAATTTCTGCGAAGTACAGATGCGGAAGTAAATACACCATTTTTGGCTGTCAATAGTATCACAAGCCATCCCTTAACACTTTAAACCCCTAAATTACCATTTCCCATTCCCTTAACAACCATTTACTCACCATTATTACTGGTATTCACCATTGAATAAGACACTTAGTGATCCTGATATTTATAAACATAATTATTTATTAGAAATAATAATTATTTTTTGCGATAACAACGCTGATTGGCTGAGATTTCGGCCAATCAGCAATGGCAGATGAAAGTTTGGCGATGACGTATGACATCATCGGGTGGGAAAAACCGTGGTATAGAAAAAAAACCGTGAAGTATTTTTTAATTAAGATTTTTTTAAAAACCGTGATATAGGCTATTTGCAAATTTCGAACCGCGAAAATCAAGGGAACACTGTATATGACTTCTATGCAGTGTTCCCTCTAATTTTTTGGGGGGGTGGACGGAAAAGTATAGTGTCTGAGTGGCAGTCCCTTCAGGACTGGGCGGCACAGAAATAATAAACAAACAAACAAACAAACAAAAAACCCACCCTGTTTTGCCTCAGAGAATTTCAAAATAAAATACTGTACTGTGTGTCTATAACAGTGAGCTCATAATAGGGCAACTCTATCAATATCAAAATGCCACTTAAATAGTTGAGCTAGTTTCAAACTAGATTTTGATTTTCTTTCTCTCTTCCTTACTCCCATTCTTTTTCTTTCTCTTTTCCTTCCTCTCTTTGTTCTATCTGTTTCTCTCTCTTCCTCTCTTCCTCTCTCTCTCCTTCCCTCTCACTCTTTCCCTCTCGGCTTCTGGGCAGGTTTGGAAAACTGAGTTTATGATGATTTTTAAGTGAGCGATTGCTCACTGCTCAACTTAGAGGGAACTATGCTTCTATGCTGCCCAATTCCGAAGGTATTGTGTGTGTGTGTGTATGTGTGTATTTGCCTTTATATATCTGACCTCAGCTTGCTTGGCTTAGCAAGTCACTGGAAGCTTGAAATAAACAAATAAACGTTATATAAAAAGTCCATGGAGGCTTGCCAGTACATTTAACTTTCTGTTACCTACAGATATTTGATGGGCTGGAGAAGGAAGTGGGAGTGAGCCCTAGTACTTTGATAAAGAAAATGCTGTCAATTTTTTTTATTATTCTAATTATTCTAATTATTTATTATTATTTAAACCATTTTAGCACAACAAACAGGGGCCACCTTAACACAGATCCAACATATTTCTCTGACCAGATGCTTGGAATAGTTCATAGCCTGAATTTAAAACAATTAAGGGTAACGTAAAAGCCATTCTTCTCCTTTGTATGCACCATCATCTATAGAAAGCAGGATGAAAAGTCATTCAAAGGTTAGCTAAAGCTCTATCCAAGATAGTCATTCAGGCCAATGAAACAATTTGCTTGAAAGTGAAGCAATGGTAAGTTCACAAAAACGATTTTCCTGTCCCCAGATTAATATTAATTAGCTTGCTAATTAATTAAATTGGTTCTTGGTACTCTAGAAGCACTAATAACCAAGACCATTCGTTTCCCTACTAGCTGAGAATAGGGGAAAGTGACTCAGTCTCATTAGACATCTCTCTCATGTGGTTGATGATGGTTCTTCTTTTTGTCATGATCCCGATGTATTATGGGTATATAATGAATGAATGTATCAAATGGCTAATTTAATATTATTACTTTCAGAGCACCTCACACAACTGTGCTTGTAAAACCAACCTATTTTCCCATTGTTACTGAATGAAATTTGAGGGTTTGATTTATATAACTCCCTTCTAGTGCCAGCTGCATTTTTTTTTCAAAAAAAAAGAGTGATTTGCAAATGATGAGCGAGGCAAGACTGACAACGAAGGCAAGAGGAGCAAAAGAAACAACACTTGTTACTCTTGATGGGCTGCAATATTTCAAACTGAGCGTAGGAGATTGGATGTTTGCATGTTTCCATATAACAAGATTTCCTACAGCACAAGAAAGACGTTGATGAGAAAATGCTAAGCCAATACTTTCAATATCATGCCTGTTTTGGATATGCGAGGCATTCAAATTGCGAATTCCCAGCATGAAATGGCACAGCACAAGATCAGGTGCCACATATGACAATTCTGCTCACCTCTTTTATTTTCCCCCAAAATATATTCAATAGAAATCACTATGAATAAGTTGGATGACAGTAGGCTGTGTAAGGCAAAAATTGAAAACATTTTGAAACCTAGGCACATTATTGATTGAAACCAGGTGGTATGTAATTTTGCAGTCTGCACTGGTTGTTTCTCTCTAAACTCTGTTCTTTTTGATTGTTTAAGGCTTAACTGCTTCTTTTGATTTTGCTTTTATATCAGGAAGGTGGAAAATGGATGATCAAACACTAACAATAATAGTTAACCAGATACATCATATCTGCTAGAATATTATAATCAAAACAACAACAGCAAAAGCAGCAGCAACAACAACAATAAAAACAGCACAGCAGAATTTCAATTTTCAGACCAATTACGTATGACAGCACAAATCTCCTATACTGCTCCTGGATCTTCCTCTGTGGGTTAGGTCCCACAGAGTTGGCCTTCTTCGGGTCCCGTCGACTAAACAATGTCGTCTGGCGGGACCCAGGGGAAGAGCCTTCTCTGTGGTGGCTCCGACCCTCTGGAACCAGCTCCCCCCTGAGATTAGGATTGCCCCCACCCTCCTTGCCTTTCGTAAACTCCTTAAAACCCACCTCTGCCGTCAGGCATGGGGGAATTGAAACATCTCCCCCTTGCCCATGTTGTTTTGGTGTTTGACTGTGTGCTTGTTTTTTATATATATTGGGGTTGCTTTTATGAACTTTTTAACTTAAAACTGTAATTAGATTGGTAAATATTAGATTTGTCATTATGTATTGTTTTTGTCACTGTTGTGAGCCGCCCCGAGTCTACGGAGAGGGGCGGCATATAAATCCAATAAATCTAATCTAATCTAATCTGAAGTTGTCCTGAGTAGGTTGAGAAAGGCGGCATAAAAGTCAAACAAACAACAAACAAACAAACAAACGAGTGGGTGGGTGGGTGAATGAATGAATGAATGAATGAATGAATGAATGAATGAATGAACTAATAAATAAGTGCACTTTAATAACTTTCAGGAAGATTTGGGAAGATGACAAGAACTTTCTGGAGTTTTCTTTTTTGATAATAATGCTACCTATCACTATATCTTTATGAGAGCTTTTCAACGAAGTAGAATCCTTGGTTCAGCTTCAGAGAACCCTATAACTTCATTCCAATAGGTGGATGCTTCAATGTGGACAAGGGAGGAAAGATAAATTTTGCATTAGGAAAACAAGAGAACGCGCTTCATCCAGTCTAAGTAGAAACTAAACAGTCTTCTCCTAGTTGTGGAAAAAGAAAAGTCAAGAATGGTTCAGTTGATTTCCTAGAACATCAACCAGTGGAAAACATAAGAATCACAAGTATGCCCGAACTGGGCTGAACCAGTAGTATTTCATCCCTGGTTAGGAGTGAGGGGAGATGGATGTTAACTACTCAAGAACTAATATATGGATTGTACTGACAATGAGACAAATAGAAAGTGCATATCTACTCTGAGAGAGGCATTGAAGAGGAGCAGCAGAAGACCATTTATGGAATCATATTTCCTTAAATTAAGATTCTGATGATGTGATAAATACCCCAGGTTTTTAAACACTTCAGAAAAATGGAAGACACTACTTGTATACTTCCCATTGCATAACCCCATCCTAAGGAAAAGGAAGCACCAACTGAAATCATTATTGCTATCTTAATTCCATTCTTAATCTGTTGAGAAACACTCACTTTGGTTTCAATCTGTCAGCATTCCAATTAACACCCCGAACAAAACAAGACTCCGAGGTTAGAAGTTCCTCAAAGTTCCAATTTATTAGGTATACCATGTTGTGGTTAGCTCTGGCCCAGCTCCTGCACCAAGGACTGTGGATGTGGGGGAGACATCCACATGCTGCAGGCCTGTTTTGCCCCCGGTGGAATCTGCTGATGAAGGCTCCTCTAACCAAGAAGACATGAGTGACAGGGAGGAGGAGAGTGGGGCAGACAGCTCAGAAGGAGATCAATTATCTAGCTCCTCCTTGGATTCAGAACAAGAGTTAATGATACAGCCACGCATGCGGAGAGCAATGCATAGGCAACAACAACTGAGAGATTATTATCAAAGAAAATGAGGGCACCTGTGTTTGGGTGGGGCTGTGGTAATTAGTGAGGTTTGGCTATTGTGGAGGATTATCTGATTGTTGTGTTTCGTGACTGCTTTACTGACTTTGACCTTTTGTGTGCTGATTTTTCCCTGCTTTGAAACTAAACCAGGGCAAAGTGTGTTTCATTTTGTGAAAGAAGAAGGACTGTGAATTACCTCACACTGCAAGCTAAGTATCACAGAACTGATAAAGGACTTGTACAAATTACCAGTTTGTTTGGAGACAAGTGCTCTTTGCTATACCAAAAGAGGGCTTGGTTTAAGTAAATTTTCATTATAAAGAACATTGTTTTGAATTTTCAAACATGTGTGTGTCTGAAATTTGTACCTGTGAATTTTTGGGAGGAATCTACCGGAGAGCCCGACAGAACATACCATGTTGGCAACATCTGGGAAAATCTGAATCTGAAAGCTTCCAGGTTCTCCACCCAAACAAAAGTTCAAGTCCCTGCCCAGCACCCACATGTCCATCTCACGATCCAATCAGGCAGCATCCAAAACAGAAGATGCCTCCCCATCACTTCCTCATAGCTGCCGGGCACAGCGGCCTTGACTTTCTGGAAAGAATGTTATTTAGAATACAGTGATCCCTCGATTTTCGCAGCTTCAAACTTCGCGAAATGCTATACCACGGTTTTTCAAAAAATATTGATTAAAAAATACTCCACGGTATTTATCTATCATTTCTCTCTCTCTTCCTTCCACTCTTCTCTCTCTCTCTTTCTTCCTTTCTCATCTCTTTCTTTCTTTCCTTCTCTCTCTTTCTCTATCTCTCCCCCTCTCCCCGGGCGAGCGGCGGGCAGGTCCATATCCATATCAGTGGTCTGCCAACTGGCTTGGAAGCGCAACGTGTGCGCAGTAGGTAAAACAGCTGTTTTCACCCCTTCTCTTCCGCCCGTTCTTAGGCTTCCCTTCCACTTCCAAAAGGTCCTTTAAAGGGCCAGCAAAGCTTTAAATAAAAGATTTTAAAAATGGAGACTAAAATCAATTGTCTCCCTCTCCCTCTCCCTGGCCGTCACGGTCCTCCACTCTTCCCTTCTCCGACTCACCCGACTCACTCCCGACTCACTCCAGGCAGCGCGGCTCAGTTGTAAATAGTAGCCGCCATTCCTCCGTGTCTCCACCAGCCCGACTCCAGGCGAGTTCGTGGCCAAACGTAATGGAGCCGTCGGGGGCTGGAGTCGGAAAAGCCGGTGTCTTAGAAGAGGCAGGTGAGACCGGACCCTGCAGGCGATCACCGCCAGTGTCGGTAGCAGCGATTTTACCTGCCGGAGGAAGCGGCGGGTGGGCGGGCGGGCGGGCGGGCAAGCGGCGAGGAGGCCGGAGGCTCTGGGGGGGTGGCTGGCATTAAAAACAACCATTGCCAGCCTCCGAACTTTTGTCGCTCCCCGCCTCCACTATCTGCGCATGCGCGGCCATGGAAAAAAGGGCACGCATGCGCAGATGGTGTTTTTACTTCCGCGCCGCTACATCGCGGAATATCGATTTTCACGGGAGGTCTTGGAACGTAACCCCCACGAAAATCAAGGGCTCACTGTATTACATATAACCTACTACTTATAACCTCCCCTCTCATTTTCCCACAATTGAAAATGTGGCAGGTCTGAATACGAAAAGGTAAAAGATAGCTTCTAGCCCTATCACAATCTATAATGATATTATTTTAACTCCTGTTTTATCAAGCCATGGAATGTAACTGTAGTAAAATAGGAATTTGGTGGTGCAATCAGAAACTACTAAAATTTCAAACATCAGCATTCCTTCTTGCAGATTTTTTAAAAAAAATTAGACTGAAGTTGGGCCATTGTGCAGATTTTTTAATGAATATACACAAATCCGTTCTAGTATCAGTCTTCTGCTATTATCTCCTGTGAAATAACAGTATACTTTGCAAAAAGATTTAATATTCTAAAGTGGTTTTCAAGCTTTCAAGAGCCACACAGAATAGCTAACCATGCCCAGAAGCACACCTAATGTGAATGAAAACATGCTGTCACAACATTTTCAATTTTCTTTTGGTTTGTTGTGATCTTCAAAATCCCATGAACTTTCCCCTCTGTATCTTTGTGTTGTTATCATCCTTTCGATAAGATCATTTGGTAGCTTTCATCATAGCCTTCAGGGTCTTAGATTATCCAACAATTGATAATCTGCTCTGAAGATCTGTGAATATATAATAAGTCACAGTGCAATGATGCATATCATAGTTCAAACACACCTCAGGAAAATGTTCATGGGAAAAAAGATATCAAAGTGGAGTGTGTTATTTAAGAACAAAGAGATGCATATCTTTATGTGTTTACAGAGGGGGGGGATTTCCCCCAATATTTAATTAGTTATTATTTCAGGACAGTTTTAAGTATTCTACCGATATAGAGATTACTGTTTTGCTGGTTCCTGTGAACATTGCACTTTCTGGAGAAAGGAAATTTCTTGTCAGGAAATTTCTTGTTACATTTAGTAAAATACTTCAGAAGTTAAACCTGTTATTTTCTTGTATGTACAAACTTAAAGCATTTACAGGAAAGATGGACTTTTCTTTGATTGAAGACTTTAGAAAAAATGTTTTCCAAAGAACAAATATTCCCCCACCCTTAAATGAAGACAGGCCACCTCAATTTTGGAAGTGAGGATGCTTGAGGAAAGTTTCAGAAGCAAGAGGATACTACAGTGTTCCCTCGATTTTCGCGGGTTCGAACTTCGCGAATAGCCTATACCACGGTTTTTCAAAAAATATTAATTAAAAAATACTTCGAGGGTTTTTTTCTACACCACGGTTTCTCCCGCCCGATGATGTCATACATCATCGCCAAACTAATAATTTTTGTAAATAAATAAAAAACTAAATAATTATTGTTAATAAATAATTATGTTTATAAATATCAGGATTACTAAGTGTCTTATTCAATGGTGAATACCAGTAATAATGGTGAGTAAATTGTTGTTAAGGGAATGGGAAATGGTAATTTAGGGGTTTAAAGTGTTAAGGGATGGCTTGTGATACTGTCCATAGCCAAAAATGGTGTATTTACTTCCGCATCTCTACTTCGCGGAAATTCAACTTTCGCAGGCGGTCTCGGAACGCATCCCCAGCAAAAACTGATGGAACACTGTATTACAAACTGGGAAAAATAAAGGCTGGGGTCTTAGGTGTTGTTCTGGCTGGGTCACTCCAGAAGCCAAGACCAACCCAAAAAGAGAAGCCAGACACACAGGTAAAAGGCAAAGGCAATTTATAAAATTCAGGAAAAACACAGGTAACAGAAAATGTCCTTACAAACAGGAAAACGCTGTATCTTCAGATATATCCACGAAGACAAAAGTCCATGCAGCAATACAGGATTCTTGCTGCCAAGATGAGGCTGTAGATAGCAGACCTACACCTCCCACGGGTCTTCCAAACTGCTGGGCCACAAGCCAGGAACAGAGATGTCAAGAACAAAGCAGGACACCGTAACTCCAATTGATAACACTCCACATGGCTTCAAGGGCTTGCCTGCCTTTTAAACCCTGCTAAAGAGGACCACACCCAAGCCCAGCTGTTCCTAATTCAGTGCTGATAATACTTCTTTAATTGCTTCTTTCTTTGATCTGAACGTCTCTGTCGCATGTCAATGACGGCTTGTGCGTCATCACCTAATGACTCCAAGCTACTGGCTGGGGAGAGCCCCCCCCCTGGGGCTCTCATGCTGTTCTCCTTCATCCCATTCCTGACTTTCCTCTACCCCGTCCGACTGTTCAGCCCCCTCCTCTTCACTGTCCTCCTCCTCCAGGCATGGAGCCAGCAGAGACACAGCTGGTCCCTGAGCAGCCTCAGGCTGAATCACAACAGGTTTAAGCCATTCAAACTATTCAGTTTGCTTCTTAAACCCCTTGTCTTCATAGCTCTATCCCTTCCAGTGCTCTGGAAACCATCACCCCGGCACCCCAAGAAAAGAGTGCTATGGCCACACATACACATGCAGTAGGAATAATTTTTATATGGACATTACATTACATTATAACATTACAATGGTTTAGATTTAAAGATCCAGATTGTTGGGGGCAATATTTATTTATTTATTTATTTATTATTAGACTTGTGTGCCGCCCCTCTCCTTAGACTAACTCTGTATAAACCGCTTATTGTAAAGCACTGTTAAGTGGTATATAAGTCTAAGTGCTATTACTATTAGAACACTATTTATTGTCTCAAAAGGTAAGCAGAGCACAGTGGTGGATTGTAACAAAATTTGCCAGTGGTTCGTGCTCACACTCATGCACGGCACTTTTGCCCATGCACAGAAGCATCCCAGGTAGGGATGAAACCTACCACCATTGATGCTACCACTTCTAAAAACAGGTCCGAACTGGGAGCAACCCACCTCTGGCAGAATGCCACTGAAAAAGGAGGAGGGTTGGGAAAGAGAAAGAATCCAGAAAAATTATAAATATCCTAGAAATTAATTTCAAAAACCATGCACAATGTATTCCTTATTGTCACTTTTAGCAAATAACAGCATTAGCTTGAAATAAAACAAACATTTTTTTTAAAAAATGCTGCATATGTCCAAATGTACTAATAAACCAGAGGAAGTGATTTAGAGTCAGATAAGTAACTGGATGCTAATTGGCCTTGTTTTCAAAAGTTTGGAAAACAAAATTAATTACTGATTGAAAGCGGGTTCAACTTCAAGTCTAGCAGACTTAAATGAATCTGCCGGGAATCTACTGGTACAACCAGACCAATTAAGTTAAAGCGAATGCAGAAAGTATTGACAAGCATCTGATCTGCTTGTGATCCTTCACTTCAGCTTATGAATGCCTGGCAGTGCCCAAGAAAAAAGTCGGCTATGTAACCATAACCTCTGATATATTTCCTGATATTTCTTCTCAACATCTGGATCAAACTGCTGATGAAATGGTGCATTTCCTTTGCAGAAGCATCTGCTGAAATATGCAGAAGCTTTCTATTTGGCCTTACTATTTCTAGCAGATCTAATTTCAAAATAGAATGCCAACTGTAACGGTATATGTAAAAAAAAATTCTAATTAAACTTGGCCCTTGTTGGTCCTGTTTCTTTAGTGAACTATAAAACTATCTTGGCTTTTGTAGACCAATAGCTCTGACACATACTCAGTTTATTAGCAATATTTTTGATGCCGCATTGGGTTGCTCTGGGACCTAGATTCCCTAGCATTGTACAAATCAATTATTTAAGAGTAATAGCATAGTCAAAATTCATTAGAGTACAGTATAATCACTTGTGTCATCACACACATACACTTCAGGAATTGTCAATTCTGTTGAACTAGAGAAGCAACTGCAATGTTAATGAAGTTATCATACCATAATAAAAAGCTCTGAAAATGCTAATAAGTCAATCCTACAGAGAAATTATCTGAGGTTATGTAACCAAAATTAGAACTGCGTTTGGATTTCCTGGTGGGAGGTGAGGACAAATTCACTATTTTGTAAGATAGCAAAATGGAAAGTAAACTACCTCATTTTCAGCTCATCAATAGTTTCCTTGTCTTATTTAACTTAATTGGAGAGTCACACCAGCACATTCCCAAGAGATTCATCTTATCCAGAGCTGCTTGAAGGTGAATTCACCTTCAATTAGTAATCAATTTTGCTTTCAAAACCATTAACCTCAATCTGATATTTTTCAAGTCATGAATATAACTTTTAAAGTACTTTGATTCCGTTTGCTAATGTCTTCACATTTCTGTGGCATTTAATAAAAACTTGAATGTCACATTATACATAATGTATAGATATTTGTTTTCTTTGCTATAGCTTTGCTATAGCAATAGTTATGGCATTTGCTGATATGGGTTGATAGCTGAATTCAGATGAACTTTAAAAAGAAGATGGGGTCCATTCATAAAGGATCTTAATATCAGTTAACAAGAAGCATATTTTTATTATTAGCAGTTGGAAATTTATAGAAATTTATTTATCTTTCTGGCCCATATTTAGGAAGGTCCAAATTACATGAGCTGGATATTATAATAGAGTTACATGGCTTGATTCAGAAGGCTCTTGTTATTTATGAAAGTGTACATGCAGCCCCATACATATCCATACCTATCTTCTGTGTTAGCAAAAACTTCAGAAGAGAAGGATTTAGGAGTAGTGATTTCTGACAGTCTCAAAATGGGTGAACAGTGTGGTCAGGCAGTAGGGAAAGCAAGTAAAAGGCTTGGATACATAGCTAGAGGTATAACAAGCAGGAAGAAGGAGATTGTGATCCTGCTTTATAGAGCACTGGTGAGACCACATTTGGAATATTGTGTTCAGTTCTGGAGACTTCACCTACAAAAAGATATTGATGAAATTGAACGAGTCCAAAGACGGGCTACAAAAATGGTGGAAGGTCTTAAGCATAAAACATATCAGGAAAAACTTAATGAATTTAATCTATACAGTCTTGAGGACAGAAGGGAAATGTGGGACATGATCGAAACATTTAAGTATGTTAAAGGATTAAATAAGGTTCAGGAGGGAAGTGTTTTTAATAGGAAAGTGAACACAAAAACAAGGGGACACAATCTGAGGTAAGATGAGGGAAAGATCAGAAGCAATGTGAGAAAATATTATTTTGCTGAAAGAGTAGTAGATGCTTGAAACAAACTTCCAGCAGATGTGGTTGGTAAATCTACAGTAACTGAATTTAAACATGCCTGGGATAAACATATATCCATCCTAAGATAAAATACAGGAAATAGTACAAGGGCAGACTTGATGACCATGAGGTCTTTTTCTGCCATCAATCTTCTATGTTTCTATGTTTCTATCATGGTATCTAATAAGGTATTTGTGTATAGAACAAGCAATAAGGTGCAAATCACCCAAATAGTAAGAAAAATAATAAACAAAAGAAATTAGGAGCAACAGAGGAAGGCAAATAAAGAGGTAGTGAACTGTCCTCTTCAAAATCCCAATAGGCAATATACATTTAATAATGAGAAAAGCAGAGGTCAAATGCTACTGGTTTGGCCCAGTGCAGTTGTATCAGAAGTAACAGTGGCATGTGGTTTGAAGAACTGGTAGCGGTGCTACGAGGCTCCACACACCTGCCCAGACATCAGCATTTTCTTTTTTTAACCCCTTGCACATGTGCAAAGCATTCTGCTCATGCACAGAGGGTGAAAAAGTATAAATGGGAGCGGAGCGTAGGTAAAAAAGTGTGCACACATGCGCATGCACTTCCAAACCAGTAGATAAGGTAAGTAGATTTCACCACTGGAGAAAAGGATTGCATTCCAAAAACAACAATATAAATTGTAGCTTGGTATTCATTATCATGTTTAAAAGCTTAATTTTTAATGCCGTGAATATATGACTATGGTTTCCCATCCCTATTAAACTGCCTCTGTAAATAAGTGAAATAAAAACCAATTTAAAGTTTCCATGGGATTGTGTTTTTATAACCTTCACAATTTCTCTCTTTCCCCTCCTTTCCTTCTTCCAATCATTGAACAATTCCTCTTCATTGACCTCTTGACATAATTGAAAAACCTGAACTCAATTTGACTAAACAATTACAGGAACTAACCTTGTCTGGTGATATTTTATGGTGACAGCTGTAATTATTTGTGACAAAGAAGCACCCGAAAATGACTGTTTCATATTATATACAGGAAGAAAGCTTTTGGTATTATGATGCCCACCTTGACATGAGATATATTCCAACTGTGATAGGTATTTAAAACTCCTTTTTCAACCTAAATCTATATTTGGTTTTAAGTTGGGCTAAAAACATCCATTAACTGTGCCCCATAAATCATTCTCATAAAATATTGCAAGAATGTGCTTTGTCACTCTATAAAAGGCTATAAAGAATTGCAAAGGAAGATAGATGTGTACATCGAAAACCATGTGCATTTTAAATAGGGGTCAGTAGCCATGATCATTAATATAGTGGTAACACGCTTTACATAAGAAGATGGTTAAACCTTTTTAATGTGTACCTACAATATATCATAGTTTGCATTTTTGTGTGTATGTGGAGGTGGGGGGTCGGGTTAAGATTGTGGTGGAATGTTTTAGAGTACAATGAGCACCATAAGCCAAAATAAACATTGGAAGATGTGTTACATATTGATTATTTTTTAGATTATACCAAAATGGCCTTACTTTCTCTTATAACTTAATATTAAAATTATAATATTGATTTAATATCTGTTCAAATAACAGACTGGAAACCAGGGTGAAGGAGAAGGAGAATGAAAAGGAGGAGGAGGAGGGGGAGGAGGAGGAGGAGGAGGAGGAGAAGGAGAAGGAGAAGGAGAAGGAGAAGGAGAAGGAGAAGGAGAAGGAGAAGGAGAAGGAGAAGAAGAAGAAGAAGAAGAAGAAGAAGAAGAAGAAGAAGAAGAAGAAGAAGAAGAAGAAGAAGAAGAAGAAGAAGAAGAAGAAGAAGAAGCAGCAGCAGCAGCAGCAGCTTTAGTGGTTGGTAAATACATAGTAACTGAATTTAAACATGCCTGGGATAAACCTAAGATAAAATACAGGAAACAGTCTAAGGGCAGACTAGATGGACCCTAAGATCTTTTTCTGCAGTCAATCTTCTATGTTTCTATGTAAAACAAAACCTGCCCATCATGGTTGTACATCATGACAGTCATAAATGAGACATCCACACGATCAACCCAATTTTATGGCCTTATGTTTGTTTTTAGGCAAATTGTGAAGCTGCTGCAGAAGTTGGTGATAAATTAACAGCGTGCCACACTATCTATAGAAGACCTGAACTTGGGAGGGGTTAATACAAGGAGGGAACAGATGCAACCACGTGGGCCAGAATTGAGGAAAGGACTAGCCATGCTGGCACAATCTGACTGGACAACGTGACAAGTTTGTGGGTGGGGGACAAAGAGTGTGAATTTTGGAAACTCAGATTCAGGTTTCCTTGTGTAGGTGCGATAATGGCTCCGGAAATAAATTGGAGCTTTGAGGAATACTTTGACTCTGAGTCTGATTTATTTCGGATGTTATCTGGAACCTTGACACAAACACTGTGGTTCTTAAGTGAACTAATGGTTCCAGTGGTGGATTTCAAAACATTTTACTACCAGTTTTCTGTGCATGGCTTGACTGGTAGGCACGGTTGGTGGGGATGTGATGGTGGCATGGCTTGGTG
Source organism: Erythrolamprus reginae (assembly GCF_031021105.1). Classification (NCBI taxonomy): domain Eukaryota; kingdom Metazoa; phylum Chordata; class Lepidosauria; order Squamata; family Dipsadidae; genus Erythrolamprus; species Erythrolamprus reginae. The sequence goes on along the minus strand of NC_091952.1, from coordinate 234,757,777 downwards.
GGCATGTGATGGTGAGCATAGCTTCATGGGAATCTGACTGGTTGGGCATGGCAGGAGAAAGATCTTGTAAAATCTCCATTCCTCCTCCAATCCAGGGGAAGATTACTGCAAAATCCCCATTTCCTCCTGATCACCTGGGTCTTGTGTGAGGCAGAGAATAAATGGGGGGTGGGGCCAGTCAGTGGTGGTATTTACCGGCTCTCCGGACTACTCAAAATTTCCACTATCGTTTCTCCAGATTTTGTCAAAAACAGTAAGTAATTGTAAGAATTTTGTAAAAATGTCATAACATGTAGTCACATGACTATAGGATGCTGGACGTGGTCCTAAATGGAGGCTGATTGCTGACTGCCCAACATGCCATTATGTGATTGCAGGGTGTGCTTTGTCCATCACAACTTCTAAAGAAAATTGTATATACTTCAAGAGAGATTAATCATAGCTTTGTATAGTTGCTAAGCAACCAATTATAAGTAAAGGGCAACCTGTATACAATCTTGTAAAAGAAAATAAAATGGCTGCCAGTTACCATTAACTTTTCTTGAATGAAGAGAGGAATCAGTATGAGTAAGAGTGCAGATAGAGAAGAGGTGTCAAATTGTGCCATAACAGGGGCATCATGTGATGTATTGGGACTTTAGTCCCCTTCGGTGGGGGCATGACCAATGTGTGATGTATCTGGCTTGTTGGCCACGAGTTTAACAGTCCTGAGATAGAGCATTATCTCCTTCTGAAGTCCCCATCTTGCTGTTCTCCCACCCAACCCACAGTTGCTGATAAAATATTAGATTCTAAAATCTCACTGGAATAGAATTGCTTGTCACAGTCTTGAAAAATGTCAGCAATGTGTACTTGCTGCATCTCTGAAATTAAAGAATTTCAAATCAACGAGGCAACCACAGAGGTGTTTTGTCTTCTGATGCATGATGCCTTCTGAACTTCTAAAGAGGCAGGAATTTGAGCAGTCCCCCTCTCCCCCGCCCAATGACATGAATGGAGGAAATAATTTTGAAAAGAGCAATCCATTAAGTCATCTGAAGTCATACCATCAGGGATTTTGCAAGTGAGCATCTGCACTTTAATTGGGCCCAGAAGTCTCCCAGTAACTACAGTAATGTACTGTTATACTGCAATAGTGAGTCTTGCCTACAGACAATCTGTCCACTGCACCAGTGTGGTTTCTAAGTCTTCTTCAAAGGTTGTGCTGAGGAGTGCATGGGTCATTATCACCAGATATTCCACATCTCAGTAGGGCCAGAACTGGGCAAAAAAACCCATGGCTATGATCTTCATTCACTATTTTTACAGAGAGATCTAGGCGAACTCTTACTTTTGAAGGAGTTCTACTCTATATAAGGCTAACACCAGAAGCCATATTTTTGGACCAGCTATTTATTTAAATTATAGTATGAATGGTGCCACTTTGCTAGAGTTTAATCTGAGGTCTGCGGTTGTGCAATGTGATGATATAAGATAGGAGACTGACGGCAGAAAAAGACCTCATGATACATCTAGTCTGCCCTTATACTATTTTCTGTATTTTATCTTAGGATGGATATATGTTTATCCCAGGCATGTTTAAATTCAGTTACTGTGGATTTATCTACCATGTCTGCTGGAAGTTTGTTCCAAGCATCTACTACTCTTTCAGTAAAATAATATTTTCTCATGTTGCTTTTGATCTTTCCCCCATGATATAATGTGATAAGCCTACATGCTATTGCTATCTTGCCTTAGCTAATTTTTTTTATATCACTATCTTTCTATTTTACTTTTTCTAATCTCATAACTGTTAATATTATTTTTAAACATTGGGGCTATCTTTATACAATATTATATACACACGTTATAAAGCAAGCACTAGAGTGGTACTTAAAGTTTTTTAAAATCTGTTTTATAAAGAGAGATTAAATCTCTATTTAAAACTGTATTTATAAAGATCCTTGATTGCTGGGTGATACACTTAGAAAATTTAATTCTACCTTTGAAAGTAGAACGATCATCATCTTTGAAGTCTTTGAGTTTACCATGAATGAAACGTATCATCTCTATATGGTTTTAATTTGAAATGCAATCGGAACATCGGCTCTCAAAAAGGCTGTTGATTATAAAAGCTTTTATACAACATCCAATGCAAGGTTTTTTTTTCTCTGAGTCTTTCAGTGTCTGATTATTATTATTTTTTCACTCAAGAAGAGACACGAGGATATGGATTTTTCCTCAAACTCAAGAAATACTTTGGCGATATCTTTATATTCACATTAGCAATGTGAATGTATAATATGGGGAAAAAAGAGAACATTTCCATAGTTTTGTTGGTGTAGATTAGATTAGCAGAAGCATTTACCGTACATACTCGAGTATAAGTCGAGATTTTCTGCACAAAAAATGTGCCGAAAAATCCAACCTCGACTTATAATAGAGTCAAAGCTCCACAGTTCCGATTTGAAAGGCAGGAAGTAAAGAAACCTCATGGCTGGCAACACTAGGTTTTTTTTTTCTTTCTGCTCTTGGCAATACCCCTGAGCTGCCTGATTAGGAGCAGGCTGAACCAATCACAGATCCTCCTCTATACAGAAAGGAGGCACTGAGAGAGCTATCTGATTGGCAGCAGGCTGTAACAATCACAGCTCCTCCTCTACAGGAAGCACTGGGGGAAGGGGCGGGAGGGTTGAAGAGACTTTCAGAAGGAAGGAACTATGGCTTTCTCTTCTGATCAAGCCAACAACAATATTTTACAAGTAAATAAAATGTACAAGTAAAATGTAAGTTACCCATTTAAATTTGATTAACAGGATAGGTTATTTTTGTAAGAAATTGTTGCTTCAAGTGGGGATAATTCTGTGTAATTAAACTTTTTCTTCCAATTATACTTATACCCAAGAAGATTGTTAATGCTGACTTGTTTAAAACAATACAAAGGTTAGGATAATATTATTAATAGTATGAATTTTGTCATTAATCATTTGTTCTACATAATTAATATGAAAAGATTTGCCTTTTTTAAGAGTATGGTTTCTCCTTATGCAAGATAAATATCATGTAGAAGAAAGATTTTACAATTAATGATTGAGTAACCCCCAATTGTTATTTACTGATCTATTGAGATAGTAATGATTTTAACTCATGAAAGATGTTTTAAATGGAAAATCTAAATATTTATTATATGGAAGTTTGATTTAAGCAATTGTTTTGAAAGAATATATGAAATCCCAATTATTAAGAAAATTATAATGATATTGTAATGAAGATCAAGATAACAGGTTTTAAGATTAAGATAACATTCCTAAAGATATTTTAAGAGGGTTTTGGAATTTAGAAAAAGAAAGATTTTGGAAGGGGAGGAAGAAAGATGCAAGAAATAAAAAACATTTTGGAAGGAAAAAAGTTACATAATAATAATAACAACAGGGTTGGAAGGGACCTTGGAGGTCTTCTAGTCCAACCCCTTGCCTAGGCAGGAAACCCTACACTACTTCAGACAAATGGGTATCCAACATCTTCTTAGAAACTTCTAGTGTTGCAGCATTCACAACTTCTGGTGGCAGGCTTTTCCACAGATTCATTGTTCCAACTGTCAGGAATTTTCTCCTTAGTTCTAAGTTGCTTCTCTCCTTGTTTAGTTTCCACCCATTGCTTCTTGTTCTGCCCTCAGGTGCTTTGGAGAATCGGTTGACTCTCTTTGTGGCAAATCCTGAGATATTGGAAGAATGCTATCATGTCTCCCCTGGTCCTTTTTTTTCATTAAACTAGATATACCCAGTTCTTGCAACTGTTCTTCATATGTTTTTTTTATTCTTCTACAAAAACAATTTTAAGAAGCTACAATAGAAGAACATTCCATTTTTATAAGTTACCAGTAGCCACTGTATTTTCCACCCTGGGCTTATATTCGAGTCAATAAGTTTTCCCAGTTTTTGTGGCAAAAGTAGGTGCCTCGGCTTATACTTGGGCCGACTTATACTCAAGTATATACGGTATATTGCCTCAGAGTGCTTTACAACCTTCTGTAAGCAGTTTATAGAGTCAGCATATTACGCCAAAAATTTGGGTTCTCATTTTACTGATCTTGGAAGGATGGAATGCTGAGTCAACCTTGAGTAATTCAGAATCGAACTGCTGGAAGTTGGCAAAATTAGACTGCAATACTGCATTCTAATCACTGTACCATAATGGCTCTTATATATGACAAATTCTTATCTTGATGTCTTCCTTCCTTTTAACTATGAAAATTGATTTGACATATGAATAACTTTCGACACTATACATCCATCTTTTCCACAACCATGTGCCAAGATTAGGATGGTCAGTGCTCTCTACCCATTAATTATAACCATACAGTGGAACAATGTGACATAAAAATCTATCTTTTTTTTTTTTTGCTCATGACAACTAAAGTAGCAATTGAATAAAATACTCTGGGAATGGAATAAGTTGTGATGAAAGATCACATAGTTTTTACACTAGATGCATTAGTCACACCACTTGGTTTTTGTTGATCAGTTTGTGACCATAGATGGCTGTACACCTGGTGTGAGTTTCTTTAGTGGAGAATTCCTACTGTTTGTGATTAGAGTGGAATAGAATACAGTGGAATCTCAAGTAAAGCATCTAGAAAGAATACAGTCTTGCACATAAAAGGCAGAATTCCACACTCCTAGTGATCCAGAAGCTTCATATCCTATATGATAAATCAGAAAGAACTAATGAATGACTAATAATTCATTTTAAATTACATTAAGCTTACTCAGAACTATCTAGAGGTATACATGTATGAGTAAACATAAGGTAATGTAAAATGATTGATTTAGAAAGTATAAAATGAAACTAAAATAAAATCTTTCTCTCTCTCTCTCCCTCTCTCTCTCTCCCTCTCTCTCTCTCCCTCTCTCTCTCTCACACACACAAACCCCACCATATCCCTGTCCATATTGTGTTATAGCAACATCCATTTATATTACTTAGTGTGGACTTTGGTTTCCAAGATAATATGACCTCTGGACATCAAAACCCATTTTTCTTAGTTGTTGCTCTGCTTTGGTGACCATGGTGGTCAGTGGGAATCATTAATATACTGTGTTTTTCAGAGTATAAGATGCACCCTAGTTTTGGAGGATGAAAATAGGGGGGGGGGGTCTATCTTCCAGGTGTTCATCTGGTTAGCATCCTTAGTCTAGTCAGCTTCAGCACATTATTTTATCTCCTGATTAGGGCTGAAAAAAAATCTTCTTGGGAGGGGGGGGGAATAGCAATGAAAACAAGTCTCCGGAACCGCCTACTACCGCACGAATCCCAGCGGCCGATAAGGTCCCACAGAGTTGTTCTTCTCTGGGTCCCGTCGACTAAACAATGTCGTCTGGCGGGCCCCAGGGGAAGAGCCTTCTCTGTGGCGGCCCCGGCCCTCTGGAATCAACTCCCCCCGGAGATTAGAACTGCTCCCACCCTCCTTGTCTTCCGTAAACTACTTAGGACCCATCTATACCGCCAGGCATGGGGGATTTGAGACACCTTTCCCCCAGGCTTATTATAATTTATGTTTGGTATGTATGTGCTGTTTGGTTTTTTAAAAATTGATAGGGGTTTTTAGTTTTTTCTTAATATTAGATTTGTGCCTGTACAATATTGTTTTATCGCTTGTTGTGAGCCGCCCCGAGTCTTCGGAGAGGGGCGGCATACAAATCTAATAAATTATTATTATTATTATTATTATTATTATTATTATTATTATTATTATTATTATTAGGGCTGGGGGACAAAAAATTCTTTTTTTATGGTGGGGTTTGTGCGTGGGTGTGGGTGTGTATGTGTGTGTATGTGTGTGAGAGAGAGAGAGAGAGAAAGAGAGATTTTCTTTTAGTTTCATTTTATACTTTCTAAATCAATTATTTTATATTACCTTATGTTTACTCATACAGGTATACCTGTAGATAGTTCTGAGTAAACTTAATGTAATTTAAAATGAATTATTAGTCATTCGGGTTTTTTTTGCTAGCTTTCCAAATTCCATTTCAAGTGAGGAGGATATATGGGTTAAATAATAATTTTAAAAAGTCAAGATGGTACAATCACAGTCGCATCCATTTTTACAGCCACATGTAGAGAATAAAAACATTTGACAAAAATATAAAAGAAGTTAACATAAGGGAAAAATGGATGAAATATTCTTTAACTTCTAGGAAGCAAGATAGAATTTAGAATTTGTTTGAGTAAGTTCCCCCTTCATTCATTAAGAAGGAAGGGAAGGGAAGAACAATCAAACTTTCAAGATTGTTTTCTTATAGCCATCCTCAATAATGCACAGTTTTCATTTCCCCGTGGAATTGATATTCTACCTAGTGCGTAGTTGGGAATTGATTTGTCAGCCCTGGAGCCATTTTGGAGCATCTTCAGGTTTGCCGCAGCGAAGCTTGCTGGAGCTCTGGAAAAGGGAAGAGGGAGTGTGCCGCCCCGAGTCTTTGGAGAGGGGCGGCATACAAATGTAATAAATTGAAATTGAATTGAGTACAGATAGCTGAGGGGAATATGTAGTCGAAATAACATTTTTCTCCTGAGAACCAAGGACACTTTCATCAGCACCTGGAGGGGCATGGATGAGAAACATCAGGATGGGGCGAGAGAGAGACCTGATTGGGGCATGTGATGGTTGTGTGTAATATGGGAAGAACTTTGGATTTTAAACTGTGTGGGGAAAACCCAGGGGAGTACAGATTCAGGTTTTCACCTGCTGTGCCATTAGGACATGCCTATTTTGACCTTATTTTGGAGTTTTGATTTCCTATGGCAGTGATGGCGAACCATTTTTCTTTGGGTGCCAAAAGAGCATGCATGTGTGATATTGAACATGCGCGAGTGCTCATACACATTATTCAATGCCTGGGGGGGTTGAAAACAGCCCCCCCTGGATGCCCTCTGGAGACTAGAAATGGCCTGTTTCTCAACTTCTGCTGGGACCAGTAGGCTCATGTTTCGCCCTCCCCAGGCTCCAAAGACTTCCCTGGAACTGGGGGAGAGTAAAAAATGCCCTCCTTGAGACTCTCTGGAAGCCAAAAATGCCCTTCCAAAGCCTCTGTGCAAAACAAAAATCAGCTGGCTGGCACAAACATGCACATTGGAGCTGAGCTAGCACAATGGCTCGCATGCCAGCAGATATGGCTCCGAGTGCCACTTGTGGCATCCGTGCCATAGGTTCGCCATCACTGTCCTATGGGCTGTTACTTGGAACCTGGACAGGATTATTTCTAAAAAGTCATTTTGGTGACCACTCAGCTTAATAAAATTGAATACGAAACAATGAAGTTTTGCACTTTTAAAGGAAGTTCCAGGTATGCCAATTAAAATTCTCCCGTGCTGCATTAGAAAGCAGGGAATTAAATACACAGTGTTCTACATGTGCAGCACAAACTTCAGGCTCTGTCTTTCTCTTCCCTTGATCAAAGAAAACCACTGCTCCAGGCTCATTCTTAAGAGCCCTGCCAATGAGGTGTTTAAATTCTCATTGATGAAGCAGATAAGTCTTTAACAGCTGTGTGGAATCCCGATTGCGGCGCAGGCGGAGTAATAGTCGGACACAAGGTGTGTGGGTATAACGGGGTCACTTTTATTCAACAACTTTAATTCTTAACTTATTAACTTGTTTAAAACCTTAACCCCACATGACCTGCAGGGTGCAAGATCAAATGGGGGCGGAATAACATGCCCAATTCAGACAGCAACCCTGGGGCGAAAACTCCTTGAAACTGGGTGCGGGTCATATTGAACTACACCTACCCCCTGCACCCATACTACGCCACACCTGGCGTGTGGGATGGCTCGCTACAGGTCTACGTTAAACTCCCGCCAGCGAGCCACAGGAGCGACTCACTCCCCGGACCCAAGCCGGTCGAGCCCTGTAATCCAAGAAGGAGCTCGCCCCTCACCTCAGTAGAGGTGCCCCAAAAGGAGCTCACCAGTTGCTATTTATTTTATTTTCCGCCCCCAATCGGCCCCCCCCCCTCCCCCCCCAGTGACCCTAAGGGGGGGGGGGCACTAGATGGTGGGGCCACCCCCCTAACCACACTCCCACGCACAGAGTGGAGTAGGCGAAAAAACAATCGCAGCTCGTCCAATTCTGCTGCGACTGCAAAAAATTCCTACTCGGCCCCCCGGAGGGCGACCCATCATATGCACCATGTAACAGAGGGAGGGTGGGTGGGTGCCTCACGAATCTCCGGGCGAGACTGCTGCGCCACAAGTCAGCCCCCTTATATAGGGTTGCCTGCCCTCGCCCGGCCAATCGGTGCCCACGCACCGTAACACGTGGTCACGGCACCCTACGTGGGTGCCGTGACTCCGCCCCCCAACATGGCGGCCTCCATACCCCCGCCGATCGCCGCAACCCCCACCGGCCGGTAAGTCGGCTGTGGGAATTGCGGCGCAGGCGGAGTAATAGTCGGACACAAGGTGTGTGGGTATAACGGGGTCACTTTTATTCAACAACTTTAATTCTTAACTTATTAACTTGTTTAAAACCTTAACCCCACATGACCTGCAGGGTGCAAGATCAAATGGGGGCGGAATAACATGCCCAATTCAGACAGCAACCCTGGGGCGAAAACTCCTTGAAACTGGGTGCGGGTCATATTGAACTACACCTACCCCCTGCACCCATACTACGCCACACCTGGCGTGTGGGATGGCTCGCTACAGGTCTACGTTAAACTCCCGCCAGCGAGCCACAGGAGCGACTCACTCCCCGGACCCAAGCCGGTCGAGCCCTGTAATCCAAGAAGGAGCTCGCCCCTCACCTCAGTAGAGGTGCCCCAAAAGGAGCTCACCAGTTGCTATTTATTTTATTTTCCGCCCCCAATCGGCCACAGCAGGGGGTGAAATTTTAATTTATTCCCCCTGCTCCCCCCCCTGCACATAAATGTGCAGGCACCTCTGCAGGTCGGCAATAAACTTGTCGTTCCCACTATCGGTCAAATGAACCCCGTCCTGCCTGTACAAATCTGTGAGGGATGCCCTGATGTCTGGGTGGTCTATCACTCCACCCCCAGCCTGAACCACCCACTTCCTAACCGCTCTGTTTACCCTCTTTCTAGCCTTGTCCACTGCCCTAGGACTTCTAGCCTGCCGCCAACTCCTCCTGGGCAGGATGTTGGACCACCACACACACGTATCTGGCCACCGCTCCCAGATAACCTGCAAACTCTCCCATATGTGCCACAGCAACTCTACACCTGTCATCGCCCCGAGATCGTTCCCACCAACGTGCAATACCAAACAGCCCGGCACCCCTCGCACCCTTCCACTGTCGAACAACAGCGGAAGAACTTCCCGCCAACGTAGGCCTCGTCGGCCCAACCACTGCACCACCGCTCGATCGATCTCCAAACTGGTGCCGGGCATCGTCACACGGGCCCTCCGCTCGGCCCAGTACACCATGCTGTGGCCACATATCAGGATCCTGCGGCGCCGGTCAAGTCGTCGGGCTGGAGAAAGGGAGGAAGCAGAGCAGCGTCAGACTGGCGGCCCGGCGCCTCCCCCCCCCGCCCCGCCCCACTCACCTAGGGGCGGATGTACGTCCGGAAGGCCCCAGATCTCCAGCGGCCCACTGTCTTTATATCCAGCCTGCTGAAGCCTTCGACTGCTGCCAACGACGCTGCACCTATTCTGAATGAGTGGGTCCCGTAACGTCTGGGATCCAGGCCCAGCCTAGCCAGCGCCTTGGACGTAACAGCCCAGAACTGGTACCTGGTCAGGGGTTCACCGGACGCGTGACAAAACAAAAAACCCGGCTCTACACCCCTGTGGGCCCAATACGCCACCAGAGCAGCCACCGGGCACACCCGCCGGTTGGCAGCCCGGGAAAGTTGGACCGTCACACCTCTACCCCTCTGATCGGTCTTGGACCGCCGAAGCCTCAAGGACACCGAGCTACGACCTAACTTGATATCCCTAGTGGTGAACGCCTGGCCGGAACTATCGGCTCTAGAGGCTGCTAGGACCTCGCTGACCCGAAAGGCCCCGAAAAACAAGGTCACCGCCGCGGCGTGGTACAATGACGCCTCATAAGCAGAGCGGCAGAGCCGACCCCACAGCTCGTAAAGCCCCATCAAGTGGGTGAGCTTGAGGGGACGCCTGCTGTCGCCCCGGGCCCGACCTTTCTCCCTAATCCAACCCTCTAATGTCTTTCTAATCCTGAAATCCCCTGTGGTGTCCGCAAAGCCCCGAGACTTGGCGACGAAGGCCAGGCCTGCCAACTTGCCCCTAATCGTCCGGGCAGACAACCCACGGCGGCGGACAAGTGCGCAAAATTCAAGGAGGTGTTCGACCGGGGCCGGCCAGAGCTGATCGTATCTCCTATCATGACGAAAAGCCCAAAATTCCCTACCTGCCCGCTGGTACGCTCTCCTGGTGCTGGGAGCTATGGACAAATCCATGGCCTTGCTTACGTCGGCCCTCCAATCAGCCACAGATGCTGTGGGGCTGCTTCCGGGTACTCCTCGGCCTGTGGGGCAAGCAGCCGGAACCTAGCCAACTGCCCCCTGGACAGAGCGTCAGCCACCCCGTTCCTTACCCCCGGAACATGATGTGCCCGGAAAAGCATATTGTTGGCCAAGCATCTCCTAACCATATGCCGGACCAAACCCATAACCCGCTCGTTCCTAGATGAAAGCGTGTTCACTACATGCACTACCGCCATATTGTCACACCAGAAGTGGACTGTCCTACCGGCAAAACTGGATGCCCACAACTCAATGGCCACGACTATTGGGAATAACTCCAAAAATGTCAAATCCCTACAGATAGCCCCACCAAGCCACTCCTGCGGCCAGTCAGCCCGAAACCATTTGCTTTGCCACACCACTCCAAAGCCAGTTGTGCCCGCCGCATCGGACTTCACTTGGAAGTCTGCTTTCAGCAGCATATCCTGCCTCCACAATGACACACCGTTGTATCCATCCAGAAACCCTTGCCACACCACGAGGTCCTCCCTAACACTCTTTGATAACCTGATCCTGTGGTGCGGTTTTGACACTCCAACCGTTGCCCTGTACAATCTAAACATAAAGGCCCTTCCTGGCGCGATCACCCGACAGGCAAAGTTTAACAGGCCGGCCAGCTCCTGCACCTGTTTCAAAGTCACCTTCCGTGCGGCTCGTATGGCCCTCACCGCTTCCTTGAGTCTAGTCAGTTTGTCATCGGGTAGCCTGCACGTTTGTGCAACGGAGTCCACCTCGATGCCTAAAAATGTCAATTTGGTTGAAGGCCCCTCGGTCTTTTCGTGAGCCAAAGGTACACCTAAATCCGCGCATAAAGCCTGAAAACCCATCATTCCCTGTTGACAATCGTCAGAGCCCGCCGGCCCCGCGAATAGAAAATCATCCAAATAATGTACGACAGACGCAAGGCCCGTATTCTTAACATGTGCCCACTCCAAAAATGAACTAAACTTTTCAAACAACGAGCAGGAAATAGAACAACCCATTGGCAAGGCTCTATCAACAAAGAACCCGCCCTCGAACTGGAAACCCAACAAGTCGAAATCCCCCGGGTGAATGGGCAAAAGCCGGAAGGCCGATTTGATATCACACTTCCCCATCAGCGCCCCCACTCCGCACGCCCGGACCATCGCGACCGCCGTCTCGAATGGCGTGTAGCGCACCGAGCAGAGCTCCTCGGGAATGTGGTCGTTCACCGATTCACCAGGGGGGAACGACAGGTGATGTATAAGCCTAAACTCACCCGCAGCCCTCTTGGGCACCACACCAAGTGGGGACACCTGCAGGAAGGGCAGGGGTGGCTCCGCAAAGGGGCCCAAAACCCGGCCCTCACGCACCTCCTTCATAATTTTGTCCCGCACAACGTGGCCCATTCCCGCCACAGACCTTAAATTGTCCGCCATGCATGCCCTGCGCGGCCCCCCGTACGGGATCCTAAAACCCGCGGTAAACCCTGCGAGCAGGAAATCTGCGCCCTTCTTGGGGCGGTAGCCGGTGAGCCAATGCTGCAATCTGTCCAATCTAACGGGGGTTGGGCCCCTTACCTTGAGCCCCCCCAGGTTGGGGTTTGGCGGGGGTCCCAGCGTCCTTGGAGCCGGCCCCACCGCGCCCCCTGTAACAAGCGGAGGTCGGGTGTCTGCCACTACACAAGGAGCAGGCGTGGCGAAAACGACAATATGCCCTGGAACAGGCCCCTCTAGCGCCGTACTCGTAACAGTACGGCTGACCTCGAAAGGACGGCCCCGCCGTGCCGCGTTGACCGGAGGCCGGGGTCGCCGTCCCCACCGCCGGGCGGGGAAGAGTAGCCTCCCTGCCCGTGGTTAAAAGCAAATGACCTGTGGGCGTCCGCCCACTGGCCGGAGTTGACGCCTGCTGCGTGGCCTGAAGCCACAAATCGTTATGCCGCATATCCCACGGCCAGTGCCTATTGTGGGCGGCGAACCTGCGAAAATCCTCGTCATATCGCTTCCAAGCCTCGCCCCCAAACTCCTGATACGCTCTCAGAATCATGTTCATGTACAAGATGAGCTCATGTGTCTTATGGACATCATCTTCTACCACCACAGAGTGGTAGGCCAAAAATGCATACGCCCATGACAGAATTCCCTTGTCCATTTTGGTACCTTTTGGGTCCTCCGACCCCTTCTTGCCCTCCTTATCCTTCTCCTTCTTTGACTTGGGCGGTAGCAAAATCTGAAACATGTCCACGTAAGCACCCCGCCAAATTTTACGCTTGAGGGACTGGGACATGTGCATACTGAGCGGCGTGTCTGGTAGGCCCGGCGCGAAAGGATTATCGCTGTCAAAGGAAGTACTAGTAGACCCCGAGGTGGTTGACCCCGAGCTGTCCTTAGAGGTGTCCCTCTTCCTTTTATGCTTCCTAGCCACAGTCTTTCTACGCCCCCTCTTCCAGACCTGCGCAGCTGTGCGGGAGCGCCATGTCCTGTGACCCCCCTGTGTCGTGCGTTTTGAAGCCCGTAGCCGGCCACGAGGCCCTCTTGGGAGGGACCACCGGTGCCTAGGCACAGGGCACTCACCCCAGTGAGAGGAGTCGTCATCCGCCTCCTCCGAGCCGGATACCATCCTGCTGGCCTTCCTCCGCTTGGTCTTCGACTGCGCATGCCGGTCCTCGTGGGATCTCTGCGGGCTCCCAGCCGACTCCGAGGAGCTCCGCGCCCCATCCGCGCCAGCGGCTGGCGTGGCCCGGCCCCGACGAGACCTGCCCCGCTTCTTTGGCCTCTCTTCCAGTTTCTCGAGCAATGAAGACAGTATACGTGAGGAAACAGAAAGCGAATCCCTCTCCCCCTGCCCCCTTCTGGCAGGCCGTGACGCAGAAGCCTCTGCTTCAGAGAAACCCGATTCCCTGCCACTGAGAGGCCCCTCCTCAGCGCTGGAAAACTCCTCTGGGGCCACCAGTGGGTCCACGGGCGGGGCCCGGCCCGGGCGGGGCCCCCTCGCCCCCACTGCCGCTCCCCTTCGGCCCCTCGAGCGCCCCCTGGGGGTCGCCACCCCCCTGGGGCCTTCTACACTCTCCTGCCTCCTGGCAGGCCCTTCCCTAGGCGCCTCACTCCACGCCCGCTTGGGCGCCCTCCTTCTCCCTGTGCGGCGGGGCTCAGTGGGAGGGGCCCCCGGCCCTCCGGCCTGCCCCCCCGAGGCCCGCCGCCGCGCCCCCGAGCGACCTCGTCCGCCCCCCGCCATGCCTCCCAGTTAAACTGCGCCTCCAAACCCTGTGGGGGGTGTCGCCGAAGCGAGCTAAGGCTCCAGCCGCCGCTCGCGGCTCTTCTGGCCTCGAAGGCCTGACGCTCCGGCGCTTCTTGGCTGCGTACGCGGCCTCCGGGCCTGTGACGCAGCTCGCTGGGGGGGAAAGGCAGCAGCAGCCTCGCCTCACGAATCTCCGGGCGAGACTGCTGCGCCACAAGTCAGCCCCCTTATATAGGGTTGCCTGCCCTCGCCCGGCCAATCGGTGCCCACGCACTGTAACACGTGGTCACGGCACCCTACGTGGGTGCCGTGACTCCGCCCCCCAACATGGCGGCCTCCATACCCCCGCCGATCGCCGCAACCCCCACCGGCCGGTAAGTCGGCTGTGGGAAATCTCACAGGATTTCACAGTCCGCATAGAGATTTTAACGTTACTCACCCCAAATAGTATTTACACTCAATGTCCTGAAGCAACCCTATCTTCTAATACACCTCATGTCTCTAAATTTTGCTCGCAGTATCTTTTATTATCCATTTTGTTTTAAGCATTGATTGCACTTCCTCGTGTTTATAGTATTTATGTGTAACTGCTCATTTTAATTATATATTAGGAATTCATTTTAAGTTTGCTTCTTTTTGGGGGGGACTTCCCCCCCACCCCTTCCATTCTTCCTCCACCACCTCCTCTTTATGGGTTTATCTTTGTGTAGCACAATTTCTGCAAATGGCTCTAATCTATATCTTTGTGAGCCACCAAGTAGATTAATAACAGCATGTAAACATGAATGTCAGCTAATTAGGAATTTGTTAAAGATAAAAGATAAAATGCCCCTTTGAATCTTGTATGAATTTGAGATTAACACAGTGGTGAAAGTAAGCCTGGATGAAAGAAAAGAATGCATGAGGAAGAATGACTTCCTTTCCTCCCTTCCTTCCCATTAGGTTTTGGCTAAAATTAATGTAAGAGACAAAGAACTTGCAGGAGCTTATACTTGGTGCAAGCTAATAGAAGAAATTAGTAAGATTGATATTTTAAGAATTAAATGTGGTCTAAGTGCAGTCAGGCGGTAGAGAAAGCAAGTAGGATGCTTGGCTGCATAGCTAGAGGTATAAAAAGCAGGAACAGGGAGATTGTGCTCCCGCTATACAGAGTGCTGGTGAGACCACATTTGGAATACTGTGTTCAGTTCTGGAGACCTCACCAACAAAAAGATATTGACCAAATTGAACGGGTCCAAAGATGGGCTACAAGAATGGTGGAAGGTCTCAAGCATAAAACATATCAGGAAAGAATTAATGAACTCAATCTGTATAGTCTCGAGGACAGAAGGGAAAAGGGGGACATGATCGAAACATTTAAATATGTTAAAGGGTTAAATAAGGTCCAGGAGGGAAGCGTTTTTAATAGGAAAGTGAACACAAGAACAAGGGGACACAATCTGAAGTTAGTTGGGGGAAAGATCAAAAGCAACATGAGAAAATATTATTTTACTGAAAGAGTAGTAGATCCTTGGAACAAACTTCCAGTAGACGTGGTAGATAAATCCACAGTAACTGAATTTAAACATGCCTGGGATAAACATATATCCATCCTAAGATAAAATACAGAAAATAGTATAAGGGCAGACTAGATGGACCATGAGGTCTTTTTCTGCCGTCAGACTTCTATGTTTCTGTGTTTCTAAAATACCTCAACAGTTTCACAATCCCTTTCATGTTTTATACCAGGGGTGTCAAACTCAATTTTATTGAGGGTTGCAGCATGTCCTGCTCAATGTCATTCATGTCAGGGGCACCTGTGGTCGCCTGAGTCCTCTGCCTATGAAAACGAGCTCCCAATTTCTGTTTTTGGCCAGGATGGCTTCCTGTAACTCTCTGCCAGTAAAAATGGAGCTAAGGAGGGCCATGTACAACTCTCCTGAGTTCCATTTTTTGCTGGCAGAGGCACCGCAGGCCAGTCCTTCTCTGTTTCCAGTGGGCCCTGTAGGCCAAATTTAAACACCCTATGGATTGAATCTTTCATATGGGCCTTAGGTTTGACACGCCTGTTCTATACTATTAATGGGATAGATGTTTTATGAAGGCTATGCGTAGTATTTTTCCCCGTCTCTACTTTTCAAAAAAGAGATGCTAACTCCAGGAAACCTATATTTTAGCCATCATACATGACAGCAAGAATTGAATATGATTGAATAAATAAGAATAGGTCAGGTGCTAATTTTGCTAAATTTTAATACAAAGGCATCAGTGATTATGATTGCATAAAAACCAACGTTGTGGGAGATGCACTGGTTATTTATTTATTTATTATTTATTTATTTTTTCCCAATACACAATAATATACAATGAAGGTTATAGAGGATATAGTAGAGAAGAAATACGAGATATAGGAGAGACTATAGGACAGGGGACAGAAGGCACTCTAGTGCGCTTATGTACGCCCCTTACTGACCTCTTAGGAATCTGGAGAGGTCAACCATGGATAGTCTAAGGGTAAAATGTTGGGGGTTAGGGGGTTACCTGTAGACTTTCTGGTGAAATTTAAGATACTGGTATTCCCCTATAAATTCCTGCATATCCCATCTCCTAAGTATTTTCGGGGCCATCTATCACCAGTTATTTTTCCTCATCTAATAAGATGTGGCCAGTAATGGACTGCAAAAATTTCCACACTGTGGGTGTGGCTTATTTTGTGGGTGTGGCTTGATGGCCATTTGACTGTGTAGGAGAGGCTTGCCAGCCACGTGACCAGGTGGGAGTGGCTTGAACGATCATCATCATTCAAGTGAACTGTTAAGTCTTCGACTTACAACTTCACCAGTGTCGCTCGCTGGGGTGACAGTTTGCTTCGCATTTCCCCCTGGGTTGCCCCCTGCCTCAGGCTGGGTAGCTAGGAGAATGGGTGCTGATCAGCTGTTGAGAAAAGAGGGAGGAGGAAAAGGGCCCCCTGCAACTCCTGCGGGTGCTTGTCTCCATGTCGCTTTCCAAGGAGGAGGAGGAAGATGGGAGGGGGGATTTAAAAATATTGGAGAGCCGAGGGAGAGCGACATTGTTATTATTGCTGCATAATGCCTTTTCATCTCAGCTGATGGTAGAGTGAGGGATTTGCAAGGATTTGCCTCAGAGCATGGCCACGTAAGACTGGAGGGGAGCCAGGCTGGAGAGAGGGAAGCTTGTCCAAGGCCAGGAAGGAGGAAAGAGGAAAAAAGTGAGGAGCACAGATAGCAGTGGCAGCAGAGAAAAAAAGGAGAGCCCAGCTGAGACCTGTAATCCCGGAAGTGACTGCTGTCGATCAGCTGGAGCTGGGCATGCAGCTTCATTTCTGCCAGTGGAACTGCGTTCCACCCTGTCCTGCCTACTGCCATCCCTGGATGTGGCCCAACTGACATATTCCAGACCCCATGAATTAAGCAGTGTCCTCTTATGGGAGCAAATAAGGTGGGCCTTCTCTATCATTAGATCTGCCCCATAGAACATTCTTCTCCCCAAATGTAGATGGTCCTGACCATAAGGATCTTTACAAAACAATTGAGGATCCATTTTTTTTCCCATTGGAGAAAAATTATTTTGTGAGACCAGATTGTTTTGTGAGCTCAGTTCTGAAGTTTGAAATCTAAGCTGCCTCCAGCAGGATGTTTTTTTACTGATTTCTTTTCATTTTGTGCCCTCCGTGAGCTTTCTGCAATTGCATGATGAGTAACTAGCCATACAAATTGAAATAATAAATAAATAATCTAGAGCCGTAGGGCTTCCTGATAGTATCCCAGCTAAATGCTAATCAAAATTAGCTTTTTAAAACAAAAAGTTAGGTATGTGCTGCCACTGCTGTGATTTTTAACTGGAGGATGGCTTTGCTTTATTTACTATTAATATTATTTATTAAACACCACTATGTAGCATTATTTCCTAAAGGTGCTTGAAAGAGAAAGGAATTGCATCTTATTGGTGAGGGAACACCTTCAGATCCAGATGAATAGACAGATACTGCCCAATCAATCAGACATTGTGGTAGCTGACAAGAACTGGAAGACAGCAGTGAATAATAGATAGAATAGAATAGAATTTTATTGGCCAAGTGTGATTGAACACACAAGGAATTTCTCTTGGTACAAATGCTCTCAGTGTACATAAAAGAAAAGATAAGTTCGTGAAGAATCATACAATACAAGATTTAGTGATAGTGTGGGTACAAATAAGCAATCAAATCATATTAGGAACAAATCAATATAAATTGTAAGGATACAAGCCACAAAGTTAGCCATACAGTCAGAGATATAGTCATATGTATAAAGACCGAAGAGAAGTGGAGAGAGCACAGAGGCTTGGGGGACCCCTATGGGCTGTTACATGGAACCTGGACAGGATTATTTCTAAAAGTCATTTTGGTGACCACTCAGCTTAATAAAATTGAATATGAAACAATGAAGTTTTGCACTTTTAAAGGAAGTTCCAGGTATGGCAATTAAAATTCTCCCGTGCTGCATTAGAAAGCAGGGAATTAAATACGAAGTGTTCTACATGTGCAGTCAGAGATATAGTCATATGTATAAAGACAGAAGAGAAGTGGAGAGAGCACAGAGGCTTGGGGGACACCTATGCTAATTGTACAGGTATCTGATGTGATTCTGCTTAGCTTCACCTGCTGCTTCATGTTTGTTAAGAAGCTTATGGTCCACTTAAAAGTGTGTTCAGGTACTGCTAGCTGTTTCAGCTTAGTTAGAAGAATGTCTGGAATTATGGTATTGAATGCTGAAATAAAGTCTACAAAGAGGACCCTTGTGTAGGTCTTTGGAGATTCAAGATGTTGTAGGATGTAATGCAGAGCCATATTAACAGCATCATCTGTTGATCTATTTGCTCAGTATGCAAATTGCAGGGGGTATAACTGTGGATCCATGATGGTTTTCAAGTGGGACCACACTAGCTTTTCAAAGGTTTTCATAGAAACATAGAAACATAGAAGACTGACGGCAGAAAAAGACCTCTTGGTCCATCTAGTCTGCCCTTTTACTATTTCCTGTATTTTATCTTAGGATGGATATATGTTTATCCCAGGCATGTTTAAATTCAGTTACTGTGGATTTCCCAACCACGTCTGCTGGAAGTTTGTTCCAAGGATCTACTACTCTTTCAGTAAAATAATATTTTCTCATGTTGCCTTTGATCTTTCCCCCAACTAACTTCAGATTGTGTCCCCTTGTTCTTGTGTTCACTTTCCTGTTAAAAACACTTCCCTCCTGAACCCTATTTAACCCTTTAACATATTTAAATGTTTCGATCATGTCCCCCCTTTTCATAACTACAGATGTCAGAGCAACTGGTCTGCAATTGTTCAGTTCATTGATGGTGGGCTTCTTTGGCACTGGGATGATAGTAGAGTGTTTGAAGCAAGAAGGAACATAGCATATCTCACAATGCCAAGGATGTAGACAATAAAGACTAAAGTGGTCTTAGTGATCATAAAGTTAGTTGAGGTTGTGACTCCTAAACTTGGAGATGGTTTCAACAGATCCCAGGAACAACATCTGAGCTTCTGCCCAGAAAAATTCAATGCTAGGAACATCTACTAAATCTGCAGGGACCTATCCATGTCCATGCCATGCCATGCCATGCCATGCCATGCCATGCCATGCCATGTCATGTCATGTCATCACATCACATCACATCACATCACATTGCATCACATCATTTCTATCTTATCTTATCTATTTATGTACCAATCTATCTTTCTACCTATCTCTCTACCTAGCCTTCTACCTACCTTTCAGTGAAGGGCTACCCAATTTTTTACTACCACATTGTGGGCGTGGCTTATGCATTTTCTTTCAACATCTTTAAGTGCAAATTGGGTGTTCTGGGGTGGAGCTCCATTTCCCCCCCCCCCCAAATCCGGGCAGTAGCCCACCCTTGCTACCTTTCTACCTCCACCCTGCCCCCTCCCTATCTAGCTATCTTCTATCTATCAATTCGCCCATCTATATACGTCTATGCATATACATTTATTTATGTAAATTGCTGCCCGCTCCCTGAGTACTACATACATACCACTACAGGTCTAGTAGTATGAATAAAACTAATTTATGAATCAAGAGCTGAATTTGTCACTGGAAATTAAGCTTTCAGGTATTATCTAATATTGATTGATATGTGATACTCATGAGTTGTGAGCTACCCTAGTCATCTTGCAGTGCTATTCAAACTAATAACACATTTTATAAAGATTATAGATTGTAATCCAAATGAAAATGAACATATAAAATGACCCCTTTAGCTAGACTATTTATCTGATATCCCTTTTCTTGGTTTAATGGTATAATTGATTCCTAGTTGCCTGATGGCCTTAGGTATATTATTTCCCTCACCTCTTCTCATGAAAAGCAGACAAATCTGGCCGTTCATTTTGTTTACTTGAGAACCTGGCAGGGTGTTGAGGCTTAGGAAATTTGCATATTCATGAGTCATTAAATACTCTCCAAAAGACAGCAAAATCAATGTCATTTTAGTATTTGGTGTGCTTGAGTGTGCTTTCTAAATTCATTATTTCCATTTCAAATATTGCAACATGCTTTATTTTAATTGCTAAGCACTCTGACCTAAATCCGGTGGGGCAGTTCTGCAAATGTAATAGATGAGTCATTAAGAACAGTGCTTTATAATTAAGCATATGGTTTGCTAACTCTTATTTGGGTTGTATTAATTTGCATTACTTGTTTTGTTCTTTCCAGAACTCTGAAACCCTCATTTCTCTGTAGGTGTCATAGGGTAAGCATCTGGATGTCTTCCCATACCAGAACTTAATTTAAACTATAGGCACTTAAATATATAATCTTGCTTACCGCAAGGATCTCTGAGCACATGCAAAATACCTTTCTCACTACTGCACAGTCAGAATAGCAAATCCAAAATTAGGGGGAAATAATGTCTATGTGAAAAATAAATTTAGTTTTCTTTTTAGATTATAATATTGTGGCATAATGTGGTCTGGGTTCCCAAGAGGAAGGGACTGCATTCCAAAAAGCAAAGAGGCAACAAAGTATGGAGAGTTTGGCTATGAATAAAATAATAACTGAGTTGGAAGGGACCTTGTAGGTCTTCTAGTCTGTTGTGCTTGGCTCTGGCCCAGCTCCTGCCCTAAGGAATGTGGAGGTGGATGCAGGGGAAACATCAACATGTCATAGGCCTTTTTTATTGCCGACAGAGTCAGGTAGTGAAGTTTCCTCGGAAGAAGAAGAAGGTAGGGGTGATTTGGAAGAGGGCCGTTTGGCAGACAGCCCAGGAGGAGATCAATCATCCTTATCATCCCTGGATTCTGAACAAGAATTTATGACACATCCACGCATGCGTAGAGTGATGCATAGGAGACAACAACTGAAGGATTATTACAGGAGATAAATGAGGCCACCTGTGGTTGGGTGGAGCTGCTGTAATTAGTGCTACAGTTAAAAGAGCAGCCTGCTGTTTTAGCCTCATGGCAGTTTATCTGATTCATAGTTTCGTCAAGATCGTGGTTTTTGCTGTTCAAGATTGTGTGTGGACTTTCTGGACTTTACAATTGGACTCAATTTCCCAGTTATTGGGTGAGAATTTGGATTGCATTTAACCTGTGCCTTGTGTGTACCAGAAAATCCCTTTGACATTTAAAAAGGGATCTGTTTCTGTTTTTCTGTTGATAAAGACTTTTGGGTTTTCCTGTGGTGTGTGTCTTTCTAGACTAATTACCCTGTAATTACGGGCGGTTGAGACACGCAGGCAGAACATAATCGAACCCACCCGACCCCCCCAGATTCTGAAGGCAAGCCATTCCAGTGATGGTTCTATCAGAAAATTTCGTCTTAGGCTAGATGGTTCTTTCTTTGATTATGGTAGTTTGCATCCATTGTTTTCTGTTCTGCCTCTAGATGGTTTGAAGAATAGGTTGATCCCCCTTTTCTAAGACAGCCCCTTAGATATTGGAAGACTACTATTATGTCCTTTTTCGACATACCCAATTCCTGCAATCTTTCTTCATATGTTTTAGCCTCCAATCCCCCAATCACCTTTTTGCTCTTCTTGGTGGTCTTTCTAGAATTTCAACAACTTTTTTTACATCATGGTGACCGAAACTAGGTGCAATATTGCAAGTGTGGCCTTACCAAGGCATGAATCACAAAGTGTATGTATCGTAATGCAAACTAACATTCCTTTAGTTTGACAAGATTTTGTCTTTAAGCGAGGAACGATAAATGAAAATACTCAGAAGTACAAGGGTGAGTCAAAAAGTAATGCGATGGTTGTGATTGAATTGGTTGATTGATTTTAATAAATTGGGCTCACAACAATAATAATAGAAAGCTCCTTGCTTTCCAGATCCCCTTTCTACTCATTCTGGCAGTTAAGAATCACAGTAATTGAGCCACAACTATAATCTGGAGAGGACAGAATTCTCAGCCTCTTTTTCTTGGGAATGACTGGCGTCCAATTAATCTTTGCACTAGGTTTCATGCCATTATTTGCCATTAGCCAGGAAAGTAATATTAAGCAAGTCCTGGCACACTATATCTTAGGCCAGTGATAGCAAACCTTTTCCTCTTGGGTTCTGAAAGAGCATAGGCATGTGCTATAGCACATGTGCAAGTGCCCACACCCAAGTCCTGGGGAGGGTGAAAACAACTTATCTCACCCCCCGGAGCCCCTTTGGTGGGCTGAATAGGCTCATGTTTTGCCCTCTCCAGGCTCTAAAGGCTTCCTTGGAGCCAGGGGAAGGTAAAAGTGTCCTCCCCTGGAGATTCTGTGAAATCCAAAAACACCCTCCCAGAGCCTCTGTGTAAGCCAAAAATCAGCTGGCTGGCACACACATGCACATAGGAGCTAAGCGAGGGCAACCGATTGTGTGCCAGTACATATGGCTCCACATGTAACCTGTGGCACCCATAGCATAGGTTTGCCATCACTGCCCTAGGCATATTCATTGCCTAAACATAACATTGGCTAAAAGTCTATAGAGATTCTAAGTCATCCAGGTTATGGTTGCCCCAAAAGAGAAGCTTTAGTTGCTTTTTCAGGACGCTTTCTTTTGAAGACATTTCACTTATCATTCAAGAAGCTTCTTCAGCTACTGTATGACTGGATGGTGGGGAATTGAAGGATTTATGTTCGTTGCAGACAGCTGGTCATTTGCATCTTTTAGAGGGTTGTTGGAGCACTTAGAGGTTTATCTTGACATTGGCTCTATCATGAGCAGACTTGGTTTCTCAGCAGGGCTTTTCACAAAAGTCATAAAGAGCCTTCTCTGTGGTGGCCCCGACCCCCTGGAATCAAATCCCCTCGGAGATTAGGATTGCCCCCACCCTCATTGCCTTTCGCAAACTCCTTAAAACCCACCTCTGTCGTCGGCTTGGGGAAATTGGTTCCCCTGGACCGTTTCCGTTTTATTCATGGTCTGTATGAGATGTATGATTGCTTTTTGTATTAAGGATTTTTAAATTGTTTTAATCATTGAATTTGTACTGTTTTGTTGTTGGGAGCTGCTCTGAGTCTCCGGAGGGGGGCGGCATACAAATCTAATAAATGAATGAATGAATGAATGAATGAATGAATGAATGAATGAATGAATGAATGAATGAATGATAAATGGTAGTTTCACTGGAACTTGTGCCAGAACTACCATTTACCAGTGGCAAAGAACTGGTGGGATCAAAAAGTGGTCAAAAATGAGCAAGCAAAACTACTGTGGGACTTC
Source organism: Erythrolamprus reginae (assembly GCF_031021105.1). NCBI lineage: Eukaryota > Metazoa > Chordata > Lepidosauria > Squamata > Dipsadidae > Erythrolamprus > Erythrolamprus reginae. Next base: position 234,734,374 of record NC_091952.1, on the reverse strand, counting down.
CGACTTCCGACTGATCGAATTCTGAAGCATAACACACCAGATATCTTGATTGTGGAGAAAAAGAAAGTATGGATCATCGACATCGCAATCCCAGGGGACAGCAGAATTGAGGAGAAGCAGCTAGAGAAATTAGTGAAATACGAAGATCTAAAAATCGAGCTGCAACGACTCTGGCATAAGCCAGTGAAAGTGGTCCCAGTGGTACTTGGCACACTGGGCACAGTGCCAAAGGATCTCAGCGGACATTTGAAAACCATCGGAATTGACAAAATCTCCATCTGTCAATTGCAAAATGCCGCTTTACTGGGATTGGCAAACATAATTCTCCGCTACATCACGCAGTCCTAGGTGCTTGGGAAGCACCCGACTGGTGATGAAATATGAAATCCAGCATAGTGATCTCATTTGCTGTGTTGTATTGACATAATAATAATAATAATAATAATAATAATAATAATAATAATGATAATAATAACGATAATAATAACGATAATAATAATGATAATAATAACAATAATAATAATAATAATAATAATAATAATAATAATAATAATAATAATAATAATAATAAAGTTCACAAAGGTCCAGACAACTCAGCCATTGATCAACTAGCCAGGATGACAGTCCTTGAAGGAGGCTAGGTCAAGAAAGAGAGTCTCCAGAAAAACAGAGAACTCTATACTCTTAATATTGGCTATATTAATAAAATGTAAAATCCAGTGTTTTTCTCACCTTCTTAATACAAAAACAGTAACCATGGAAGTCACTTTAAGTTTCTTTCTAATGCCTCCTATTCCCAAGCTTCATTCATGTTTTGTTCTCAATCTCCACCTACTGTTTTCAAAATCAGTTCTATGGTTCTTTAATTCAGCCATGCAAAAGCTCTCTCAGGTGAGTTTTTAAAACAGCATTTTGCCTTTGCCTTTCATCAAAAGGGAGTGCCTCTTTCTCTGGTCTGGCTCCCATCAAGTTAAGAAACACATCCGAAGGAATTAAGTATGTTAGAAATTGGGAGCAAGCTATGAATTAAGATCTTGTTATCATTATTTATGCTGCTAATTAGTTGGAACATGTTTTTTTTTCTCTTTGTGTCCTTCAGCTTGCTTTGTTTCACCTTCCTGGCATGTGCATTCATGTAGACAACAAAGCTGTGAATTAAAGCCTACAGGAGTTACAAGAGTCTCTTCCTTCCTTCCTTCCTTCCTTCCTTCCTTCCTTCCTTCCTTCCTTCCTTCCTCCCTCCCTCCCTCCCTTCCTTCCTTCCTTTCTTCCTTCCTTCCTTTCTTTGTTTCTTTGTTTCTTTCTTTTCTTTCCTTTTTCATTTTCTTTCTTTCCTTTTTCATTTTCTTTCTTTCCTTTTGCATTTCTTTCTTTTTCTTTCTCTTTCCTTTCTCTCCTTACATCCTTCCTTCCTTCTGTCCATCTGTCAGTCCTCTCTCCTTCCCTCCCTCTCTCTCTAATTTTCTTTCTTTCTTTTAGCTTGAATTAATAATTGGCTCCTTAAGACTAATCTTTACCAAAACATTTGTATCTATTTCTTAAATTTATAGTTTAATTTTGGCAGACAGTCTACCGTGCATCTGACCTTCTAAGTACATTAGATTAAAAAGACTAATAGAAAGAAAGTCCTACTCACCTTCTTCTACATCAAAGTGCAGAAAAGAAATATCTCTTTAAAGAGTGATAGTGGTAGGGATTAGACAATTGTGGAAATTGTAATCTTAAAAAATGTAAACCATACCTTGAGAGAGGCAACTCACTGGTAGTGATGAGCGAACACAACGGTGTTTGGGTTCAGCAAGTTCGGACGAACTTTATGCAAAATTCAGCTGAACCCGAACCTGAAATAAACATTGTTAGGACACTGCAGCAGCACTGCAAGCAAAGAGCGGTCCTTTCACGTAAAAATAACAATGTTTATTTTTACATGAAAACCTCCCTTTGAAGGAGCTTGGGAATCCCTCCCATGAAGAGATTCCGGGGGCGGAGCTTTGACGTCACTGGCAGGTTGCTAAGGACACCAAGGTGATCACTTCCTGGATTCCATGGAATCCAGGAAGTGATCACCTTGGCGTCCTTAGCAACCTGCCGGTGACGTCAAATCTCCAAATGCCGAACATGACCCCAAACTTTGCCCGAAGTTTGAAAAAATTTCGTGTTCGTGTTCGGCATACTGAACACCGCAAAATTCGGTACGGACCAGGATTGTGCGGGCTCAGTTCGCCCATCACTACTCATTGGTATCTGTGCTTTGCATATGCAAGTAAGAAGTCCATCATACATGCCCAGCTTGATGTTGATGGAAAAATATAGAGCTTGGCTCATTGGTTCTGACAGAAATTGCCACTCAAGCCTGATGTCATGGGAAGAGAGAAAGTGATTGATTCAAAGTTACCCAAATACTGTATCTCCGATGCCTAAAGCAGGATAAGAACTTGGTCTCCTTATTTCTACTCCGTAGTCTTTACCCTTAGATTATCCATTATTGACCTCTCCCAATTCCTAAGAGGTCTGTAAGGGGTGTGCATAAGTTCACCAGAGTGCCTTCCCTCCTCTGTCCTTAATGTTCTTCATTTTTACTAGTTGCATGTATCTGAACTCTTTTTCAAATTTTTGACTTTTACTAATATCATGTATCTTAATATTGCGGCGCAGGCGGAGTAATAGTCGGACACAAGGTGTGGGTATAACGGGGTCACTTTTATTCAACAACTTAATTCTTAACTTATTAACTTATTTAAACCATTAACCCCACATGACCTGCAGGGTGCAAAATCAAATGGGGGCGGAATAACATGCCCAATTCAGACAGCAACCCTGGGGCGAAAACTCCTTGAAACTGGGTGCGGGTCATGTTAAACTACACCTACCCCCTGCACCCTTACTACGCCACACCTGGCGTGTGGGATGGCTCGCTACTGGTCTACGTTAAACTCCAGCCAGCGAGCCACAGGAGCGACTCACTCCCCGGACCCAGGCCGGTCGAGCCCTGTAATCCGAGAAGGAGCTCGCCCCTCACCTCAGTAGAGGTGCCCCAAAAGGAGCTCACCAGTTGCTATTTATTTTATTTTCCGCCCCCTATCGGCCACCCCTCCCCCCCCCAGTGACCCTAAGGGGGGGGCACTAGATGGTGGGGCCACCCCCTAACCACACTCCCACGCACAGAGTGGAGTAGGCGAAAAAACAATCGCAGCTCGTCCAATTCTGCTGCGACTGCAAAAAATTCCTACTCGGCCCCCCGGAGGACGACCCATCATATGCACCCTGTAACAGAGGGAGGGTGGGTGGGTGCCTCACGATGCTCCGGGCGAGACTGCTGCGCCACAAGGCAGCCCCCTCTTATAGGGCTGCCTCCACTCGCCCGGCCAATCGGTGCCCACGCACCGCACCACGTGGTCACGGCACCCGACGTGGGTGCCGTGACTCCGCCCCCCAACATGGCGGCCTCCATCCCCCGCCGATCGCCGCAAACCCCACCGGCCGGTAAGTCGGCTGTGGGAATTGCGGCGCAGGCGGAGTAATAGTCGGACACAAGGTGTGGGTATAACGGGGTCACTTTTATTCAACAACTTAATTCTTAACTTATTAACTTATTTAAACCATTAACCCCACATGACCTGCAGGGTGCAAAATCAAATGGGGGCGGAATAACATGCCCAATTCAGACAGCAACCCTGGGGCGAAAACTCCTTGAAACTGGGTGCGGGTCATGTTAAACTACACCTACCCCCTGCACCCTTACTACGCCACACCTGGCGTGTGGGATGGCTCGCTACTGGTCTACGTTAAACTCCAGCCAGCGAGCCACAGGAGCGACTCACTCCCCGGACCCAGGCCGGTCGAGCCCTGTAATCCGAGAAGGAGCTCGCCCCTCACCTCAGTAGAGGTGCCCCAAAAGGAGCTCACCAGTTGCTATTTATTTTATTTTCCGCCCCCTATCGGCCACAGCAGGAGGTGAAATTTTAATTTATTCCCCCTGCTCCCCCCCCCTGCACATACATGTGCAGGCACCTCTGCAGGTCGGCTATAAATTTATCGTTCCCACTATCGGTCAAGTGTACACCGTCCTGCCTGTACAAGTCTATGAGGGATGCCCTGATGTCTGGATGGTCTATCACTCCACCCCCAGCCTGAATCACCCACTTCTTAACCGCTCTGTTTACCCTCTTTCTAGCCTTATCCACTGCGCTAGGGCTTCTAGCCTGCCGCCAACTCCTCCTGGGCAGGATGTTGGACCACCACACACACGTATCTGGCCACCGCTCCCAGATCACCTGCAAACTCTCCCAAATGTGCCACAGCAGCTCTACACCTGTCATCGCTCCCAGATCGTTCCCACCAACGTGCAATACCAAACAGCCCGGCACCCCTCGCACCCTTCCACTGTCGAACAACAGTGGAAGAACTTCCCGCCAACGTAGGCCTCGTCGGCCCAGCCACTGAACCACCGCTCGATCGATCTCCAAACTCGTGCCGGGCGTCGTCTCACGGGCCCTCCGCTCGGCCCAGTACACCATGCTGTGGCCACATATCAGGATTCTGCGGCGCCAGTCAAGTCGTCGGGCTAGAGAAAGGGAGGAAGCAGAGCAGCATCAGACTGGCGGCCCGGCGCCTCCCCCCCCCGCCCCGCCCCACTCACCTAGGGGCAGATGTACGTCCGGAAGGCCCCAGATCTCCAGCGGCCCACTGTCTTTATATCCAGCCTGCTGAAACCTTCGACTGCTGCCAACGACGCTGCACCTATTCTGAATGAGTGAGTCCCGTAACGTCTGGGGTCCAAGCCCAGCCTTGCCAGCGCCTTGGACGTGACAGCCCAGAACTGGTACCTGGTCAGGGGTTCCCCGGACACATGACAAAACAAAAAACCCGGCTCTACACCCCTGTGGGCCCAATACGCCCCCAGCGCGGCCACCGGGCATACCCGCCGGTTGTTGGCCCGGGAAAGTTGGACCGTCACACCTCTACCCCTCTGGTCGGTCTTGGACCGTCGCAACCTCAAGGACACCGAGCTACGACCTAACTTGATATCCCTAGTGGTGAACGCCTGGCCGGAGCTATCGGCTCTGGAAGCTGCTAGAACCTCGCTAACCCGAAAAGCCCCGAAAAACAAGGTCACAGCCGCGGCGTGGTACAGTGACGCCTCATAAGCAGAGCGGCAGAGCCGACCCCACAGCTCGTAAAGCCCCATCAAGTGGGTGAGCTTTAGGGGACGCCTGCTGTCACCCTGGGCCTGACCTTTCTCCCTGATCCAACCCTCTAATGTCTTTCTAATCCTGAAATCCCCTGTGGTGTCCGCAAAGCCCCGAGACTTGGCTACGAAGGCCAGGCCTGCCAACTTGCCCCTAATCGTCCGGGCAGACAACCCACGGCGGCGGTCAAGCGCGCAAAATTCAAGCAGGTGTTCGACCGGGGCCGGCCAGAGCTGATCGTATCTCCTATCATGACGAAAAGCCCAAAATTCCCTACCTGCCTGCTGGTACGCTCTCCTGGTGCTGGGAGCTATGGACAAATCCATGGCCTTGCTTACGTCGGCCCTCCAATCAGCCACAGATGCTGTGGGGCTGCTTCCGGGTACTCCTCGGCCTGTGGGGCAAGCAGCCGGAACCTAGCCAACTGCCCCCTGGACAGAGCGTCAGCCACCCCGTTTCTTACCCCTGGAACATGATGTGCCCGGAAAAGCATATTGTTGGCAAGGCATCTCCTAACCATATGCCGGACCAAACCCATAACCCGCTCGTTCCTAGATGAAAGAGTATTCACTACGTGTACAACCGCCATATTGTCGCACCAAAAGTGGACTGTCCTACCGGCAAAACTGGATGCCCACAACTCGATGGCCACGACTATTGGGAATAGCTCCAAAAATGTCAAATCCCTACAGATGGCCCCACCGCGCCACTCCTGCGGCCAGTCAGCCCGGAACCATTTGCTTTGCCACACCACTCCAAAGCCGGTCGTGCCCGCCGCATCGGACTTCACTTGGAAGTCCGCTTTCAGCAGCATATCCTGCCTCCACAATGACACACCGTTGTACCCGTCCAGAAACCCTTGCCACACCACGAGGTCCTCCCTAACACTCTTCGATAACCTGATCCTGTGGTGCGGTTTTGACACGCCAACCGTTGCCCTGTACAGTCTAAACATAAAGGCCCTTCCTGGCGCAATCACCCGACAAGCAAAATTCAACAGGCCAGCCAGCTCCTGCACCTGTTTCAAAGTCACCTTCTTTGCGGCTCGTGCGACCCTCACCGCTTCCTTGAGTCTAGTCAGTTTGTCATCGGGTAGCCTACACGTTTGTGCAACGGAGTCCACCTCGATGCCTAAAAATGTCAGTTTGGTCGAAGGTCCCTCGGTCTTTTCGTGAGCCAAAGGTACACCTAAATCCGCGCATAAAGCCTGGAAACCCAACATTCCCTGCTGACAATCGACGGCGCCCGCCGGCCCCGCGAATAGAAAATCATCCAAATAATGTACTACAGACGCAAAGCCCGTACTTTTAACATGTGCCCACTCCAAAAATGAACTAAACTTCTCAAACAACGAGCAGGATATAGAACAACCCATTGGCAAGGCTCTATCAACAAAGAACCCGCCCTCGAACTGGAAACCCAACAAGTCGAAATCCCCCGGGTGAATGGGCAAAAGCCGGAAGGCCGATTTGATATCACACTTCCCCATCAGCGCCCCCACTCCGCACGCCCGGACCATCGCGACAGCCGTCTCGAATGGTGTGTAGCGCACCGAGCAGAGCTCCTCGGGAATGTGGTCGTTCACCGATTCACCAGGGGGGAACGACAGGTGATGTATAAGCCTAAACTCACCCGCGGCCCTCTTGGGCACCACACCGAGTGGGGACACCTGCAGTAAGGGCAGGGGGGGCTCCGAAAAGGGGCCCAAAACCCGGCCCTCGCGCACCTCCTTCATAATTTTGTCCTGCACAACGTGGCCCATTCCTGCCACAGACCTCAAATTGTCCGCCATGCAGGCCCTGCGCGGCCCCCCATACGGGATCCTGAAACCCGCGGTAAACCCCGCGAGCAGGAAATCCGCACCCTTCTTGGGGCGGTAGCCGGTGAGCCAATGCTGCAACCTGTCCAATCTAACGGGGGTTGGGCCCCTTACCTTGAGCTCCCCCAGGCTGGGGTTTGGCGGGGGTCCCAGCGTCCTTGGAGCCGGCCCCACCGCGCCCCCTGTAACAAGCGGAGGTCGGGTGTCTGCCACTACACAAGGCGCAGGCGTGGCGAAAACGACAATATGCCCTGGAACAGGCCCCTCTAGCGCCGTACTCGTAACAGTACGGCTGGCCTCGAAAGGACGACCCAGCCGTGCTGCGTTGGCCGGAGGCCGGGGTCCCCGTCCCCACCGCCGGGCGGGGAAGAGTAGCCTCCTTGCCCGTTGTTAAGAGCAAATGACCTGTGGGTGTTCGCCCACTGGCCGGAGTTGACGCTTGCTGCGTGGCCTGAAGCCACAAATCGTTATGCCGCATATCCCACGGCCAGTGCCTGTTGTGGGCGGCGAACCTGCGAAAATCCTCGTCATATCGCTTCCAAGCCTCCCCCCCAAACTCCTGATACGCTCTCAGAATCATGTTCATGTACAAGATGAGCTCATGTGTCTTATGGACATCATCTTCTACCACCACAGAGTGGTAGGCCAAAAATGCATACGCCCACGACAGAATTCCCTTGTCCATTTTGGTGCCTTTTGGGTCCTCCGACCCCTTCTTGCCCTCTTTATCCTTCTCCTTCTTGGACTTAGTCGGTAGCAAAATCTGAAACATGTCCACGTAAGCGCCCCGCCAAATTTTACGCTTGAGGGACTGGGACATGTGCATACTGAGCGGAGTGTCTGGTAGGCCCGGCGCGAAAGGATTATCGCTGTCAAAAGAAGTACTGGTAGACCCCGAGGTAGTTGACCCTGAGCTGTCCCTCGAGGTATCCCTCTTCCGTTTGTGCCTCCTAGCCACTGCCCTTCTACGCCCCCTCCTCCAGACTTGCGCAGCTGTGCGGGAGCGCCAGGTCCTCTGACCCCCCTGTGTCGTGCGTTTTGAAGCCCGTAGCCTGCCACGAGGCCCTCTTGGGAGGGACCACCGGTGCCTAGGCACAGGGCACTCACCCCAGTGAGAGGAGTCGTCATCCGCCTCCTCAGAGCCGGACACCATCCTGCTGGCCTTCCTCCGCTTGGTCTTTGACTGCGCATGCCGGTCCTCGTGGGATCTCTGCGGGCTCCCAGCCGACTCTGATGAGCTCCGAGACCCATCTGCGCCGGCAACTTGCGTGGCCCGGCCCCGACGAGACCTGCCCCGCTTCTTTGGCCTCTCTTCCAGTTTCTCGAGTAATGAAGACAGTATACGTGAGGAAACAGAAAGTGAATCCCTCGCCCCCTGCCCCCTTCTGGCAGGCCGTGAAGCAGATGCCTCTGCTTCAGAGAAACCTGATTCCATACCACTGAGAGGCCCCTCCTCTGCGCCAGAAAACACCCCTGGGGCCCCCAGTGGATCCACGGGCGGGGCCCGGCCCTGGCGGGGCCCCCTCGCCCCCACTGCAGCTCCCCTTCGGCCCCTCGTGCGCCCCCTGGGGGTCGCCACCCCCCTGGGGCCATCCTCACTATCCTGCCTCCCGGCAGGCCCTGCCCCTGGGGCCTCGCTCCACGCCCGCTTGGGCGCCCTCCTTCTTCCGGTGCGGCGGGGCTCCGTGGGGGGGGCCCCCGGCCCTCCGGCCTGCCCCCCCGAGGCCCGCCGCCGTGCCCCCGAGCGACCACGTCCACCCCTCGCCATGCCTCCCTGCTCCAATGCGCCTCCAAACCCTGTGGGGGGTGTCGCCGAAGCGAACTAAGGCTCCAGCCGCCGCTCGCGGCTCTTCTGGCCTCGAAGGCCTGACGCTCCGGCGAAGATCGGCTGCGCACCAGGCCTTCAGGCCTGTGACGCAGCTCGCTGGGGGAAAGACAGCAGCAGCCTCGCCTCACGATGCTCCGGGCGAGACTGCTGCGCCACAAGGCAGCCCCCTCTTATAGGGCTGCCTCCACTCGCCCGGCCAATCGGTGCCCACGCACCGCACCACGTGGTCACGGCACCCGACGTGGGTGCCGTGACTCCGCCCCCCAACATGGCGGCCTCCATCCCCCGCCGATCGCCGCAAACCCCACCGGCCGGTAAGTCGGCTGTGGGAATTATCATATTTACACTTGACAAAACAAACTAACAAGCAAACTAACAAATCAATTGGCATCTTTTCAGTTAAATCAAAACTCAGTTAAGTTCAGAGACATTAGCTGTCTTTGAGTTTAATGCATTTGTTGATAAATGATGTCCATAAAATACTTATCCAATTTCTGAGACTAAGATTCTATAGCCTAATTATAGAATTACAGAATAATCTTGCAATTCTAAATATTCCTTCCTTGATGCAGATTTTGACATTCTTTAACATGATTTAATTGATCTCCTTTAAATTGAAATAAGTCTTTTGTGGTCCAGAGAAGGTTTGGCTTGGATAACTCTTCAATCTAGTTTCTTAACCCCATGAAGTTTAATTCTAAGTCTTTGATTCCTAGAATTCCCCAGGCAGCATTCTCAATTGTTTTGATCTTGTGTTCACGGTCATTATCTTTGATATTGTTTCCATATGTAGTAAATTTCAAAAGGAAGCATAATGTGGGAACTCTTCCCATCTGTTCCCTGACAGTAAAATGATTATTATTTTTCATGTAAGATAATAAGGAGAAGAAATAGTTTAAGATGTTGTTTGCCACTAATACTTTCATGTCTGCCATAAAACAGATGCACTACATATTTATAATTCATTTTAAAACCCAATGCTTTCTAATTAAATCTTTTGCTTATATATAGAAAGCATGATTCTAAATACTTTCTGATATAATTGATTGGAGAAAATGTGTCAGTCAAAAAGATTTGGGTCAGCAATATACTTAAATATGCCAAAGATACTTCTTTCTGATTGTTTATTTTCTGATCATTTATTTCTGGCCCATATGTGAAGGGAGATATCTCAGTCAATCGATACCCCACCATTGGTTCTAATCAAGATTAATCAAGAGCAGTCACTTTTGCAACAACACTTGCTGATTGCAGAATACAGTTGCTAAAATGGTGTGTGAAAGTGACCTTGGGAGACAGAGGAACAAGTCACAGCCAGGGCAACTGTCGGATAAGAGGCAGGTTGGCCTGCGTAAGGAATGTAGACAAAGCAAACGTCTCAGAGAGGACTCTCCCTAATTTTTTAGGCGGTAAAGGCAATAGAGACAAATGTACTTTTGGATTTGCAAGATTCTGTTAATGTAACCTTAAAATAAAGTTAGAGCTAGTCCTTTCCCATGTGTTTCTTCTTTGAACTATATTTATTTATTTATTGTTTGTCAAACATGTACAAGATAACAAGATAACTAAGACGCCTTAAACAAGATCTAAGTATTGCCCACAAGATCATATGCTGCAACGTCCTGCCTGTCGGTGACTACTTCAGCTTCAACCACAACTACACAAGAGCACACAACAGATTTAAACTTAATATTAACTGCTCCAAACTTGACTGTAAAAAATATGACTTCACTAACCGAGTTGTCGAAGCGTGGAACTCATTACCGGACTCCGTAGTATCATCCTCTAACCCCCAACACTTTACCCTTAGATTATCCATGGTTGACCTATCCAGATTCCTAAGAGGTCAGTAAGGGGCGAGTACAAGTGCACTAGAGTGCCTTCCGTCCCCTGTCCTATTGCCCTCCTATATCTCCTATACCTTTCTTCTATTCCTATATCTCTTCTTCTATTCTTTCATTGATATGTTCTATTACTATATCTTCTTTTCTATTATTTCTTAGATATATTTTACTATGAGTATCTCCTCTATAACCTTCATCATGCATTTTACTATGTGTATATAGATGTATACCCACTAAAACCCTCATTGTGTATTGACAAAATAAATAAATAAATAAAATAAATGAACATAGTTGTTTAATCTAATCCTACATAGCTTCCGCTCTGGCAATCTCACACTACTTACCAGAGTTTATAAAACTTTCGCCAGACTCATCCTAGAATACAGCTCATCTGTTTGGAACCCATACCGCATTTCTGACATTAATACCCTCAAAAATGTCCAGAGATACTTCACCAGAAGAGCTCTTCACTCCTCTACCCGTAACAGAACACCCTATGAAACTAGACTTACAATCCTGGGTCTAGAAAGCTTAGAACTAAGACGCCTCAAACATGATCTAAATATTGCCCACAAGATCACATGCTGCAACGTCCTGCCTATCAAAGACTACTTCAGCTTCAACCACAACAACACAAGAGCCCACAACAGATTCAAGCTTAATATTAACCGCTCCAAACGTGACTGTAAAAAATACGACTTTAGTAATCGAGTTGCCGAAGCGTGGAATTCACTACCGGACTCTGTAGTATCATCGCCTAACTCCCAACACTTTACTCTTAGACTATCCACAGTTGACCTCACCAAGTTCCTAAGAGGTCAGTAAGGGGCATGCATAAGTGCACCAGAGTGCCTACTATCCCCTGTCCTATTGTCTCTCCTATATCTTCTCTTCTATCCCTATATTTTTTTCTGGAATTCTCTCATAGTTATATTTTACTCCTTTATTTTCTCCTCTGTTCTCCCTTTACTACATTCTACCTGATTATATCCTCTATAACCCTCATTGTGTATTATTGTGCATTGGACAAAACAAACAAACAAATAAACAAACAAACAAATAATCAAACAATCAAACAAACAAGCAAACAAACTAACTAACTAACAAACCTGAACAGAGGAAGTAAACATAGATAAGTGGGGAGAGTAAGACAGGGACAGTAGGCATGCTGGTGTGCTTATTGCCCCCTGTATTGACTTCTTATGAATGCTTATTGCCCCCTGTATTGACTTCTTATGAATGGTGTGAGGTCCACAAGACAGTTTGAGACTGAAGCAGTGAAGGTTTGAGGCTGTAACAACAGAGTCAGGTAGAACATTCCAGGCATTGACCACTCTGTTGCTGAAGTCGCATTTTCTGCAATGGGAAGCAGTTTACCTTGAGTTTGCACGTGTATTTTTGTGACTGAAGCTGAAGAAGTCACTGACATTGCAGCAGACAGGCAAGACATTGAAGAAGACAGTTTTGTGTACTAAGCTTAGATGGGACCACAGGTGACTTACTTACAAGGGAGACTGTAAAAAATAACTTTGAGTAGAAGAATGACACAGCTTAATTGCATTGGTTTAGCCATCACATTGAGTCCATGAGGAACTGTGCATAGTCAAGTGGCTCAATGGGTATATTCAACTATCCAATCTGTATGATGAAAACAAGAATTGACATTCTTGGATAGGAATAAATTAAAATTGGATGGTATGGCAGTCTTCATCCAAGTATCAACCTGGTATTCAGTAATTTCCATAGCTTCCATAAATATCTACAGTCCTAGAAACAGACTATGAAAAAATATTAATTCATCTAATGTTTGAAGCATCCTTAGGTCATATTAAAAAAGAAAAAAACCCCCAAAGATTACCAACAGAAGGCACATCTGTGTCCACAGATCCTTCCCTTTAAGCTAATTTTTATTTATTTATTTTTATTTATTCGATTTTTATGCCGCCCTTCTCCTTAGACTCAGGGCGGCTTACAACATGTTAGCAATAGCACTTCTTAACAGAGCCAGCATATTGCCCCCACAATACGGGTCCTCATTTTACCCACCTCGGAAGGATGGAAGGCTGAGTCAACCTTGAGCCGGTGATGAGATTTGAACCGCTGAGCTTCAGATCTACAGTCAGCTTCAGTGGCCTGCAGTACAGCGCTCTACCTGCTGAGCCACCCCGGCTCAATGCCATGACTTATGACAAACTGGTCTTGAAACTTTCATTAAAAGGGCACAGCTGATAAAGTTGCAACATAGTTCAAATTTGAATTTCAGAAGTATAGAGACATTTGGGGGGGGGGGATAGTGACTCTACCTAAAATTGATTGAAGACGCATTAGACATTAGAGTACATTAGCGGGGAGAATGGAAAAATAATCTGAAAAATCACCAAACACGTACAAGAGATATTCAAATGCCTTGTTGCTGTAGCAGCAACAATTAATTACTGTAGAAAACAGTAATGAGAATAGACCATGTTCATGCTTAGATAAAAGATTTATCTAACGCACAGAATAAAATCACTTCCCTAAGATACCTCTTGCTTAATGGCATCCTGCTGCCCGTGAGGCCACATTTCCATCACAGAGTTGTATTTATTCAATTGCCTAAGGATGTATTTAAAAAGATAAACATGTTAATCCTTGTCTGCTACTTAAAGTCCTGTTTCATTATTATATTGCAATAGAGCCTCTATTGAGTACCTCTACCTATTCTTTCATCCAAATTATTTTGCACCATCTCATAGTATTCCTTGATCACATAAACCTTAACATGCATGCATATCTACATACATATATACTAGCGGTGGGCTACGAGCCGGAACACTAAATTGCGCTCGCCTCCGCGACTCGTAAGTTCTTGCAAGGGCAGTGCAATTTTGCTTCAGCACCTGTGGAGGTAGCAAAATCGCTTATGGAGCCGCAAGTGCGCCCGTGTTTTGGCAAGGATTCTTTGCTTCTGCACATGCCGAAACAGAGGTGCACCTGCGGCTCCATGCATGATTTTGCTACCTCCACAGGTGCAGAAGCAAAATCGCGCTGGCCCCGCAAGAACCTACGAGCCGCGGCGGCGAGAGCAATTTAGCATTCCGGCTCATAGCCTACCACTGATACATACATACATACATACATACGTACGTACGTACATACGTACGTACATACATACAGTCCTTGGCTTACCACCATAATTGAGACCATATTCTCTATTGCTAAGCAAGATGGCTGTTAAATGAATTTTTTTCAATTTTACAAACCTTTTTGCCGTATTTTAAGTGAATCTCTGCAGTTGTTAAATGAATCATTAAGCAAATCCAGCTTGCCTTATTGATTTTGATGGTAACCCGCTGGGACAATCACAAATGGCTATTACAAGATCCTGGGACACTGCCATTGTAGTAAATACATGCCGGTTGCCAAGTATCCAAATTTTGATCATAGGGATGTTGCAATGGTGATAAATGTGAGGATTGATTGACCCTTCTTTTTCCAGTGATGTTGTATCTTTGAATAATTGCTAAATTAATGGTTGTAAGTTGAAGACTAACTGAATATATAGGAATTCAGGCTTGCAAGCTAATCTTTTGCAAACAACATTCAATCTAATTTAACCTGTGTCAAACTAGATAGCTCATTCTGAATTTCCAATATTTTAATAAGTTATACTGCTTGACTATATATTCAGCAGCTAAAAGTCAAAGTACATGTTATTAATGTGATAATTATCTGAAGAATTTCTACTGTTTGGTCTGTAGGGCCAATTTAAAATAACTGCAACAATAACTTGTGCAATCAGGGTTAGAATCTTTTCTACCTGCCTTTACAATTCCAAATTTTGACGCCATCTTTTTTGAATCTGTCGATTATGAAAAGTAATGTATAAATCTCACACTCTGTCAGAATTTGGCAGGGCACCTTCCTAAAATAAAGACTTCAATCTGAAAAGCAAACCTGTGACCATTAAATTTGGAACAGCATTAGAGAAAATCAACTGCATCAATTGAATTTCCCATTGCCTCAAATTAGCCTTAGGCATTAGCATGATAAGCTGCTTACTCACTCATGTTAAGTCTAGAAGAAAACGCACTGAAAATGAACCTTTGGAAACAAGTAATTTCATTCTATCAACAGCAAAGTCATCCTTGTAGCAATCGTGTTATGACTTTGCATGATAAGGGGGAATAGATTGCCTATTAAAAAAATTCCCAATATGTTCTCCCTCTGCTTATTACGTATGTGGATCACGCATGTTAAATTAGCCTGTGGTCTGGACCCAACTTGAAACATATTAATGGAATGAATACAAAGAAGGTTATAGCTAATTTACAATTATAACCTTTATTTCCTTGCAGCTGCAAAATCTCCTGCTTGCAGAATAAGGGGTAAAGTCACTGTCTACATGGCTTGTCTCCAGTTACTTTTAAACTTCAAAGACTCAAGCGAGCTCAGCTCCAAGAGGTCTAATTCCTTTGGAGGGTTTCCCTTATGATCTAACTGCCTGAATCTATTTTCCCTGACTTGTTTTCCTTCTTTACCTGCAAGGGGGGGGGGAGGAGAGAATAACCACACCTTTGAAGCATTCAGCTCTTTCCTTTTATTTTTAATCACTCCTCTCCTTATGTTACTGTGACCTGTTGTGCAAGTATGCGCAGCATGTGTTTGTATAAGTCAACACAGGGAACCGGTTTGTGCATTCCATCCATTTTAAAGGCTATGTCATATGGGGTCCTTGGTGCTCTTTGAGGCTGGTTGTTTTTTTATCCAATCATCATCATCAGGGCTAGAATGGGTTTTATTTATTTTTATTATTTATTCAATTTTTATGCCGCCCTTCTCATTAGACTCAGGGCAGCTTACAACATGTTAGCAATAGCACTTTTTAACAGAGCCAGCATATTGCCCCCACCATCCGGGTCCTCATTTTACCCACCTCGGAAGGATGGAAGGATGAGTCAACCTTGAGCCGGTGATAAGATTTGATCTGCTGACTCGCAGATCTAGCAGTCAGCTTCAGTGGCCTGCAGTACTACACTCTACCTGCTGCGCCACCCCGGCTCAGGTTTGCTCTCTGTTTAGAGCCTCGGTGGTGCAGTGCAAGTGGAGGTTGCTACTTACCATCACTACCAGAATGATGTGTACCTAGCTATTCTTCATCAGTGTGCACACATATGTAGCACAGTGAGATTTTGCTTCTGTGCATGCGCAGGAAACAAAATTTCGCGAGAGGACATATGCATGCGAGATTTCAGCATTTTTTTTTACTTCTGTGCATGTGCAGAAGCAAAAAATTGCTTAAATCTCTCTCACGCACATGTCCTCTCATAGGATTTTGCTTCCTGCGCATACGAGCAGCAAAATCTCGCTGGGGTGCCCGTGCGCAGATGTCGGCAACACGGAGCAGTGCACACAGATCCCTACAAGTATTCAGTGTGGCCTGTACCAGCTAGTAACTCCCTAACCTCCCATGTTACTTGCCACGACTCAACTCATTGCTCAAACAGAGAAGAAAGCTGATTCTTTACACACATACAATTTATTTAGAAGGAAGAGTCCAGACCCCAGTCAAATGAGGACTAGCTGATATGCTTACAGCTGGGATTGGAAGGTTTATTGAGAGTATTGGTGTGAACTTTGCTGCCATCAGGTTAATTTGGTATACTTATATATTCTCAGTTGAGTGTTACTTTGAATTCTTGCTTCAAGAATATGCGCCAAGACAAAATTCTTTGTGTGTCCAATCACACTTGACCAATGAAACTTCTATTCAGACAGCTGAGGCCTCAGAGAGTTTTCATCCCATGGTTGAATGCTTAACAGAATGTGAAGAATAAACTTAAGCAGGTTCTCTACAACTTGGAGAGTTTGCTGTTTGTTTTCGATTGCGTTGCTAATCAGTTCCCAACCTCTCTTTACATATATATATATATATATGCTACTACACAAACTCATTCATCTAGTATAAATAATAAAAACCAGTGGTATTCCCTGTGACACTGTTTGAAAGTGGAGGTTGCACATTGCAGAAGATAAAAAGAACATTGATGCTTTTGAAAATTGGTGTTGGAGACGTCTCCTGAGAATACCATGCACAGCCAAGAAAAACAAACAAATGGATCACTGAATAAATCAATTCAGAGTTCTTACTGAAAGTACAAATGACCAAGCTCAAATCATCCTGCTTTGGATATGTTATATGAAGATCCAACTCTTTGGAGGAAACTCTAATGCTGAGAAAATTGGAAGGCAAGAGAAGAAAAGAACAAACAGAAAGGTTGATGGATTCAGTAACAATGGTGATGGACGTCCCATTGGAAGACCTGAATAACCAAGTTAGAGTTAAATTGTGATGGGGAAAATCTTCTATGTAGTTAGTAAGTGTCACCATCCCCAACCTGACAGCATATAATGACAGACTTCAAAAAGTTCCTCTGGAGGGCAGTAACTTTTGTTATGCTAGGACATGGTGGTCTGTGCTTATGATAATGTATTAAACTAACATAGTGAAATACTTTATTTTTTATTTTTTATTATTATGTCAGTACAACACAGCAAACGAGATCACTATGCTGGATTTCGTATTTCATTACCAGTTGGGCGCTTCCCAAGCACCTAGGACTGTGTGATGTAGCGGTGAACTGTGTTTGCCGATCCCAGTAAAATAATAATAATAATAATAATAATAATAATAATAATAATAATAATAATAATAATAATTATTATTATTATTATTATTATTATTATTAATTAGATTTGTATGCCGCCCCTTTCCGTAGACTCAGGGCGGCTCACAACAGCAATAAAACAATTCATGACAAATCTAATAATTTAAAAACTTTTTTAAAAAACCCATTATTAAGCAGACATACACACAGACATACCATACATAAATTGTATAGGCCTGGGAGAGATATCTCAATTCCCCCATGCCTGGCGGCAAAGGTGGGTTTTAAGGAATTTACGAAAGGCAAGGAGGGTGGGAGCAGTTCTAATATCCGGGAGGAGCTGGTTCCAGAGAGTCGGGGTTGCCACAGAGAAGGCTCTTCCCCTGGGACCCGCCAAACGACATTGTTTAGTCGACGGGACCCAGAGAAGGCCAACTCTGTGGGACCTAATCAGTCGCTGGGATTCATGCGGCAGAAGGCGGTCCCGGAGATATTCTGGTCTGGTGCCATGAAGGGCTTTATAGGTCATAACCAACACTTTGAATTGTGACCGGAAATTGATTGGCAACCAATGCAGACTGCAGAGTGTTGGTGTAACATGGGCATACCTGGGGAAGCCCATGATTGCTCTTGCAGCTGCATTCTGCATGATTTCTTAAAAGATCTGCAACATTTTATAAGATAGCTTCATGTGCAATTTCTTAGAGCAGGAGTGAACTCCTGTCACTCATCTCAGTTTCTGCTCAGCTAGCAATTAGAACACATATTCTATGCAAGTACATAAATAAGTACCACTTCAATAGGAAGATGAGCTGGTTTTCTGGGCAGTCAGTCAGATTCCTGATGGCTTTGAACTTGCCCAGTTGTAGCATCCACTTGGGAGGTGGCTGCAGGAAAAGCCACTCCTCTTTCTTTCTGGTGCAAAGTCATCTCAACCTCTTGTGGTGCACTGTGAGAGTTGTGCAAGCATTTCCCATATTCATTCATTCATTCATTCATTCTCCATCTATCCTTCCATCCATCCATCCGACCGTCCGTTCATTATTTATTTATTTATTTATTTATTCATTCATTCATTCGTTTATTTGTTTGTTTGTTTATTTATTTATTTACCTAAGGACTTAGGGTGATTTACAACAATGATATAAATACAAAAACAATAAAAAGAAGTCAAATTTACAATCTAAAACTATAAAACTCTGATTTTAAACCCACAATTAAACAATCACGACAACATGCATGCATAGCAACATGAACCAAACTACTGTACTACTCTCCAATAGCATTTTGGTCTCCTAGCTACTGTAACAATGCCCTACACTAATACTAACAACAACAACCGTGCAAGCATGTATATTATTTTGCAGACATTTAGAATGACCCCTAAAAGTCATTCATTTGGGAAACCCTGTCTTAAAAAAACAAAAATATGAAGGAACTCATGTAAAAGGGAAGGTAAAATTAATACATTGGAATTGCAGTGGTGGTGGAATGAAACAAACTGGCCAGTCCTGCAATCTTGTTCTTTTGAAGATGGAGTGGGGGGGAAATTCTGGGCAACCACCGATCCCTATCTTCTTTGTTACAATGAGTTTTGTACAATTGTTTCCATTCTTCCCCTGCAACGAATTTACCCTCTGACACTTCTGCTGTGCTATTATTGCTGTGTCAGAGGACATCTGTGTTTAAAGTTGATATGGCCTTTCTACAATCAACCCCAATTAGAGGACTTCAGAGATTGCAACCACTTCAAGTTCCATAAAGGTTGAAATTGGATAAATGAGCTGCCTGCTTACATGCACTTGGTTAGCAAAAACATCTCCAGAAATCAATAGACTATTTTTTTTTCCTTATACAAAAAGATAGCAAGGAAGCAGAGACAGAAATTCAAGGCTAATAATTGGAAGTGGTGATTTAAGGCTTCCACAGTCTAAAGAAAGAGCTTTCATGAACAGTGCCACATGTTCTTTCCAAAGTAAGTTCCATAAAGTACGTTCAGAAAAGAAACTGATCTCCTGTGTATAGATGGCAGAATATTTTTATTTATTTATTTTTAAAAATTATTATTATTGTTATTGTTGTTGTTGTTGTTGTTGTTATTATTATTATTAACGATAACTTCATTTTCCCTTATCATAGGTTTGTTTTATGTTTTAATGTGCAATAATCAATTTAAAATATAATAATATCAATGTTGGAGTCTATGTACGTCAATTAGAAGAAAATCAGTATAAGTATTTCTTTGGTTTCCAAGCATTCATTGCAGTTGCAAAACACAAGTTTGCCCTTGCTTATCAGTAAATACGTTGTGAACATGAAGTTTTATTTCTAGATAATAAGTATAAGATTGCAGATTTCCAGCATTACCTATAATTATTCAAAGGTAAATTTCACGGAATTCCACAGTTAATTATGTGTGCAACTGCAGCATCGATATGTAAAGTAATAGACCTGTTAGATTAACCTTGATTTGATTTGATTTGATTTGCATTGGAATTCTGAGATTCAAAAAGCACCTGATTCAATTTAAGATTGGGATCCAAAATTATCTGGCAGACTGATTCAATTCAAGCTGTTCTGAGATTTAAGGTTTGATTTAAAAGAAGGCTTTTCTCTTAATTATAATATAACTTCAAAATGCCTAAAGATTCTTCACTTCTTGGCTGAATGGGAGGAAAATAGAAGATCTTGCTCCAATGTTAAAACGCAGCCTTTTGAAAGCTATGTATTTGAAAGCTTGCATTTTTCAACTTCTGATTTTTGAATTTTCTGGAGTGACAGAGCTAATTGGTAAGATTGGCTCCTAAATTATGGCCATGGGGAGTTGCCAGTGTGGATGGGACATACTGGCAAAGCTTGACTACTGGGCAAGACTTAGAAGAAGGAACATTGACTTGTCTTTATAACTTTGTTTCTTCTTCTTTTTTCTTTTCTTTTTCTTTTGGCTGGCTAAGGCTGGCCTCACATTTCCTTTATTATTATCTCTTTTATTCATTAAACATGAAATTCAGTCAAGTGAACATTTTAAAAAGTGTCATAAATACCACTGACTGATACTAATGGTTGATACAGGTTGCTGCCAGCATCCTAGGTATCAACCAAGTACCTCATTAAAATATATGAGGCTCCAAGTAGCATAGTTTTTTGTAGTTCTGCTTGTTTTATTGCAGGAAGCTGCAATTTATTTATTTATTTTAATTTTTTGATAAAACACACATAAAAAGACAACAGCACAAAACAAACAAACAAATATGTGATGAATCTTCTAGTATATACACTTAAATACCCTAAGTTATTACATCAATGTTAATCATGATCTCTGGAGCATTTACATTTTTATTTTAAACTACTAAGCTTTCGTCAGCCCCTGTTGACTTCGCCAGAGTGTAAAATCCCCATTGAATAGATGCTTGCTTTTATGTAATGCCGATCAATTTGGTCATTGCATAGGCCTATCTTCCCTCTGCTGACCAATGGTGATGCAATTTTTGTTGCCTCTTTCTCCATTGTGTATTACACGCTAGAGGAGAAGCAGAATGAGAGGGTGGGTGGGTGGGTGGGTGAAGAACAACAACACAGACCTATCACAAGATCATGGGAAAAACATATGAATTACAGGAGGCAACATGTGTACCTAAAATGGAGAAGAATAACAATGAAGGGGAGGGAGCTGGGAGAAATACCTTCAAAGCAATGCCTGATAGGCCTGCTCCCCCCTCCTCCCAGAAAGAGGCAATGCACAATGGGGAAAGAGGCAACAGAAATTGCATCATTATCTGTCAGCAGGACTAAGGCAGAAACAACAAAGTCAATTATAGGAGGGTGTGGGCCTATTATGTGTGCAATGACCAAATTGATCAGCATTTTAAATGTTATGGAGATTGTGCTATTGTATCTTTATATTTATACATATAGAGAGAGACCTCATGTTTTTACATCTTTCTCATACTTTGTTTGTATGTACAAAGACGGCCACCAAGCTAAATGCACCCTTTGGTTTTGTAATTGTCTAGTTTTAAGTTCACCATTCTCATTTAAAATGTCTTTATAAAATATAATTTTTCCATATTAATAAGATTTGGATATTCCAATGCTTCCATTGTGGAGAAACAGACTGGCATTTTAATATAATGATGTAATTAAATTTTTTCCCATACATGAAGCAAAACATTTATCACATAATGCCTTTGAAAGTATCTATGTACCCTACTCTTTCCGTACCATAGGAGAGTGTGCCATCCTAATTACAGATCATGTCCCTCTATTAGTAGTTACCTTTTATGTTTCAAATTTATCCATTCTTTTGCCCATGTAAGAAGCGATGCCTGATAGTATACAGTGTTCCCTCGATTTCCACGGGGGATGCGTTCCGAGACCGCCCGCGAAAGTCGAATTTCCGCGAAGTAGAGATGCGGAAGTAAATACACCATTTTTGGCTATGGACAGTATCACAAGCCTTCCCTTAACACTTTAAACCCCTAAATTACCATTTCTCATTCCCTTAACAACCATTTACTCACCATTATTACTGGTACTCACCATTGAATAATGATCCTGATATTTATAAACATAATTATTTGTTAACAATAATTATATTTTTGTTATTTATTTGCAAAAATTATTAGTTTGGTGATGACGTATGACATCATCGAATGGAAAAAACTGTGGTATAGGAAAAAAACCACAAATTATTTTTTAATTAATATTTTTTTTAAAACCGTGGTATAGGCTATTCGCGAAGTTCGAATCCGCGAAAATCGAGGGAACACTGTATTTCCCAGTCTGGTAGTCCAAAGCCCCCATTTCTTTTAGATTCCTATAGCATTTTACAATTTTATTCTTGCTTTTTTGCTTTGCCATACATACTTCAAAATTATTCTATTTAGTTTTTCAAATAATTTTTTCTTCAATTTTATCGGTATCTTTTGGAATAGGAAAAGTAATGTTGGTAGTATATTCATTTTTATGGAGGCTATTCTCCCTGTCATAGATAGTTATAACTTGTTCCACCTCTCCAGGTTCAACTTAATTTGTTGCATTAATTTTACAGCTGTCCTCTTTAAGTGTCACATATCTTGCTATTAGATGAATGCCTAAATATTTAGCCCTCTTTACTACTTGCAAATCTATTTTCTCTGTCAATTCCTTATTTTTGTTTCTCTGTAAGGTTTCTAACTATTACTTGGGTTTTTTCTTTCTTTATTTTCAAACCTGCCAACTCTCCATATTCCTCAATCTTTCCTATCAGTCTGGGGCCAGGTTCTGACTTTGTTTCTTTTGATCACTGAGCTTTCAAGAGTGCCAGGAAATCTTGCCTAGCTGCTTATGAAGCTCAGACCAGAGTTGGTTCCTCCTGGTTCAGAGCAGTTTGCCCGAACCAGTAGCAAGCCGCTGGTGACATCATGATGACAGCACAGAAATTGTTCTTTTGATGCTGGTCCACCATCTCTCTCTTTTATTTTAAATTGAATTCTTTTGAATTTTTTGAATTTCCCCCAGGGTTTTCTTTAATTATTATTATTTTGAGCATGTGCAGAAGCTTTACCATATTTAATAATAATAATTATTATTACCATCTTGTTTTCAGGTTTTGTTTTTTACCTTTTTTGGGGGGGTTGGATTTCCAGCACTGCATTGCAATGTGGGATTTCAGCTTTGGAATAAATACAATAAATAAATAAAATAACTAAATGTGGTGCAGGAAGAAATGAACCAGCAGTGAGATAACTTAGAACCCACCCCTGGCTCAGAACTTCCTGGAAATGTGCCTTTTTATCACTGGCAAGAATCAGTTGCATAAGAGTTATGATTATCTGGCAATACTCAGGATTAATTAATTAGGAGAGGCGACAGAAGCAATTTTATGTAATACAATACCACAAAGTTATATTAGCCACAGAGAGAAAATGGTGATGTAGAAAATGTGCCTCTTGTTTTTATACCAGTAAAATGCTGGATCCATACTATGACTCACTGTAAAAGACTTAAACCTGCCCAGATTACATCGAATTTAGAAATTGATCCAATACTCAGAATACTGTGAGCAAGAAATTGCTGTTATCCGACAATTTTAAAGTGTTTGCAGTCCACTAAATATTTAAAAAGTGGCTGAATCTAGGCTGCCAAATTGAACAAATTTTATTCTTATGCCTTGAATGCAATGGGAAGACTTTTAAAAAAAACATTCTTATTTATTCTTCTCAAGATTGGCTTGCTTTGTGCAAACTTCTGCTTTTGTCACATAGTTCCTACAAAAGCTACTACTTTTGTTGCAACAGAGTATAGAAACATAGAAACATAGAAGTCTGACAGCAGAAAAAGACCTCCCGGTCCATCTAGTCTGCCCTTATACTATTTTCTGTATTTTATCTTAGGATGGATATGTGTTTATCCCAGGCATGTTTAAATTCAGTTACTGTGGATTTATCTACCACGTCTGCTGGAAGTTTGTTCCAAGGATCTACTACTCTTTCAGTAAAATAATATTTTCTCATGTTGCTTTCGATCTTTCCCCCAACTAACTTCAGATTGTGTCCCCTTGTTCTTGTGTTCACTTTCCTATTAAAAACACTTCCCTCCTGGACCTTATTTAACCCTTTTAATATATTTAAATGTTTCGATCATGTCCCCCCTTTTCCTTCTGTCCTCCAGACTATACAGATTGAGTTCATTGAGTCTTTCTTGATACGTTTTATGCTTAAGACCTTCCACCATTCTTGTAGCCCGTCTTTGGACCCGTTATCAGAGTGGAAAGAACCTAGGAGGTTTCCTGCTCAATCAGGAAACCTTATTTAAACAAATAGTTGTCCAATCTCTGCTTTAAAAAAATTCAGTGTTGGATAAAATGACCAGATTTTAAGATTGGGAAAGAGGGACACCATTGAGCGGAGAGGGGGTGGGTGTGCTAAAAAAAGTTTAGGAAAAAAAATAGCAAAAAAAATTCTTTTTCTCTCTGTCTCTCCCTCCCTCTTTCTTACTCTCTCCATCCCTTCCTCTCTCTTTTTTCTCTCTCTTTCTCTCCTCCTTCTTCCTTGTCTCTTTCTTTCACTCTCTCTCCTTCCCTCCCTTTTGCTCTCTTTCTCTCTCTTCCTTCCTCTCCTTTTTCTCTCTCTCTGCCTTCTGCCTTTCCCTCTTTCTCTATCCCCCTCTCTCTTTCCCCCCTCTCTCTTGCTCTCTCTTGCTGTCTTGTACACCACACTGCCACCCTCTCTCTTGCTCTCTCTTGCTGTCTTGTACACCACACTGCCACCTCTCCCATTGCAGCTCTCGGGTGGCCGGAAGGGTTCGGGCCCGAGGTATGCCTGCAGGGGCAGCAGGGCTTGGCAGCTCTGGTGGACACAGGGTAGGGGGGCAGGCAGCGAAGGTGGCGCCGCCAAGCAGGGGTCGAAGTAGGAGCAGGAGGGCACCAGCAGCAGTGGCTGGCACTGTGCTGGGCATGGGCACGGGGCTGGCACTGGCCCGCTAGCAGCCCTGGTTAGGCAGCGGGGATTACTGCTGCTGAGCCCCAAAGCTCACCTGCCATCACCGCCAGGGAAGCTCTAGCCGGGCGGGGCACTGCAGCTGCAGGAGAGTCTACCTCCAAAACCAAAGGGTGGAAGCTCAGCACCTGCCTGGAAGGGCTGTGTGCACGTTTGGCTCCAAACTTTTTCCAAACTTTGCCAGGCTTTGGGACTGGGGTGGGGGGAACCAGCTCCAAAATCGGGACATTTTTGAACCACCTTGGGATGCAGGAATTTTCATTCAAAAGCAGGACTGTCCCGCTGAAGGTGGGATGTGTGGTCACCTTAGTGTTGGAGTACTCACAACTTCTGGAGACAAGTTGTTCCACTTGTTTAAATGTCAGGAAAACTCTTCTTAATTCTAGGATGGTTATTTCCTTGATTAGTTTTGACCATTATTTATTGTCCTGCCTTCAGGTGCTTTGGAGAATAGTTGATCCCTTCTTCTTAATGACATCCCTTTAGATATTGGAACACAGTGCTATCATGTCAGGAGCGGGCTACTGCCCAGACCGCGGGGGGGGGGGATGCAGTGGGTTAGCCAAAATGGAGCTCCACCCCAAAGCACCCAATTTGCACTGAAAGATGTTGAAAGAAAATGCAGGGCGTCCTGCATAAGCCATGCCCACAATGTGGTAGTAAAAAGTTTGGTAGCCCTTCACTGTATCATGTCACATGTTTTCATTAAACTAGACATACCCAATTCCTGCAACCATTTTTCATATGTTTTAGCCTTCAGTCCCCGAGTCATTCTTGATCTTCTGTCCACTCTTTCTGCAGTCTCAACATAGATTTATTTTTTTAACCGTGTCTACCGGAAATGAAAGCAGGATTCTAAGTGTGGTCTTACCAAGGCATTATAAAGTGGTGTTAAGATGTGATCTTGATTCTATCCCTCTGTTGTGATCTTGATTCTATCCCTCTGTTAAAGCAGCCTAGGACTCTGTTGGCTTTTTTTGGCAGCTGCATCACACAGTGATTGTCCACTAGGACTTCAAAATCTCTCTCACAGTTTATTGCTATTGAGCCAGGTGCCACGTATGCTAAGCCAGGACAACTTGTTCATTGGACGAAGAGCATGTATTCTTTTATTATTAAAAGAATCAACAAGAAGTCTAACTCTACAACTTTGCATTTTCATTTCATTTTCAGTGAGTATAATGAGATGCTTTGGAACTCCAATTTTTTAAGCACATTCTTTAGCTTGATACAGTCAGTATAATCAAATACCTTTCTGTAATCAATAAAGCACACACATTGGTTTCTTTGTGGTATCTTTAGCTTTTTCAGTCAACTTATGTGCATTAGCAGTGATTCCAAAGTCTTTTCTAAAGCCAGCTTGAACATCTAGGACAGTGATGATGAACCTATGGCACGGTTGCCACAGGTGGCACACAGAGCCATATCTACTGGCACCTGAGCCATTGCCCTAGCTCAGCTTCAATGTGCATGTGTGTGCCAGCCATTTGCCCTTCATGGCATCGGACCAGAATATCTCTGGGACCGCCTTCTGCCGCACGAATCCCAGCGACCGATTAGGTCCCACAGAGTTGGCCTTCTCCGGGTCCCGTCGATTGAACAATGTCGTTTGGCGGGTCCCAGGGAAAGAGCCTTCTCTGTGGCGGCCCCGACCCTCTGGAGCCAGCTCCCCCCTGAGATTAGAACTGCCCCCACCTTCCTTACCTTTCGTAAACTCCTTAAAACCCACCTCTGTCGTCAGGCATGGGGGAACTGATATAACTTCCCCACGCCTATATTCGTTATGTATGGTATGTTGTGTGCATGTTTTTAAATTATGGGTTTTTAGTTTTAATTATTAGATTTGTATTCTAAATTGTTTTTTCTTTTACTGTTGTGAGCCGCCCCGAGTCTACGGATTTAATAAATTTAATAAATAAATAATAAATAAATAAATTTGATTTTTGGCTTGCAGAGAGCCTCCAGGGGGGCGTGGGACAGCATTTTTACCCTCCCTTGGCTCCGGGGAAAACTTTGGAACCTGGGGAGGATGAAACATGACAAGTTGGGAAACAGGCCATTTCCAGCTCCAGATGGCCTTTGGGTGTGTGTGTGGAAGAAGCTGTTTTCGCCCTCTCCTGGCATTGAATTATGGGTGTGAGCTCTCGCACATGCATGATAGCATGCACACATTCTTTTTCAGCATCCAAGGAAAAAAAGGTTCAGTAAAAGACCTTGGAATACTAATATCAAATGACCTAAGTGCTAAAGCCCACTGCAACAATATCGCCAAAAAGGCTTCTAGAGTTGTTAACCTGATCCTACGTAGCTTCTGCTCCGGCAATCTCACACTACTCACAAGAGCCTACAAAACTTTTGCCAGACCCATCCTTGAATAGAGCTCATCTGTCTGGAACCCATACCACATCTCGGACATCAACACCCTTGAAAACGTCCAAAAATATTTCACCAGAAGAGCCATTCACTCCTCCACTAGAAACAGAATATCCTACGAAAATAGACTAACAATCCTGGGTCTAGAAAGCTTAGAACTACGGCGCCTAAAACACGATTTAAGTATTTCCCACAAGATCATATGCTGCAACGTCCTACCGGTCAATGACTACTTCAGCTTCAACCGCAACAACAGAAGAGCACGCAACAGATTGAAACTTAATATTAACCCCTCCAAACTTGACTGTAAAAAATATGACTTTAACAATCGAGTTGTCGAAGCGTGGAACTCATTACCGGACTCAATAGTGTCAACCCCTAACCCCCAACATTTCTCCCTTAGACTATCCACGATTGAACTCTCCGGGTTTCTAAGAGGTCAGTAAGGGGCGCATATAAGTGCACTAGTGTGCCTTTCGTCCCCTGTCCAATTGTCTTTCCTTTATCTCATATATCATATATATTTTCTTCCTTTCATATATCTTCTCCTCTATTTTTACATATTATCTTTATATATATTACTTCATGTCTATTCTCTTCCATATGTATTGTGTGTTGGACAAATGAATAAATAATAATAAAATAATAAAAATAATAAATAATAATCACTGATCTATGGCCTTCCTTTCCATATAGACACCTAATCTGATTTGATAATCCTAACATTATTTTACTAGCATGTTAACCTGTTGATATTGATCTTTAAAGCTGTACATTCTTTTAAAATGCCTAAGGAACTGCCTGTCCCATTGTCAGCTATTCAATCTGTGGGAGAAGTCATTATTTTTCTCTCATCTTTTAGAAAATCTGTTCAGTTGTATCTTTTTCAGGCTTCTAAATTGCTTTTGATACTAATTTTGGTGTGTGTTTGTATGTGTGCAGTACAGAAACCATGAGGCAATTATGCTTCAAACGAGAATCATCCTTTCTCTATAAAGAATTAGAAACACATAAAAAGGATAAATGTGAAGTTTTTAATCCCAAACATTTTATTTACATCTTTTTGCATATGAAACAAATGTGTGCGCAGATATAAATATAAATACGAACATAAAAATATTTCATTCCAGTGCCTGTCAGGTGCAGTTTCTTGACATCTCTGTTCAATTGTTTATAATAATCTATTTTCAGTGATCATGGGCTGCTCCTGTGGGAAATATGATTTGATTGCTTTGTTTAAAATGTGTCTCAAGTCGCATTGCCAAGACTCATCTTTTTCCTAGCATTTTAATTATTCATTTGTCTGCTGAAAGTCTGAGAGCTTTGTCTGCCAGCAAATAAAACACAAATGTGTCCTTTCATTTTTCTAATTAGGTTCTATATTGATTTTCCTATGATACGCAGATGAGGTACCTGATATCTAGCAGTGCCCTGATTAAGTATGGTTCAGCTGCAATGCCTTTCTAAATAATGGTCTTAAGTGCTTTACAACCCAAACCTGGATATGTTTATTTGGAAGCAAATCCAAAGCTCCAATTCATTTATTGTTTTTTTTATTATTATTATTATTATTATTATTATTATTATTATTATTATTATTATTATTATCGTTATTATTATCGTTATTATTATCATCATCAACAATACAACACAGCAAACGAGATCACTATGCTGGATTTCTTATTTCATCACCAGTCGGGCGCTTCCCAAGCACCTAGGACTGCGTGATGTAGCGGCAAATTATGTTTGCCAATCCCAGTAAAGTGGCCTTTTGCAATTGACAGATGGAGATTTTGTCAATTCCGATGATTTTCAAATGTCCACTGAGATCCTTTGGCACTGCGCCCAGCGTGCCAAGTACCACTGGGACCACTTTCACTGGCTTATGCCAGAGTCGTTGCAGCTCGATTTTTAGATCTTCATAGTTCACTAATTTCTCTAGCTGCTTCTCCTCAATTCTGCTGTCCCCTGGGATTGCGATGTCGATGAGCCATACTTTCATTTTCTCCACAATCAGGATGTCTGGTGTGTTGTGCTTCAGAATTCAGTCAATCTGAAATCGGAAGTCCCACAGTAGTTTTGCTTGCTCATTTTTGATGACTTTTTTGGGCTTATGATCCCACCAGTTCTTTGCCACTGGTAAATGATAGTTCCGGCACAAGTTCCAGTAGATCGTCTGTGCCACAGCATCATGTCTATGCTTGTAGTCAGTCTGTGCGAACTTTTTGCAGCAGCTGAGTATGTGATCGATTGTTTCATCTGTTTCTTTACAGAGTCTGCACTTTGGATCGTCTGTTGATGTTTCAATTCTGGCTTTGACAGCATTTGTTCTAATGGCCTGTTCTTGTGCCGCCAGTATTAGTCCTTTTGTCTCCTTTTGGAGTGTTCCACTTGTAAGCCATGGCCAGGTCTTTTCTTCATCCACTTTGCCTTCAATCTTCTCCAAGAACTGGCCATGCATTGCTTTGTTCCGCCAACTGTCCATACAACATTGAGTTACAGTTTTTCTATACTGGTCCTTGGTTTGCTTCATCTTGAGAAGCTTCCTATTGTTGACCTCCATCAACACTGACTCTTTGCTCTCCTTTACATAGTCAGCTAATGCATGCTTCTCTTCTTCCACTGTCTGCTTCACTTGCAAAAGTCCTCTGCCGCCTATTTTCCTTGGTAAATACAGCCTGTCAATGTCATTGCAAGGGTGTAGTGCATGATAGATCATCATTATTTTTCTGGTTTTCCTATACAAGTTGTCCAGCTCTGCTTGAGTCCAATTCACTATGCCAGCTGTGTATCTAATTATTATTATTATTATTATTATTATTATTATTATTATTATTATTATTAAGCTCCAAATTCTCATCTCAGCCACATTTTCAAGAAATGTGAATTTCATAACCACTCACACCCATAACCCATCACTCAGATCTGCTCTTAGAATTTCTGTCAGATCTGAAATAGGTATTCAAAATGTTCTTTCTAGCATCACCAATATATTTAAATGCTGTCACCATTTGCTACCGTCAGTAGAAAATTCATCTATTATTTTAATATTTTGTTTTATTCATTTTGTTAGTCCCAGTTAATTGTCATAGGCCTGTGGCTTAAACTCTGAAACATTTACCAACATTTGCATTTTAGTTCCCTGTTCCCTTGATAATAAGCCCAATTGGGCTTTTGAGTGCAAGGCAATAAGGCTTATTTATTTCAAGGTTCAAAAATAAAATATAAGACAGGGTCTTATTTTGGGGAAAACATAGTAGTAGAAAATCTGCAGAGAAAAAGCGTCTTTCTTCAAACACTTTACCTGAAATGCATTGTAATTTTTATGTGGGGGGATAGAGACAAAAACATAAATATTTTCCACATGAACATACAATATTTTCAGAGAGATGTCAGTTCATTGTAACTGACACCTGTTGGTATTGGAGCATGACTGGCAAACTTTACTCTTATTACAAACCTCTGTAGGGACTGGGCAAGTACTCTGGGGGCTGATGTTGTCATATCCTAATGAACCACTGTGCCTAGAGTTGTATTTCAAACACTGCTCTGCAGATGTTACTCAAAATTAGATTGCACTGGAGGAATTTGATTTCTTTTATTGCTATGCATGGCACATTTTATTTTCCTGTCACAGATAATCCCACATGCACTTGGGAGCTGCCAGATGCTTTATGCGTAAAAAAAAAATAGCCATTGGTATTGCATATAATGAGGGTAGAAGCAACAAAAGAAAATAGAATTTCATCATCAAGGTGCACAGAAGCTAAAAACATATGTTGCTTGAATTAAAAGTGTGGATAAACATTTTTATTATATCCACCTCATCCAAAGAGATACATTAAGGGACATACATTAAGGGAGATGGTATGGGGAATATAGTTAATTTAATTTAATGTGTTACATTTGCCTCCCCGAATCTTCGTAGAAGGGCAGCATACAAATCTAATAAATTATTATTATTATAAGGTGCCCAATTCCTGTCAGACTCTGGGCAGAATACAACAAAATTAAAAACAATATAAAACAATTTATATAAACATTCATCACTGCTCACAGTCACTCATGCCCTCATCACCTCGAGGCTCGACTACTGTAATGCTCTCTACATGGGGCTACCTTTGAAAAGTGTTCGGAAACTTCAGATCGTGCAGAACGCAGCTGCGAGAGCTATCATGGGCTTTCCTAAATACGCCCATGTCATACCAACACTCAGCAGTCTGCATTGGTTGCCGATCAGTTTCCGGTCACAATTCAAAGTGTTGGTTATGACCTATAAAGCCCTTCATGGCACCGGACCAGAATATCTCCGGGACCACCTTCTGCCGCACGAATCCCAGTGGCCGGTTAGGTCCCACAGAGTTGGCCTTCTCCGGGTCCCGTCAACTAAACAATGTCATTTGGCGGGACCCAGGGGAAGAGCCTTCTCTGTGGCGGCCCCGACCCTTTGGAACCAACTCCCCCCAGATATCAGAGTTGCCCCCATCCTCCTTGCCTTTCGTAAGCTCCTTAAAACCCACCTCTGTCGTCAGGCATGGGGGAATTGAGACTTTAAATAAATGTAGGTCAGAGCTAGATGCTGCTGCTCAATGACCCCAGGCCTGCCAGCAAAGCCAGATTTTTAAGCCCTCCAGGAAAGCCAGGAGGGAGGGGATGGTATGGATCTCCAGGGAAATTGGTTCCAGAGAGCTGGAGCTTTCACAGAGAAGGGTCTCCCATGTGGCCCCGCCAATTGACATTGTTTGGCCAATGAGACCTGGAGAGGGCCAACTCTCTTGGTTCTAATCGGCTGCTGGAAAGTGTGAGGCACAAGACAGTCCCATAAATATTCAGTTCCTAAGCCATGTAGGGTTTTATAGGTAATAACCAACACCTTAAATTGCATCCGGAGACTGATTGGCAACCAATGCACCTCTCGGAGTACAGGTTTTATATAGATACACCCACTACAACTTGCATGGCTGCGTTCTGGACTAACTATATTGCTATAGTCAATATTGTAACTGTACATTTTTTGTTTGTTTACGTCTGGCATTCCTTTACAATTCATAGGCCTATGATAGAACAATTGCTAAGCTTGACAAAGGCTTACTAGAAGTATTAGAATAACAGAGTTGGAAAGGGCTTTGGAAGTCTTCTAGTCCAACTCTACAGTCCATTTCAGACAAATCCAATCTCTTCTTAAAAACTTCCAGTGTTAGAGCATTTACAACTTCTGGAGGCAAATTGTTTTGCTGATATATTGTCAGGAATTTTCCCCTTCATTCTAAGTTGCTTCCCTCCATGATTAGTTTCCATTCATTGCTTCTTGTCCTGCCCTCAGGTGCTTTGGAGAATAGCTTGATTGCCTCTTCTTTATGGTAGCCCATCAGATACTGGAAGGCTGCTATCATGTCACCCACATTCCTTCTTTTCATCAAATTAGACATACCCAGTTCATGCAACCGTTCTTCATATGTTTTAGCCAGTGAAGGGCTACCAAAACTTTTACTACCGCACACTTCCTGCTTATGCAGGAAGCCCTGAGTTTTCTTTCAACATCTTTCAGTGCAAATTGGGTGCTCTGGGGTGGAGCTGCATTTTTGCTACCCCACTGTGTCTCCCTCCCCCCCCCCCCCCTCATCTGGGAAGTAGCCCACCCCTGGTTTTAGCTTTCAGTCTCCTTTCAAATCATCTTTGTTGCTCTTTTCTACACTTTCTAGGGTCTCAACATCTTTTTTACATTGTGGTGACCAAAACTGGTTGCAGTACTAGCTAATGTAATTCATCCAAATCCTTACAATCTACAGTTTTATTCAAAAGGTTTTATTCAACCTTTTTTTGTACTTTTTTTGTACTTCTTTTTCTCAATAGCACTTAGACTTACATACCACTTTACAGTGCTTTACAGCCCTCTCTAAGCGTCAGCATATTGCCCCCAACAATCTGGGTCCTCATTTTATTCACTTTGGGAGGATGGAAGGAGGAGTCAACCTTGAGCCTGGTGAGATTCAATCTGCCAAATTGCAAGCAGCCAGCAATCAGCAGAAGTAGCCTGCAGTACTGCATTCTAACCACTGTCCTATGGTGGCTCATTTTGCTTTCAGAGTGCAAATTGCACAGAATTGTATTTATCCTGATTAAATAAAGTGTAAAGAACATTTCTGCTTATCTTACATAACAGCTTTTTCTTCCACTCAAAATGCTAGTTTAGGAAGTATTAACGTACCACTGCTTTCAGTATGAACTATGGAAGTTCATCTCATAAAAATGAAAACTTAGATAAGAGGACCAACACTGTGTACAGCTACAATAAAAAAGTTCAAGGATGAAAAAAGCATGTTGAAGCTGGGAACGATTAAAACAGGTGCATATAAAAGAAGCTTTCTTACTTTGCATGCCGTTTATAATAGCTAAAGCCCCAATAGTAATTAATAATTCTATAGCAGAGCAAAACAAAACATAAAAGAGCATAGCAATCTGCATAGCTTACATCTGAAAATCAACTGCTATTAAATGAATTTCTTTCTAAAGGACACATTACAGAGAACAAAGTACAATTGTTATTTTATAAGCTATTTAAAGGTAATTTGGTGTTGGTAAACTTTGGAATACTATTCTGCTTCCAGTAATGGAACAGCAAATCCATATCTCCTTCAATATTCTCTAAATGAGTTATTCATTGAGATATAGCCCTAATGTGGCTATGTATTTATTTAAATATTATCTTGAGAAAAAAATGTAATCAAGCAGAATCTATTTTCTTGGCTATAGAAATATGATAAAAATACTTACTGTTAACTGCAGCTACCTTGATTTTATTTCAATGTATATTTATTCTGATGATAAAATCCTTAATGGTGGTGGATTGTCAAATTATAGTAAAATAATTTTAAAAAATGAAAAAGGCAAGCTTCAGAAATATTCATGTAAAACACATTTCTTTATTAGAATGGAAAATATCAACATGAAAGTAATGGATATCTTAATACTCTTTTATCCCAATAAAAGGAACAAGAAGAACACAGTTTTTTAAAATGTATATGATGATGAAAATGTTGAATAAAATTCAGTTATGTATAAACACTTGGACATATCTGTGTAGTACAGGGAAAGTATCAGGATAATTTTAGGAGTCATAAAAGATGTGGCACTTACACTTATAACTGTTCACAGTGCTTTAAGCCCTCTCTAAGTGGTTTAAAGTATCAGCATATTGCCCTCAACAATTTGGATCCTCATAATGAAACAGACTGAATAGCTCTGAATGCATCATGCTATCAATATATGGGGCATTGCCAAGAGAAAGATGAGACACACGGGATCGAACAATGCAGAATAGCTGAAGGCAGCTATTGAATCATCTTGGTCTTCCCATAACACCACAGTAGTGCCACAGACTAACAGCATCAATGCCATGTCGAATTGAGCCAGTAATTTCGGCATAGGGGGCCCAAACGAAGTACCAAGTACATATGCATGCTTATTATTTTCAGAAGTCCGATATAGTTCTATTACAATCATTTTTTAATTGATTGCATGTAATATTCTAATTTTCTGAGATGGGGGATTTGGGGTTTTCATGAGTTGTATCCCATAATCATCGCAATTATGACAAATCATGGCTTGAACTATCTTGCCTCCATGTTATGAATATCTCTCCTATATTAAGTTTCACCTTTTAAGTTACATTACTGAAATAAATGAACATTTCCACAATATTCTAATTTTCCAAGTTTCACCTGTTGAATGGAATAATTAAGAAAAAAAATATATGTACAGTGATCCCCCGATCATTGCGAGGGTTCCGTTCCAGGACCCCTAGCAATGATCGGGTTTTCGCGAAGTAGCACTGCGGAAGTAAAAACACCATCTGCGCATGCGCAGATGGTGTTTTTACTTCCGCAGCGCTAGCGAGGAGCCGAAGATTGGGGTTCCTGGGAAGGGGACTCAGCTGGGAAGCGGCGCTGGGGTTTCCCCACCGCCCACGCAAACTCCTCGCTGCCGCTCGCCCGCCCTTCGCCCGCCCACGCCGCTCGCTCGCGCCGCTTCCCAGCTGAGTCCTGAAGCGAATTCGTTTCAGGACTCAGCTGGGAAGCGGCGAGAATGAACGGCGTGGGCGGGCAAAGGGCGGGCGGGCGGCGGACAAGCCGTTCGCTCACGCTCGCTCGCGCCGCTTCCCAGCTGAGTCCTGAAGCGAATTCGCTTCAGGACTCAGCTGGGAAGCGGCGAGAATGAACGGCGTGGGCGGGCGAAGGGCGGGCGGGCGGCGGACAAGTCGTTCGCTCGCGCTCGCTCGCGCCGCTTCCCAGCTGAGTCCTGAAGCCAATTCGCTTCAGGACTCAGCTGGGAAGCGGCGAGAATGAACGGTGCGGGCGGGCGAAGGGCGGGCGGGCAGCAGCGAGGAGTTTGCGTGGGCGGTGGGGAAACTCCTCGCTGATGCCCGCCGCTCGCCCTCCCGCCAGCAAGAGGGGGAAGACCTAGGGAAGCCGCCCAGCAGCTGATCTGCCCGGCGCCATCCACGCATGCGTGCCCATAGAAAAAAGGGTGCGCATGCGCAGATGGTGTTTTTACTTCCGGGTTGCAAAATCGCCATATAGCCATTTCGCAATGATCGGGGTCGCAATACCCGGGGGATCACTGTATTCACATCACAACCTAGTATTCTGGTTAACTGTTTGAGATTTGTCCAGTTGGTTTTTAACTTATCTTAACTATGAAGTTTTTGCAAATATCATCTCCTCCCCGGCAAGTAGATAAGAAACTCTACTAGATGAACTAAATTTAAGTCATTTGTAAGGCAACTTTAACAGAATATTGCAAGTGTTAAAATACAAAACTTTCACCTACCATTTTTAATTGTTTGATCCATTATGGTAGGTCTTTTCTGTTTCTTTTACTTACCATTAAGCTATTGGGGGTGCTTGTGTCTCTTCCCTGATTGTTTCCTAAGTAACCTCTCTTCATTTCTAAAGTTCATCCATACATTCCGTTACAACAAATAAGTTGCCTTAGAACAGATTTTATGTATCCAGGATTATGTACTACATCACTATATTGCTGGAGAGACGGAGTAACGACACGGACACAAGAGCTGGATTTAAATTGGGTCATTTTTATTAACATAAATTTGCATAATTTATTCAATACTTTGCATAAAGTAGCATAATCAACTATGACCCGGAAATGGACCTGCAGGGTCAAACAACTACTTCCGGGGCGGAAATGACGTTATGCCAAAAAACATTCCTGGGCAACTCATGGGCGTATCTCGATGCAAGTCCAGGTGAGGGCCAGGCCGTCACCTGCGACCCTGCCATGCTGTGCATGAGGGGGGTCCCACCGGCTAACCCGAATCCGGGAATTAAAGGTGCAGGACCCAAAGACAGGTTCCCCCCAGCTGCTCAGGCAGAAACTCCCTCCATGAGCTTGCGGAGAACCTGTCAATCATCCCCAAAGATGCCCAAGGGAGAATGCGCGGTTGCTAAACCACCCCAGTTTTCCGCCCATAACCTGCCTACCCAAATGACCAAAGGTAAGCCAATTAACCTAATAAATGCAAGCACCCCCTAACCGCACATCCATCACCTCAGTGTGGAATGGGCGAAAAAACAGCTCTGCTAAGAGGCAGAACTGCAAAAAATTCCCATTCGGCCCCCTAAGGGCGACCCCTGAGCACACTGCAAAATAGTGGAGGGCGGGCGGGTGTCTGCTCAGATCAGCAGTCCGGGCGAAAAGGGAGAGCCCCGGGCCTGCTCGCCCTTATATAGGGCAAGCAGGCCCCGCCCGGACCAATCAGGAGCCTGGCCAATCAGGCCCTGATCTCCCGAGCGAAGTCTCGCATCGCGAGACTTCGCCCGGGATCCAAAATGGCGGCCGCCATGAGGGACCGTGTCTCCCGGTCCCTCCAGCAAAGCCTGCCTGCCGGGTAAATCCGGCGCTGCCATTGCTGGAGAGACGGAGTAACGACACGGACACAAGAGCTGGATTTAAATTGGGTCATTTTTATTAACATAAATTTGCATAATTTATTCAATACTTTGCATAAATTAGCATAATCAACTATGACCCGGAAATGGACCTGCAGGGTCAAACAACTACTTCCGGGGCGGAAATGACGTTATGCCAAAAAACATTCCTGGGCAACTCATGGGCGTATCTCGATGCAAGTCCAGGTGAGGGCCAGGCCGTCACCTGCGACCCTGCCATGCTGTGCATGAGGGGGGTCCCACCAGCTAACCGGAATCCGGGAATTAAAGGTGCAGGACCCAAAGACAGGTTCCCCCCAGCTGCTCAGGCAGAAACTCCCTCCATGAGCTTGCGGAGAACCTGTCAATCATCCCCAAAGATGCCCAAGGGAGAACGCGCGGTTGCTAAACCACCCCAGTTTTCCACCCCTAACCTGCCACAGGAGTGGGGGTCAGATCTCTATCTTGGCCCCCCGACTCCCCCCTCTAGCTGCGCCAGCTCACGCAGAGACCGCTGCAGGTCCTGTAAGAAGATGGCGTTCCCCCGCTCAGACAGGTGAACGCCATCGGCCCGGTAAAGCCATGGCCGGTCTATTGTGATAAGGGGATGGGGCACTACCACTCCACCTAATTCCCTAACTGTTTTACCCATAGCCCTATTCACCCGTCGCCTAGCCCGGTGAATGGCCCTAAGGGAAGAGGCGTCCCTCCACACAAGCCTAGGTAATATTTCTGACCACACCACTTGCCTGGTGGGCCATACCTCACGAAGCCTTCGCAGGTCTTCGCGTGCCTGGATGATCAGCGCCAGGCCTCCCAGTATGCACAGGTCATTGCCACCTAAGTGCAATACCAGCCACCTGGGTGCGGCCACAGGACGCTGCCCACCCAAACCCATTTGGGCGCGACTCCAGGAGCCGCCCCCCATATTGCCGGGCGCAGCCACAGAATGCTGACCGGCCAGCAACGCCGGTAGGAGACCCTCCCACCGCATACCTCTCCGGCCCATCCAGGTAACCCTGACCCACTGCCCCAGGGACAGCTGGGTCCCGATGGCGCTCGTGGCTGCCGCGCGGCCGGCCCAAAAAATCATGCTGTGGCCACACAGCAGCGCCGTTGGTTTCGTGTTAGCCTGGGGACCTGCAAGAGGACAC
Organism: Erythrolamprus reginae; assembly: GCF_031021105.1. NCBI lineage: Eukaryota > Metazoa > Chordata > Lepidosauria > Squamata > Dipsadidae > Erythrolamprus > Erythrolamprus reginae. The sequence goes on along the minus strand of NC_091952.1, from coordinate 234,696,095 downwards.
ACACAGAGAGAGGTTACCTAGCCTAAGCCCTGCCTAGGATCCTCAGCGGGCCTAACATAACCCAAATATGCCGCTGACCGCCAGCGGCCGATCTCCCGAATCCGATGGGCCGGGAAACCAGAAAGTGCCGCGCTAGTGGCGCCGCCGATACGGAACGAATGCGTTCCGTAACCAGAGGGATCCATGCCCACCTGGGCCATTGCCCTAGATACCAGCGCCCAAAATTGGAAACGGGTCAGAGGGGTGCCGTCCCAATGCCTAAACAGGTACCCCTGACCTGACCCCCGCAGACCACAATAAAGCTGTAGGGCGGCCACCGGACACACAGACTGGTCGGTGGCCGCACTAAGTTGTATGGTAACCCCTCTGCGCAGCTGATCTGTCTTAGACCGCCTTACTACAAGGGACACCCCCCCTTGTCTAAAGGCCAGATCAGCATACTGGAAGGCACGGAGCGAAGTGTCAGCCTGAGATGAAGCCATGGCCTCGCTGACCCGAAGGGCCCCAAAAAACATGACACAAGTCGCTGCCCTAAAAAGACGGGCCTCGTACAATGAGGAACACAGACTGTCAAAAACCACGTTGATTAAAGACAGCTGCTCCACCGTCAGAGCCTGACGAGTGTCATCAGGGGCCCCCGCTTGCTCCCTAAGCCAGCCTTCCAGCATCTTCCGGATGCGAAAGTCACCCGAAAGATCAGCAAACCCCCCCGCCTTGGACAGAAAGGCGAGGCCGGCTAACCGGGACCGGATCGTCCTAACTGACAGGCCACGCTGCCTAAGTTGGACGCAAAACTCGGCCAAGTGCTCTACAGGGACAGGCCAACTAAGCTGGTAACCCCTGCCCTGCCTGAACTCCCCAAACTCCTTACCTGCACGCTGGTATGCCCGGAGGGTGCCGGGCGCTACAGACAAGGAGATTGCCCGGAATGCCTCGTCTCTCCACCACTCTGGATCCCCCCCAGACTCCAGAGGTGGCTGGGGAACGCTTCTGGCAACTCTCGGGCCCACGGGGCCAGGGTCCGAAACCTGGACAACTGACCACGGGACAAGGCATCAGCAACCCTGTTATCCAACCCGGGGACATGCTTAGCCAAAAACAATGCGTTTAGAGACAAGGACCGGTGCACGAAATGGCGGACAAGCCGCATGACCCTGTCGCTCTTTGAGGACAGGGCATTCACCACATGGACAACCGCTAGGTTGTCACACCAAAAGTGCACGGTCTTGTCCCTAAACTGCTCCCCTCAAAGCTCTAAGGCCACTATTAAGGGGAAGAGCTCCAAGAACGTCAGGTCCTTAACCAACGAAGAGGCGCTCCATTCCGGAGGCCATTCCGACCAGCACCACTGGTCACCTAACACCACCCCGAAACCACAAGTCCCTGCGGCATCAGAGCAGAGCTGCAACTCAGCTTCCAAAAGAAGCTCGTGCCGCCAGAAAGACACACCATTAAACCTGACCAAGAAATCCCGCCACACACCGAGGTCAGCCCTGACCCCAGCGCAGAAGCGGGTACGATGATGGGGCAAACGGAGCCCCTTCATCGCATCATACAACCTCCTGGAAAAAGCCCTACCAGGAACCACTACCCGACAGGCAAAATTAAGAATGCCTGCCAATTCCTGAAGCTGCCGTAGGGTCACCTTCCGGCAGCCCAGCACCTCATCAAGCTTCCGCTTAATCTTGACCAACTTCTCTAGGGGCAATCTAGAAGATTGCTCCTCTGAGTCTAATTCAATACCCAGAAAGGTAATCCTGGTGGCGGGGCCTTCGGTCTTCTCAGAGGCTAAAGGCACCCCCAAATGAGCACAAAGGGCTTCGAAGTCCCGCATCAGAGCAAAACACTGCTCCGAATGCGCAGGCCCCGCCAACAGGAAATCATCAAGGTAGTGAACGACGGTACCCAGACCACTTTGCCTCCTGAGCGCCCACTCCAAGAAGGTGCTAAAACTCTCGAAAAGAGAGCACGAGACAGAGCAACCCATGGGTAAAGCTCTGTCCACGTAATAACCCCCCTCGAAAAGGAAGCCCAACAGCTCAAAGTCGTCTGGGTGAATGGGGAGGAGCCGGAATGCCGACTTAATGTCGCATTTACCCATAAGGGCTCCAACCCCACACTTCCTAACCATAGTCACGGCTGCGTCAAAGGACGCATACCGGACTGAACACAACTCATCAGGAATGAAATCATTCACTGACTCCCCTTTTGGAAAAGACAAATGGTGAATCAACCTAAATTCACCACTCGCCTTTTTGGGGACCACACCTAAGGGAGACACACGAAGATTCGGGAAGGGCGGTTCCGGGAAGGGCCCGAGGACCCTGCCCTCGGCCACCTCCTTCCGAATCTTCTCCCTAACAATGTCTTCATGTCCAACAACTGACCTAAGGTTGTCAGACATGAAGGCCCTCCTAACAGCCAGGTAAGGGATCCTAAATCCCTCCGAAAAACCTAGCAAGAGAGCAGCCGCTCTCGAGCGAGGGTGGTAGTCACCCAACCAACCCTCAAGCACCATTAAATTAATTGGGCTGGGCCCCTTTTCCCCCAGCAGGCGGGGGAGGCTTTGGGAGACCCGAGCCTTTCTTTTCAATCCCCTTCTTGGGGCGGGGGCACACGGCTGCGGAATGGTTCCCCCCACAACTCCCGCAGGCGTGACGAAACCTGCAAATGGGACGAAAACACGCCCCCTTTGCAGCGAACTCGTGACACACCAAAGAGGCCCCTTTTCCAACGGCACCCGCCACGGCCTTGGCCGGCGCGGGCGTCACGGGCTCCTCTTCCATAAAGTGACCGCTATCGGTCCTATCACAACCCTCCTTCCCTGACATATGCGTGGCCTGGAACCACAGGTCCGGAACCACCATATCCCAAGGCAAGTAGGGGTCATGGGCAATACGCATCCTGAACCCCTTGTCGTAATGCCTCCATATGGTGCCCCCATATTCAAAATGGGCCCTCGCTATAAGGTCGATGTACTTCAACAAGGCAGCGGCCCTACCCGGCTGCCTCTGAATTACCACCGACGCAAAGGTCAGAAAGGCGTACAGCCAAGAGCTGAAGCACTTTGTGACCTTTGTTTTCTTAACCTTTTCCCCAGGGACCACCTCCTTGTCCTGCTTAGGGACTTCCCTGTTTAAAATGGAGAAAAGATCGACATACTCCCCCCGCCATATTGCCTCCTTCACTGACGGGTGAAGATGGTAGCCTAAAGGCATCGCGGGCAACCCACAAGGGATGGCCCCAGGCTTGATGCTGGCGAACGGGTCCCACACCGTGGTGGCCCCCGAGCCCAGCACACCAAGCCCCGAAGGATACACAAAAGGGGGCGGTGGCATAACGGCAGGCGGAGGAGGCATCCAACCCCCCACCCCCGCCCCAGGCGGGAAAGACACCCCTGGCGCCCCCACTGGCGGGGCAGGCGGAGACCAGACCTGCCCGCATGTGCCCGCAGCAGCCCCCATGAAGCTGTTGCCACTCCCCAATGCCGGCGGGATAAACCCGGGACCCTGCACCGGAAGAAGCGATGATGTGCCTACATGTGGTGCGACCTCACCTGCCCCGTAAGGGGTAGAAGCCATCCACGGTGGGCCCATCCTTGTTGGGCCCTGGAACGATGACCACTGCCCCGACTAGGCCATCTGCCCGGTGTGGGCCGTCTGCCCGGTGTGGGCCATCTGCCCGGTGTGGGCCGTCTGCGCGTTGTGGGCCCCTTGCCTCTCTGGGGTGGACTCCTCTTCGGGGTCAGTGCCCCAGGCTGCGGTGGCAGTCGTGGGAAGCCCCTCCGGGCCTGCACCCGACCGCCACCTCTCCAAGTCATCAAGTCGCTCCAAGACCCTGGCCCAGGAGAGAGAAGGGGAAATCTCGGGTTGAGGGACTGTGGGCGTGAATCCCACCCCCCCCTACCGGGATCCCACCCAAGGGCCCCTCTGCCGCCGCCCGAGCTCGGGCAGACGGCCTGGCAGCCCTCCTGGGCCGCACCACTGGTTGGGGCAGAGGGCCCTGAGCTTGACGCTTTTTAGGAGCCATGGCCCTAACTTGTAATCCAATATCAAAAGGAGAAGAGGGCGTGAAATTCCCCCCGAAGGCCCTGCACCCCCAGACAAGGCCTGCCCTACCAGCAGGCCCCAAAGTGCAAACCTCCCAGGAGGCCAAACCACCAACCCCTCCCAAACTGTGGCAGGAAGGCCCCACCACCAGGCCTTTATGCAAGGCCTCAAGCCCCCAGGAGGACCCCCGCGGGCCCGCGAGACCACCCAAGGGCAGCACACCACACCACCACCAAAGAGGCTAATGCGGCTCCAAACCGGAGCGGAGCCCAGCCGATGCTGGCTCCGCTGTGAAGAAAGGCTTCTCGCTGTCCTGCAGGCCACAAAATGGCGCCTCGCACGAGGTCGACCACAAAATGGCCGCCGCGAGCCGACTGACGAACGTCTGCTCAGATCAGCAGTCCGGGCGAAAAGGGAGAGCCCCGGGCCTGCTCGCCCTTATATAGGGCAAGCAGGCCCCGCCCGGACCAATCAGGAGCCTGGCCAATCAGGCCCTGATCTCCCGAGCGAAGTCTCGCATCGCGAGACTTCGCCCGGGATCCAAAATGGCGGCCGCCATGAGGGACCGTGTCTCCCGGTCCCTCCAGCAAAGCCTGCCTGCCGGGTAAGTCCGGCGCTGCCATTATCATGATATAGTAGTATCTGGAGTAAAAGTGAAATCTGAGATCTTTCTTTTAAGTTCTTGTGGTGCATAGTATCTTGTTAACTCAATAGCTATCTTTTATAAGAATTTCATTTAATGTTAAAAATAATATAATGTGAAATATAAGAAGTTACCATGAGAACCTTCTTTGATATTATGGGACATTTTGCCGAAGACTTACTTTTATAAACATTACATTATTTTGTTGTGTTGAGCTAAGCCCATCTCTCTCTCTCTCTCTCTCTCTCTCTCTCTCTCTCTCTCTCTCTCTCTCTCCCTCTCTTTCTCTCTCTCTCTCTTTCTCTCTCTCCCTCTCTTTCTCTCTCTCTCTCTTTCTTTCTCTCTCTCTCTCTCTGTGTTTCTATCTCTCTCTTTCACATACATACCCTACCCTACATATTTGTGTTTGCTTTTCATTTATTTTTTATTTAATAAAGCTGATTTTATTTTGCTAGCATTTTAATATAGGTGCCATAGCTACACAATGTTTTGAAGAAATGCTTTGATTTGCCAAACCTCAGATCGAATTTCCCCATCAAAGCAAATTTGAAAAATGAAGAGTCGGGACCTCCTTAAATCCCATGAATCAAAACAAGCAACTTCAAAGGATTCCATAACTTTTGAAATATTTTTGTGGTCTTATTGCTACTTCCTCCTTAGACAACATGGAAAAGAAAAGGTTGAGTAATGTGGTAGACGCTTTATCACTAACATCAGTAGCCAACCAATGAATTTTATCAGCTTATTAAACTCTACCACTCAGAATACTTATCTGAGTGGTAGAGCTCAGATGGCAAGCTCAGATATTTTTTTTCAGATTCACACTCTTTTTCATCCTTGAAAATGGCCAGCAATGAGTCTATTTTTTTCTCTCTTGTGCCAATAGAACATTGCAGTGCTGATCCAAGCCACAGCCCTGAAACAAATGAGACCACCCTGTAAAATCCATGCATGCTCTTACTAGCCCTTTTGGCGCTACAAAGTCTAATGATCAGAAGGGATACAATTTCATAGGATTATTTTTTCTTCATGTTTGCCTTCAAAGAGCTGCAGTATTGCAATGATATTCTTGAAGTGATTCAACTGAATTAATACCTTGAAAGAGATCGGCATTCCTACTGCTTTCATTTCCTTCTGCCTGCAGGAAGCTTGATACCACTTAGTTATAATCTGTGTACCAATCTTCTATTGAACCTTGAATTTCAAAGCAGCTTCAAGTAAATCAGTTTGCTGTTGGGTCTTGTGTAACAAATATAAATTGAAGCAAATATTTTTCAAATTTTGTGTCTCTAATTCAAATCATGTCAGGGCTGGTGTTGGTAGGGATGAAATGGTCATCACGTTTTGCCATTCATTTTTTGCATTCTATAAATCTTATCTTGCATTTGGTGATTGAAGCAAAGGAATTTACATGAAACCAGGATTAAGTCAAAACGTCGACAACATCTTTTGAAAATTCCATATTTGCATCCTAATATTTGATGGAAGTATTAGTATGACCAATTCAGTTCAAGTTGGTATGTACCAAATCTAGTGACGGGCTACCAAAATTTTTACTACCACACTGTGGTCGTGGCTTATGCATTTTGTTTCAACATCTTTCAGTGCAAATTGGGTGCTCTGGGGTGGAGCTTCAAATTTTGCTACCGGAACTGCGTTCTGACCGTTCCCGTAGGAGCCCATCACTAACTAAATCACTCCAATTAAACACTGTTGTATATCAGAACCTAAGAGCCTGCCTTTTCTTTGTGACACCTTCTTCTGGAATAAGATTTCATTAGAAAACTGGATGGCTCCTTCTTTGCTTTTCTCCCAAGCCTCATATTAGGATGTTGGGCTCTATGCTGGATAGTGTGTATGTGTGTGGTTAGCTTCCCTCAATTATTCTGTTAAAAGAAAAATCCTTAATAAATATGAAGCATGTGAATGCTGGACAAGAAGCAATGGATGGAAACTAATCAAGGAGAGAAGCAATCTAGAACTAAAGAGAAATTTCCTGACTGTTAGAACAATTAATTTCTTGCCTCCAGAGGTTTTGGGTGCTCCAACACTGGAGGTTTTTAATAAAAGACTGGTCAATCATTTGTCTGAAATGATATAGGACATAGGATATTGATATAGGATGGTGGACCTTTATTTCCACACACCATTGCACACACTCAAGTGCCTGCACCCATAATTATGCTGCCCGGCACCCTATGCATGTCCACACGATGCCCCCTGTTCCCATGTTTCCCAACTTTAGGTGGGCCCAATGGGTCCATTTTTCACCCTCCCGAGGCGCCAGAGTCTTCCCTAGAGCCTGGGGAGGGTGAAAATGCTTTCCCTTCCAGAGATCCTCCAGAAGCCAAAAACATCCTCTCGGAGGATGAGCCAAAGATCAGCTGGCCGGCACATACATGCATGCTAGAGCTGAAGTAGGGCAACGGCTCATGTGCTGGAAGATATGGCTCTGCGTGCCATCATGTGGCAACCGTGCCATGGATTTGCCATAATCGGTGTAGTATTTCCTGCCTGAGCAGGGGGTTGCACTAGAATTCCTCCAAGGAACCTTCTGTCTCTGTTATTCTCTTATTGTCAGACATTGTCAATCTTCCAGGTCAGCCAACAAGAAACATATTGTAACTAGATAAACTAATTGTACTTTATTTTTGTGGGTTTCACCACTCTAACACATGCTTACAGTGTCTTGTAGACACATCTATGTTCTGGTTTCTGGTAGAAATTTAGCGATTACAAATAACTCTTATTAATTGCATAATTTCATAAATAAAGAAACTCCACTTATTTCTCTGCTGTCCTGTAATTCAGACACATTCCATACAGGCACTCGGTCCCTTATATGTCTTAGCTGCATTCCTCACATTCCTTCTCCTGCTCCACTTAACAAGATTTATTTTCCTAACAGCATGACTTTGAAAAACAGCAGAACTGACTGTTAACAACACAGAATACTTTTGCTCACTTTAGCGCGGCAAAAACACATCCATTTCCCCTTTGGCAATGTTGAAACTCCACCCTTCTTCTCCACTGACATGCCAAATACATCACTACAGTATTTAACCCATTCCTCTCCTTAATATCTTCTTCCAGACCTCTGTTCTCTATGTTTTTGGGCCCTTCTGAATTTAGGGTTAACCCAGTGAGCGCCTGATTCTCCCTCGCTAGATCCTGAACTCATAGCCCCATCCTGTGGCTGGCCTCCCACCCGTTCTACTACCTGTAACCCTGGGCCCCACACTAATTCATAAACACTATCTGAATCTGAATCCTCAATATCTTCATCCTCCTCCAACAGATCAGGAGTATGTACAACAATCTCTATGGTCAGGTCACAAATTAACTGACTACAGTGTCACCTTTATTTATTTATTTATTTATTTATTTATTTATTCTTTGTCTAATACACAATACATATGGAAGAGAATAGACATTGGGTAGTATATATAAAGATAATAGAATAGAATAGAATAGAATAGAATAGAATAGAATTTTTATTGGCCAAGTGTGATTGGACACACAAGGAATTTGTCTTGGTGCATATGCTCTCAACGTACATAAAATAAAATATACATTTGTCAAGAATCATGTGGTACAACACTTAATGATTGTCATTGGGGTCAAATAAGCAATGAAGAGGCAATATTAATAGAAATCTTAGGATATACGCAACAAGTTACAGTCATACAGTCAACATGGGAGGAAATTGGTGATAGGAATGATGAGAAAAACTAGCAGAATAGAAGTGAAGATTTAGTAGAAAGTCTGATAGTGTTGAGGAAATTATTTGTTTAGTAGAGTGATGGCATTCGGGAAAAAACTGTTCTTGTGTCTAGTTGTCTTGGTGTGCAGTGCTCTGTAGCGACGTTTTGAGGGTAGGAGTTGAAACAATTTGTGTCCAGGATGTGAGGGGTCAGTAAATATTTTCCCTGCCCTATTTTTGACTCGTGCAGCATACAGGTCCTCAATGGAAGGCAGATTGGCAGCAATTGTTTTTTCTGCAATTCTGATTATCCTCTGAAGTCTGTGTAGGTCCTGTTGGGTTGCAGCACCAAACCAGACAGTTATAGAGGTGCAGATGACAGACTCAATGATTCCTCTGTAGAACTGAATCAGCAGCTCCTTGGGCAGTTTGAGCTTCCTGAGCTGGCGCAGAAAGAACATTCTTTGTTGTGCTTTTTTGATGGTGTTTTTGATGTTAGGTGACCATTTTAGGTCTTGAGATATGATAGAACCTAGAAATTTGTAATATAGAAGAGAAAGTATATGAGAGGAAGAAAATATATATGATATATGACATAAAGGAAAGACAATTGGACAGGGGACGTTAGGCACACCTGTGCACTTATGTACGCCTCTTACTGGAGTCTTAGGAACTTGGAGAGGTCAATCGTGATGACAAAAAGGGGCATGTACTCTGCAGACCATATAAACAGTGCAAAGTAGATGACTCCTCCCCTTTTTTCCTTTTTGGACCTGCTGAATTTCTTTCCACCTCCTTCTATCTTCCTGGGTGCTCCATTGTCCTCGGCTGAGGACACATGTGTGAGATCAATCCGAAGGCATCCTCACACATGGAAGCATCCAGAAGTTATTAATATGTACTGGAATATAAGCATTTACGCCTGCATGCTGTAAAAGCATGAATCAAAAGAATTGTAAGTAAAGATTGCAGTTTATTTCATTTTTATGAAGGAGTGATCATTCATTGCTAACAAATGGGATTCTAAGCCACACAATTGATTTCTCGCCATGCTGAATCTGTTGCAAGTTAAGCCAGCTGAACTCTGCTAATACTAATAATATTGATAGCAACCAAATACCCAGCAATTTTAAGATTTCATTAACATTATATTGCAAGTCTAAAAGAAAAAAATTCAGATCAACTATATATGTCGTTATAGGTAGAACCTAAACTGAATAAATTAAATTGAATCAATTTGAATAGAAGTATGCATAGATTTCCAGGGGGGATGGGACTTTTTGCCTCTGCCAGTTGGATGAAGCTCTTTCCTCCGCAGCAGCTGATTGGCCGCTGCCTTCACTCCCTCGCCCAAAGGCCCCTAGCTCTTTGCCCCAGCCCTTTGGTCACAAAAATCCAAATTCAGCCACAGCCTTTTGGCCACATGGGACACTTCGCCACCATCCAATCAGAACAGTTATTACAAAATGCTACTTTTGGAAGGAAAGAATGGGACAGTTTGCTCTTTCATACACAAACACACACATTGAATGATAGAGATGGAAGGGAACTCGGTGGCCATCTAGTCTGACCCCCCTTCTCATTCAGGAGACTTACAGAATGATAGAGAGGGAAGGGACCTTTGTGGCCATCTAGTCTGACCCCCCTTCTCATTCAGGAGACTTACAGAATGATAGAGAGGGAAGGGGCCTCGGTGGCCATCTAGTCTGACCCCCTTCTCATTCAGGAGACTTACAGAATGATAGAGAGGGAAGGGGCCTCGGTGGCCATCTAGTCTGACCCCCTTCTCATTCAGGAGACTTACAGAATGAATTTGGATTTTTGTGACCAAAGGGCTGGGGCGAAGAGCTAGGCGCCTTTGGGCGAGGGAGTGAAGGCAGCGACCAATCAGCTGTGGAGGAAAGAGCTTCATCCAACTAGCAGAGGCTAAATGTCCTAAACCCATTTCCAGGAGAGTTTGGGGAACTGAAGATTTTGCCCAAGTGGAACTGATGATTGTGGCAAAGACCAAGGAAATGGTGAATAGTTCACTTCCTTGGAGCCTCTTTCCAAACAGAGAGGACGGAAAATGAACCCACACGATGAAGGGCTACCAAAATTTTCACTACCACACTGTGGGCGTGGCTTATGCAGGACGCCCTGCATTTTCTTTCAACATCTTTCAGTGCAAATTGGGTACTCTGGGGTGCAGCTCCATTTTCACTACCCTACAGCGTCCCCCCTGTCCAGGCAGTAGTCCACCCCTGAACACACAACTGCTCTACGTGGCTACTTACTGTGATGAGACAACTGAACAGCAGTTTTGGAGGTGTCTATGAAGATTCTCAGTTATCCACGTGATAGTTGTCTCAAAGATGCTTTTTCAAAAGGTAAGTGGACCTTCTTTTTTCATTGTTTCTCATCAAATATGGTTTGAAGAAGCTTCTTCAGCTGTCTGAAGAGTTGAAGAAACTACTTGTATAAAATGCAAAACGTCTTCAAAAACAAAAGTGTCCAGTGGCTTCTTGAAAAAGCACCTTTGGGATAGTTTCAGGGGTGTAAGTGCCTGAACTGAGATTTAAATTTGTAAATCTCACTTTCTAAGCACTTTCAGAAATCATTGCTTAACTAGTTCTAAGCTATTGGAGACTTTTGGAATGACAAGTTTGAAAACCGTGGATGAACATGCCTTTAATTCTGAACAAAAGGAAACTTAATTATAAGCTTAAGAATTTAAAGACTCTGAAATATATAAAAAAGCTAAGATTTTGATCTGAGAAAGTTACAATGGATTGAGGGTTGAGATAACATTGGAATATATTGACTTTTATAATAAGATTTTGGAATTAATTATAAAGTACAATTCCTTTCTTATGGGAAAAAGATCCTGTTTTATTGTTACAAGATATAACATAAATAATTACATTTTTTCTTTGTTGACATTCATTAATTATTGTAAATCCCTTGTGAAATTTTTCATGGAAAAAAGAAAAGTATTTTGTGACTTATGGTTTTGATGATTAAAATAATAGGTTATAAAAAGAAAGGAATTATAATTAGAGGAATAGAGACAGATTTTATTTGAAATGTATGTATAATCCACATGGGAAAGAAAAGAAGCAATTTCTTTATATTTATTTTCGTGTATTCTATTCTCTTCTCTCCTTTTTTTCTACTCCCAATTTTCTTTCTTTTCTTCTTTCACATTTACCATATACAGTATATTAATAGTAATATATTAGTATATAGTAATATATTAATACTATAGTATATTATAGTAATATACATTAATAGTAATACATACTATTTAACAATCTCAAGATTTCAAAAACTGGACATTAGAAGAGACTAAATAGGAAATAGGAAAAATATACAGGCCGGCAAGGGTGTGCAAAACATTATAACAATAAAAATACCAAAAGAGAATTTTGAAAAAGGGAATCAGAAGATAGTACAGTATTAACAATATCAGTAACGAAGCCTGCTTCTATGGACAGACTATATTCAGAACAGAGGTGGGATTCAACTGTTTCAGACCAATTCAGGTGAATTGGTAGCAGCAACTTGTGGATGGGCCTTCCCCTCCCACCGACCTGGGTGTGCCCACCCACCCGCTTGGGTGAAATCCCATCCTATATTGCTGTGTTTTGCCCTACACATGCACAGATGGTGTGCACAAGCAAATTGCCACATTTTGTGATGCAGCATGCATGTGCACAAAGTCACATTTTCAATTCTGAGCAAACTGGTTGTTAAATTATGTGAAGTCCACCTCTGGTCCAGACAATAATAATTCCAAATCTAAATTTCAGGTGGTGGACCTAATATTACTCCACCCCAGTAATGGGCAGGCAAAATTTTTACTGCCACACTGTGTGTGTGCCTTATTTTATGGGTGTGGCTTAATGGTCATGTGACTGGGTATAAGTGGATTGCTGGCCATGTGACCAGGTGGGAGTGGCTTGAATGATCATCATCATGTTAAGTCCTCAACTTACAACCTTACGAAGCAGTGGAAGTGATGTGCCGGTGCCTGGAGGCTGTTGGGGTCTGGATGGGTGTCAACAGACTCAAACTCAACCCGGATAAGACGGAGTGGCTGTGGGTCCTGCCTCCCAAGGACAATTCCATCTGTCCATCCATAACCCTGGGGGGGAATTATTGACCCCCTCAGAGAGGGTCCGCAACTTGGGCGTCCTCCTCGATCCACAGCTCACATTAGAGAAACATCTTTCAGCTGTGGTGACGGGGGCGTTTGCCCAGGTTCGCCTGGTGTACCAGTTGCGGCCCTATCTGGAGCGGGAGTCACAGCTCACAATCACTCATGCCCTCATCACCTCGAGGTTTGACTACTGTAATGCTCTCTACATGGGGCTACCTTTGAAAAGTGTTCAAAAACTTCAGATTGTGCAGAATGCAGCTGCGAGAGCAATCATGGGCTTCCCAAGGTATGCCCATGTTACACCAACACTCCGCAGTCTGCATTGGTTGCCGATCAATTTCCGGTCACAATTCAAAGTGTTGGTTATGACCTATAAAGCCCTTCATGGCATCGGACCAGAATATCTCCGGGACCGCCTTCTGCTGCATGAATCCCAGCGACCGGTTAGGTCCCACAGAGTTGGCCTTCTCCTGGTCCAGTCGACTAAGCAATGTCGTTCGGCAGGACCCAGGAGAAGAGCCTTCTCTGTGGCGGCCCCGACCCTCTGGAACCAGCTCCTCCCAGATATCAGAGTTGCCCCCACCCTCCTTGCCTTTCGCAAGCTCCTTAAAGCTCACCTCTGTCGTCAGGCATGGGGGAATTGTAATTTCCCTTCTCCCTAGGCTTATAGAATTTATACATAGTATGCTTGTATGTATGAGTGGTTCTTTAAATTGGGGTTTTTTAGATTACTTTTAACATTAGGTTTGTTTACATTGTCTTTTTATATTGTTGTTAGCCGCCCCGAGTCTTCGGACAGGGGCGGCATACAAATCTAATAATAATAAATACAATACAAATTACTAGTGTCGCTCGCAGGGGTGACAATTTGTTTCGTGTTTCCCACGCTCTCCTTCCTGGGTCGCTCCCTCTGCCTCAGGCTGGGTATCTAGGCAAATGGGTGCTGCCAGAAGCATAAATGCTGCCAGGGCAGCTTCCACCCATGCCTTCTGCTTGCACCTCAGGTGGGAGGTAGCTGCGTGAGGCTGGAGGGAAACCAGGCAGCAGAGAGGGAAACTTGTCCAAAGCCAGAAAGGAGGAAAGAGGAAAAAAGCAAGGAGCACAGACACAGCAGTAGCAGCAGCAAGAAAAAAAAGAACAGCCGAGCCAAGACCAATAATCCAGGAAGTGACAGCTGTCAATCAGCTGGAGCTATGTACACATCTTCATTTCCGCCGGTGGAACTGAGTTCTACCCATCCTACCTGCTGCCCACCCCTGCTCCACCTTTAAAATAAAACTTAGGGGAATGGGTTAGACCTGCAAGAGTGGTGTCATAAATGTGAGGAGTGCAACTGTCCAGCTGCAGCAGCCCACTGGCATTTTGGGGCACTGCTTTTGCCCTTCTCTTTCTGGGCTCAGGGCGTCTGCTTGTTGGGACCTGTCTCTGAAGCCAACAGCTCCATGGCCAGGTACAGTGTTCCCTCGATTTTCGCGGGGGATGCGTTCCGAGACCGCCCGCGAAAGTTGAATTTCCGCAAAGTAGAGATGCGGAAATAAATACACTATTTTTGGCTATGAACAGTATCACAAGCCTTCCCTTAACACTTCAAAACCCTAAATTTCAATTTTCCATTCCCTTAGCAACCATTTAGATTATTACTCACCATGTTTATTTATTAAAGTTTATTTAAAAAAATATTTATTCAAGGCAGACGAAAGTTTGGCGATGACATATTACGTCATCGGGTGGGAAAAACAGTGGTATAGGGGAAAAACCTGCAAAGTATTTTTTAATTAATATTTTTGAAAAACCGTGGTATAGACTTTCCACGAAGTTCGAACCCGCAAAAATCGAGGGAACACTGTACTTTGCTTTTTGGCTCACAGGAGGAAAATAGGTAGGAGGATTTTCTTACCTGTCATCCACTCCTCAAGCTCAGCACAAACTGAGGGAAGGATGACAGACGTTTTCAGAATTTGCTTAAGGGTTGATGAGTCAAAACAATTTGTAATAATTGCTATTGGGGTTATTCATTGAAAAGGAAAAAAGAAAAATATTACATATCAGCAGGAACGTGCCGCACGAATCCCAGCGACCGATTAGGTCCCACAGAGTGGGCCTTCTCCGGGTCCCATCAACTAAACAGTGTCGGTTGGCGGGCCCCAGGGGAAGAGCCTTCTCTGTGGCGGCACCGGCTCTCTGGAACCAACTCCCCCCGGAGATTAGAACTGCCCCTACTCTACCTGCCTTCCGTAAACTCCTTAAAACCCACCTTTGCCGTCAGGCATGGGGGAACTAAGACATCTCCCCCTGGGCATGTTTAAATTGTGTATGGTATGCTTGTGAGTGTGTATGTACTATATGGGGTTTCTTTTTAAATCTTAAATGTTTTAAATGTATTCAGATTATTTATGATTTGTTTTTCTCTGCTGTGAGCCGCCCCGAGTCCTCGGAGAGGGGCGGCATACAAATCTAAATAATAAATAAATAAATAAATAAATAAATAAATAAATAAATAAATAAATAAATAAATAAATAAATAAATAAATAAATAAATAAATAAATAAAACATGCAGATCACTTTCTGACGGTCTATAGCAATCAAAATACAACAGCTCTTTAACCCACCGAGGGGGGGAAAAATAAAGGACTAAGGAAGGAATGTTAAGATTTGACTGGAAATGATTGCTAACATAATATTTCCTTTGTAATTGAGTCAAGTCAAAATCAGCACCCCTTTTAACAGACTCATGTCAAATCTTACGTTATTGTGCCTTTCGATTGTTGGGTTTAACTACTCTACTACATGCTTGCACTGTCTTGTAAACACATCTCTATGGTCAGGTTGCAATTAACTGACCAGTGTGTCACCTTTTGATGACCAAAAGGGGCAGATACCCTGCAGGCTATATAAACCTCTGCAGGGTAGATGCCCCCCGCCTTTCTTCTTCTTGCTCTTCTACCTCTTCTACCTTCTTCTGTGTGTGCTCCATTGTCCTCGGCTGAGGACACATGTGTGAGATGAAATCCAAAGCCATCCTCACACATGGGACCATCCAGAAGTTATTAATATGGACTGGAATGTAAACTTATCTGCCTGCAATCTATCAATTGCATGAATCAACATAATTGTAAGTAAAGATTGTATTTTTCATCTTTATGAAGGAGTGGTCATTCATTGCTAACAAATGGGATTCTGAACCACGTGTTATTTCTTGCCATGCTAACTCCGCTGCAAATTAAGCCAGCTGAACTCTGCTAATACAAATAATATTAATGATAATCAAAATACCCAACATCGATAACCTTCATTTCATGCTTTAAATTGACTATTGTTAAGGTCTCATTCCAATATGAAGAGGCCTTGCCTGGTCTATGCTCCCTCATCACAATAAGCCATAGTTTGTTTCACTCACAGTTTGTGTGACAAAAAGATTACATGGCTTCATGCATAATGTAAAGCCATAAATCATAGTTTCTGCATCCAAATGCCTTTATGCTAAAGTCAAAATACCATATTCAAGCTGCAAAAATCCATGTGACTAGATGAATGCAAAGAATTAGAATTTTGTATCTTTCTCAGAGGTCATCTAGGGCTCATCTGACTTTTGGATTCCTGATGTAGTATTTCTAATTGAGATAAATCAAACCACATTACAGGCTAGTGTTGTATAAATCTTTGTAATCTAGTATTGTTGACAGTCACAAATAGTCCAAGTGTGGACAAGATTATTGTTCAGAAACTAAATTGCTTTTACATATTTATCAATGTAATTGTCATATAATTGCTTTCTCTGTACTTTATGGCATTTTTAAAAATAGGCAACACTCCCAAAGCTGCTTTTCAAGAGGACTTTGTGGGATTGTGGGGGATTTTTTGTTTTTTTAAAAAGACATTTCACTTGTCATCTAAGAGCAGGTAGAGTGCTGTACTGCAGGCCACTGAAGCTGACTGTAGAACATGTAATTGCTTTCTCTGTACTTTATGGCATTTTTAAAAATAGGCAACACTCCCAAAGCTGCTTTTTAAAAAGACTTTCTGGGATTGTGGGTTTTTTTGTTTTTTAAAAAAGACATTTCATTTGTCATCTAACAGCAGGTAGAGTGCTGTACTGCAGGCCACTGAAGCTGACTGTAGATCTGAGGGTCAGCAGTTCAAATCTCATCACTGGGTCAAGGTTTACTTAGCCTTCCATCCTTCCGAGGTGGGTAAAATGAGGACCTGGATTGTGGGGGCAATATGCTGGCTCTGTTAAAAAGTGCTATTGCTAACATGTTGTAAGCCGCCCTGAGTCTAAGGAGAAGGGCGGCATAAAAATTGAATAAATAAATATTTTTTATAAATTATATTTTTATTTTTTACAATATGAAGACTCACACAACATAAAAATAAACAAATGAATGAATGAATGAATAAATAAATAAATAAGCAAGCAAGCAAGCAAGCAAGCAAGCAAGCAAGCAAGCAAGCAAGCAAGCAAGCAAGGAAGGAAGCAAATAAATAAATAAATAAATAAATAAATAAACAAACAAACAAACAAACAAACAAACAAACAAATAAATAAATAAATAAATAAATAAATAAGCAACCTTCTTCAGCTCTTCAACTGCAAGAGCTGAAGAAGCTTCATGGATGAGAAACAAAACATCTTCAAAAGAAAAACCAGAAAGTCCAGTTGACTCTTGAAAAAGCATCTTTGGGACAACCATGACCTGGATGACTGAGAATCTCCATAGACAAAATAAGCAGCATTTTTTTCAAGATTTCACAAAGTTTATTTTCTCCCAGATCTGCCTGGCAACGGACAGAGATTTTTGCTTACCAAACAGCACTGTCTTGCACAGTTATCACTATTCTATACTGACGGTGATGACTGGCTCATTTTCACACTGAGAACATTGAAAGTTGTTGTGGCATTGGTATGTGACATTTCTTTAATCATGTTACTCACATTTTGTAGAAGTCATAAGACTCTCCTTAACTATTATCATGGGGAAAAAATTGAGCAGCCTGCAACATGGATTCTCCAATACAGACAAATTAACTCTCTTAAAACCTTTCTTCCTGCTATTTTTGTCCTTACAATTTTCTGCTTTATATCCTGACTCACATAATAACATTCAAGAAGATGCATTATTGATGATCCCAGAGGGCAATTAAAACTCCTTCAGGGGGGTTGGGAAAAGAGATCTGTGGTAAATGACTGTGTCTTTGTTCGCACTGGGGTGTCAATTTAACTAGCCATTTCAGAAGAAAACAGCTGAGATATGTAATAAAGTAATAAAGTTTGTGCTGAATGAAAGCTTGTGAGATTTATACTGATACTTATCTTAAAAATAGAACTACAGGTAGTCCTCAACTTATTACCATTCACTTAGTGACCATTCCTCCCTACAATGGCCACGGAAAAAGTGACTTATGGCCCTTTTTCACAATTATGACCTCAGTGGTCATGTGATCAAAATTTGGATGTTTGGCAAATACCATGTATTTATGACCATTGCAGGGTCATATTGTTCTGTCAGGCTTTCTGGTAGACTCCTCCCCAAAATTCACAGGTGCAAATTTCAGACACACACACGTTTGAAAATTCAAAACAATGTTCTTTATAATGAAAATTCACTTAAACTAAGCCCTCTTTTTGTATAGCAAAGAGCACTCGTCTCCAACCAAACTGGTAATTTGTACAAGTCCCTTATCAGTTCTGAGATACTTAGCTTGCAGCTGTGAGGCAATTCACAGTCCTTCTTCTTTCACAAAGTGAAACACACTTTGCTCTGGTTTAGTTTCAAAGCGGGGAAAAAGCAGCACACAAAAGGTCAAAGTCAGTAAAGCAGTCAGGAAACAACGATCAGATAATCCTCCACAATGGCCAAACCCACAGGCTGCTATGTATAGCAGCCTCACTAATCACCACAGCCCCACCCAACCACAGGTGGCCTCATTTTCTTTGATAATAATCTCTCAGTTGTTGTTGCCTATGCATCGCTCTCCGCATACGTGGCTGTATCATTAACTCTTGCTCTGAATCCAAGGAGGAGCTAGATAATTGATCTCCTTCTGAGCTGTCTGCCACACTCTCCTCCTCCCTGTCACTCATGTCTTCTTGGTCAGAGGAGTCTTCATCAGCAGATTCCACCACGGGCAAAATAGGCCTGCAGTATGTGGATGTCTCCCCCACATCCAAAGTCCTTGGGGCAGGAGCTGGGCCAGAGCTAACCACAACACATATAATCACCTTTTGTGATCTTTCAACCAGCATAGTCAATGGGAAAACCACATTCATTTAACAGCCGTGTTGCCAACTTAATAATTGCAATGATTCACTTAATAATTGTGGCAAGAAAGGCTGCAAAATAGGTCATTGTCTTGCTTAGCCACAGAATTTTTGGCCTCATTTGTGGTCATAAGGATAGGACTACATGTAACAGGGGTGTAAAACTCGTTGCCTCTGGGCTGGATGCGTCACGTGCTGGCCACGCCCACACCCAGTTTAGCGAAGGGGGAAAAAAGTCACAATATGTCACATGATGCCTCAATGATAACTCAAGTTTCACACCCCTGACAAACAGTGTGTTGTGTCAATATCATCAAAACATGTAGTAGCTCCTATCCTTTTCTTGTCTTTTATTCCAGGAGACCCCAATGCTCAGTCCATAGCCTGGTGCAAGTGGTGGATGGGTGTACATGTAAAGCAGCATTTGTGAAAATAGCATGTGCGCAAAACGATGCCCCCCCCCCTCCGCAGCTACTGCTGCCAGGCCCATAAAGCCAGAAAGGTTGGGGACTGATGTTTTAGTTTTATTTTATTTTTCAGTTCTTCATATAAAGAGATTCCCTGATGGGTAAAGAATCTTTGTACTTGAAACCACTTTGTTCTTACTAAAACAACAACAACAATGGAGCATACTTCCTTGATCTTTTACTTTTTTACTGTATCTGCCCATCAAACCACACTTTCTCCTTTTCTAAAAATCAATGCAGATCTTAAAAAGCATCCTTTAAACCAGGGATGCCCAACCCCTGGGCCATGGCTCACTACCGGACCATGGTCTATTTCAAACTGGGCTGTGTGAGTAGCTGGTGAAAGTATGTGTGCCTCAGTGGTGGTATTCTACTGGTTCGCACGAGTTCAGTTGAACCGGGAGCAACAGTAGTGGGAGGCTCTGCCCACCTACTTAGACACTTTGTACATGAGCAAAATGTTGTGTGCATGCGCAGAAGCGCCATGCGCAAGGTCCCATGTTCGAACCAATAGCAAAAGTAAGTGAATACCACTACTGGTGTGCATGCTCATGCAATTCAACTTGTGCAAGCGGTAGGCTTGGTGAGCACTCCCATGTGTGTACTCTGGCCCATTGCCCATGCATTACGACATTATATGTTTCTTCATTTCATATAAAACTCATAAAAAAGAAAAACTTTCTCCTGCTTTCCAAAAGTAACAAGCTTAGCTAAGCCACAGGGAAGAGACTGACTACCAGAACATTTGTTGATGCTAGTAGCTTAACATCTGCATCAGGGAAAGGAAGAAAAAAAGGCACTTGGGAATTTACTTGCAAAAGCTGTTTAATAAATGGATTGCTGCTTCTTGCAATTGGAGGTTTGACATATACAGTAGTCTGCTGGCTATCCACAGTGGTATCATGTCTGGCTTCGCCATATGTATTTCGTCACTTCATAAATAATATCAATTAAATGCACATTAAGTACTGTAGTGTATTTGGATGATGGATACATATATATGAATACATATTTCAAAAATAAGTTCTGCTAGATCAAGCATCTTCAACGTGCTGCCCTCAAGATGGGCTGAGATTTTAATTCCCACGAATTGTAAGCCAAATTTTCCATTAGCTATACCGGCAAGGAATTCTGGGAGTTGCAACTGCAACATTAACAGAAGGCACCAGCTTGGGAAAAGCTGTTGTAATGACATATTGATATACCATGCTCTTGTGAAACTTCTTGTGTCTTGATAGAGCTATATACAGTATATATTGTCAGCTGAGCAGTTATAGCCATATTAATGAGAAAAAAAAAAAGAAGGAAAAAAAATGACTACTAATCAGAATCACATTAATGCAAAATTGGGCATAAATAATTAAATAGCTTCTTCATATTTCTGTTCCAACCCTTTCTTTGTTTTGGAGAATCTTTTATTTTTGTCTGCATAGCTGAAGGCTAAATGAATTATGATGCGTTTTACGCGGGACTATCCTTATGGAGGACTTTCTAAGCATCAAGTAATCCACTGCTCATGGTTCTTTTTGTGGATATACCAAAGTAAATTTGAACATCCGGTACCTTTTGTGACAATTAACAATGTTCCTATGCGCCTATACGATAGAGACAGAAGTCACCTTCACACAGAGAGAAAAGCACAGCTGGAGGCTTGGTAGCTGTGCCTCTGATTGCATGTTCTTCTACAATTATATGAAAAGCTATTTCTATTATTTGGCTAGCAACTGTGGAATGATGGTCTTCATTGCATACCAAATAATGGCTCTTTGTTGCATTGTGATCAAAAGCTTAAAAGAAAAAAGCAATTATAACTCCAGAGATTAGAATTAAAAGTCATTAAGGCTGGGTTCTAATCAAAATGATTGACAGAATCATGACTCTTTATTTAATGATGCAATGACAGTTCTGTTCAGCTGCCTGGAAGAGGAAAAATGTTTCTCCATCTGTCTAATGTGGCTGCATCTTTCCTGTTAAATGAAGATCTCTCTCATCTTCATCGGTTTAGAGTAGAGCAAACAAAGTTGACTGTTTCTGCCAAGATCAATGGTCTGGTCCTTCTCTAATAACCCAGTATAGAATAAAATGGAAAAACTGAAGCTTCTTTTGTAGAGGGACAAGGCTTTTGAAAAAAAATGTAGGGTAGATTTTGGCACACTGCTCAACAAAACTCTAAGGTCTGAAAAACCCTGGATTAATTATTCTTAAAAAGCTGGGGAAATGAGCTCTTTCAAAAAAAAAGGGTGGGTGGGTAGGAATTATGATCTTAAAGTGAACAAAGAGGTTATGTGACCACCACATTCTATCCCATTGTTTTGATCAAAATTACAAAACCTCTCTCCATTTCCCAGGGGGTCTTTTGTTTTCAAAGACAACAATGAAAACAGATAATTGATCAAAATTTTCCAGTGTCCTTTTAATTTGGCCCAGAGAGGGGATGCTGCAATTTACAGTAAACAAAGATGACAATCTACAGTGTGCACTTGACAGTCTTCTTTGTCTTCTATTCTCCTCCCCCCCTCCCAACAATAAAACAGAAATGTAATTGGTCACCATGGTACACTAGGAATTCAATTTTCATTTTGATTTGACTTGAGCTACAGATGACAAACCTGATGCCAGGTTTACCCTGTGTATAACACTTACGTCATTCAGTCACACAACTGGCAGTGATTTTGGAACAAGTTAACATTTCCTCTGTTTTTAATTTGCTTGCTTGTTGGTTTCAGACTAATAAAGCATATTTATCAGAATAAAAAAATTGGAAGAGACGTTGGAGGTCTTTTAGTCTTTTAGAATATCTCTGAGACCACCTGCTGCCGCACGAATCCCAGCGACCGACTAGGTCCCACAGAGTGAGCCTTTTCCGGGTCCTGTCAACTAAACAATGTCAATTGGTGGGCCCCAGGGGAAGAGCCTTCTCTGTGGTGGCCCCGGCCCTCTGGAACCAACTCCCCCCGGAAATTAGAACTGCCCCTACTCTCCTTGCCTTTCGTAAGCTCCTTAAGACCCACCTTTGTCGTCAGGCATGGGGGAACTGAGACATCTCCCCCAGGCATATACAATTTATGAATGGTATGTTTGTATGTATGTGTGTTTAGAAAATGGGGTTTTTAAAAAATTTTAGACAGTAATTTAGATTTGTTGTAAATTGTTTTCACTTTGTTGTGAGCCGCCCCGAGTCTGCGGAGAGGGGCGGCATACAAATGTAAATAATAAATAAAATAAATAAATAAATAGTCCAACCTCCTATTTGAGCAGGAGATCCTATACAGACAAATGGCTGCCCAATCTCTTTTTAAAAACCTCCTGTAATAGAGCAGCCACAACTTCTGAAGGCAAGCCACTTCTACTGATTAATTGTTCTAACTGTCAGGTAACTTCTCAGCCTATAAATAATAACTAAAGTGCAAAAAGTAGCCCTATTAAAATGTGTTTTTATACTGTTCTTCATTTTAAAATGTTTATAACAATTGTAAACCAGCCAGTCCCTAGGAGTCAGGCAGCCTATAAATTTCATAAATTAGTATTATTAAAGTTGGCCACAGAGGCAGCCAGAATTTGAAAAACAAAGCATCTAAAAGAGAGATCGTAGGCTCACCACTCTTAAGGTGCAGTGATTCTGCTCCAGATAGAAGTAGATTTCTTTCAGGAGCTTGAGGGATATTTGGAATCTGACAGCAAACAGGCATGTATTACAAAAGCTGCTTGAAGGGTGACTAATCTCTTCACAAAATGGCTTCTGCATGTCACGCTGTATATTGACAGCCCCTCAGAGACATTTAGTAATGAAAGACTTAACTAATGTGCGCCTTATTGAATCCTCCTCTTATGATGTAATATCCTGCCAATCTCACTTCCCTTCCTCCTTCTTCTTCCTTCTTCTCTCCTGAATCTCCATGATGTAACACGTACAGTGTTCCCTCGATTTTTACGGGTTCGAACTTCGCGAATAGCCTATACCACGGTTTTTCAAAAAAATATTAATTAAAAAATACTTCGCGGTTTTTTTCCTGTACCACGGTTTTTCCCACCCAATGACGTCATATGTCATCGCCAAACTAATAATTTTTGCAAATAAATAACAAAAAAATAATTATTGTTATTAAATAATTATGTTTATAAATATCAGGATCACTAAGTGTCTTATTCAATGGTGAGTACCAGTAATAATGGTGAGTAAATGGTTGTTAAGGGAGTGGGAAATGGTAATTTAGGGGTTTAAAGTGTTAAGGGATGGCTTGTGATACTGTCCATAGCCAAAAATGGTGTATTTACTTCCGCATCTCTACTTCGCGGAAATTCGACTTTCGCGGGCGGTCTCGGAACGCATCCCCTGCGGAAATTGTATATGTTTTGTTGTCCCTCGAGACAATCTTTTATTTGTTTATTTCTGTTTTTTAAATAAATATATCTTGTTTGAAATGACTAGGGCTTCTATCCATCGATCTTCACGGGGTTAAGGTTAAGGTCCTAACAGACTTTAATTATTTTCCTCCTCCCCGCGACACTGCAATGGCTGTGATCAGCCACCAAATGCCCATTTACCAAAAGACAAATTGGTATTCTTTTCTTCAACTGTTACATTTGTTGTTTTTTGCCATAAAAGCTTACTTGTCTTTTTTCTGGGTAGGAGGGAAAACCTCAAAGTGCTGAGCTGCTGTTACCCAACATTTTAAGAAGATATTATTTATGTAATCTCTGTGAGGCGTTTTCATCTTCTCTCTGCATGTGATCAAATCAGTCTTGACTCCTAGTGACTTCCTGGATTGGACCCTGCAGTTTTCTTGGCAAGATTTTCATTTCTGCTTCGCATTAACTTCTAGAATTAAAAACATGTCTTTAAAGTTATCTGTTCAACTGTGTGGGCAGAGTTTCTTAAATGGATCAAGGAAAGAGAAGATCTTCAATAGTACAGAATTACATGCCACACAGGTGCTTTTTCAACAGGCAACTGAACATTCTGGTTTTTCTTTGAAGATTTAGGGGTAGTGATTTCTGACAGTCTCAAAATGGGTGAACAGGGCAGTCAGGCGGTAGGGAAAGCAAGTAGGATGCTTGGCTGCATAGCTAGAGGTATAACAAGCAGGAAGATTATGATCCCGCTATATAGAATGCTGGTGAGACCACATTTGGAATACTGTGTTCAGTTCTGGAGACCTCACCTACAAAAAGATATTGACAAAATTGAACGGGTCCAAAGACGGGCTACAAGAATGGTGGAAGGTCTTAAGCATAAAACGTATCAGGAAAGACTTAATGAACTCAATCTGTATAGTCTGGAGGACAGAAGGAAAAGGGGGGACATGATTGAAACATTTAAATATATTAAAGGGTTAAATAAGGTCCAGGAGGGAAGTGTTTTTAATAGGAAAGTGAACACAAGAACAAGGGGACACAATCTGAAGTTAGTTGGGGGAAAGAACAAAAGCAACATGAGAAAATATTATTTTACTGAAAGAGTAGTAGATCCTTGGAACAAACTTCCAGCAGACGTGGTAGATAAATCCACAGTAACTGAATTTAAACATGCCTGGGATAAACATATATCCATCCTAAGATAAAATACAGAAAATAGTATAAGGGCAGACTAGATGGACCATGAGGTCTTTTTCTGCGGTCAGATTTCTATGTTTCTAAGATGTTTTACTTCTGTTTGTTTGTTTGCTTGTTTGTTCATTCATTCAATTTTTATGCTGCCCTTCTCTTTAGACTGTTAGCAATAGCACTTTTTAACAGAGCCAGTCTATTGCCCCCACAATCTGGGTCCTCATTTTACCCACCTTGGAAGGATAGAAGGCTGAGTCAACCTTGAGCTGGTGATGAGATTTGAACTGCTGACCTAGAGCTCTATAGTCAGCTTAAGTGGCCTGCACTACAGCACTCGACCTGCTGCACCACCCCGGGTCATTTCTCATCCAAGAAGTTTCTTCAGCTCTAAAGAACCATTCTGGATGAGAAGCAAAATGTCTTCAAAGATGTCAGAAAGTCCAATTGCCTCTTGCAAAAACATATTTGGGAAACACATAACCTGGATGACTGAGAATCTCCATAGACAGAACTATACATTAGTGGAGACAGGAGCCCACATTAATGAAAAATGACAGGAATTCCTTCATAATTTATTTATTTATTAATTGGATTTATATGCCACCCCTCTCCGAGGACTCCTTCTTTTGAGATGTAATAGAATAGGGTATGCTGTAGAAAAGTAATTACTAAAGTCACTTGTTTGAGATGGCCATTTGAGAAATTGAAAAAAGAAATAAAAATAATTATATAAGAA
Organism: Erythrolamprus reginae; assembly: GCF_031021105.1. Taxonomy (NCBI): domain Eukaryota; kingdom Metazoa; phylum Chordata; class Lepidosauria; order Squamata; family Dipsadidae; genus Erythrolamprus; species Erythrolamprus reginae. The sequence goes on along the minus strand of NC_091952.1, from coordinate 234,670,549 downwards.
AGGCAAGAGAAACACCAGTTTGTACTAAATTAATATAAAAACCCCATACTGATTTTTCCCCCTTTGAAAGCCAGCATTTCTAAAGCAAATGTTCTTTTGTTAAATTGAATGAGAACTGATGGAAAACATGAGGAAGAATCTCTGTTAACTTAAAATAGGGGAAAGTATATTTCCATGAGTCTGTAAGACAGGTTTTGCTGCTGAAATTATAACAAAAAAATCATTTTAAGAAAATATTCCAACAATCAGACCATGAGGAATTCTTGTTTTTACCTGCATCAACCAACATTTAGCCTTGAATCATTAATCTAAAAGTGCTAAAACTACAATAAACTATAAGAGTGAAAGACTGTTTTTAGTTCTGGAAGTTCTGAAAGCAAGCCTGGAATGTATTATGTAGACAGCTAACTAAATATGAGCCAGTAATGTGCAGCGGCAACCAAAAAAGCCAATGCAATCCTAAATTGCATTAACAGAGGGATATAACCTAGGACTAGGGAGTAGTACTGCATCCAATTTTGGTCACCACACTAAAAAGACATTGAGACTCTAGAGAAAGCGCAGAAGAGAATAACCAGGATGATTAGTGGACTGGAAACTATAGCATACAAAGAGTGGCTACAAAACTGGGCATGGCCAATCTAGCAAAGAGAAGGACCAAGGACGGCATGATAGCAGTGTTCCAATATTTAAGGGGCTGCAACAGAGGAGAGGGTCTCAGTGTTGTGCTTAGCTCCGGCCCAGCTCCTGCCCCAAGGAATGTGAAGGTGGATGTCGGGAAGACATCCACATGCCGCAGGCATGAGTGACAGGGAAGAGGGGAGTTTGGCAGACAGCTCAGGAGGAAATCAGTCATCTGTATCATCCCTGGATTCTGAACAAGAATTAATGACACATCCACACATGCATAGAGTGATGCATAGGAGACAACAACTGAAGGATTGTTACAAGAGAAAATGAGGCCACCTGTGGTTGGGTGGGGCTGCTGTAATTAATGCTACAGATAAAAGTGCAGCCTGGTGTTTTAGCCTCATGGCAGTTTATCTGATTCATTGTTTCGTCAAGATCATGGTTTTTGCTCTTCAGGAATGTGTGTGTGGACTCTCTGGACTTTAGAATTGGACTCAATTTCCCAGTTATTGGGTGAGCAATTGGACTGCATTTAACCTGTGCCTTGTGTGTACCAGAAAATCCCTTTGACATTTAAAAAGAGAGCTGTTTCTGTTTTTCTGTTTATAAAAACTTTTGGGTTTTCCTTTTATTGTGGTGTATGTCTTCCTGGACTAATTACCCTGTAATTATGGGTGGTTGAGACACGCCGGCAGAACACTCAGATTGTTTTCCAAGGCACCAGAAAGCCAAACAAGGAATAATGGATGGAAACTGACCAAGGAGAGATTCAACCTAGAAATAAGGAGAAACTTTCTGATGGTGAGAGCGATCAACTAGTGGAACAGCTTGCCTGTGGAGGTTGTGAGAGCTCCAACATTTGAGAATTTCAAAGGGAAATTGGACTTCCGTTTTATGAAATGGCGTAGGGACTCCTGCTTGAGCAGGGGGTTGGACTAGATAACCTACAAGGTCCCCTCCATCCAGTGAAGGGCTACCAAATTTTTTACTGCCACACTGTGGCCGTGGCTTATGCCGGATGCCCTGCATTTTCTTTCAACATCTTTCAATGCAAATTGGATGCTCTGGGGTAGAGCTCCATTTTTGCTACCCCACTATGTTCCTCCCCATCTGGACAGTAGCCCACCACTGCCTCCATCTCTAATAATCTAATCTAATCATATACTATCAGGTAAATATAAGCATAGTGTAAAGAAATCTTAATAGGGAAGATCTGAAATTACAATATAGGTTTGATTAAAGGAAATGAAGTTTCAAACTTTTCACCCCCATTATCTAGGTTCAAAGAATATAAAAAAACCCACAAATCTTTACAGGCAGAATGACAGATCAGCATAATATACCTTAAATAGTAGAAATAGTGATATAACAGCTTTATGGTAGTTTTATTTTAGCCCCTCCTCTAATTCTGAATATTCATTTTGTCCTTTTCACAGTGTCTTCATTTGGTAATGAACCCAACATAGCACAATGGAATATCAGAAAAGATGGATATTCAGTGATGCTCTATATATTTGCTTAGTTATAATTTCCATTGTATTCCTCAAGGCAGGGGTCCACAATCTCTGGCTAGTGGCCCATTCAGAATTGGGTTCTGCAAGCACCATGAGAGTGTGCATAAGCAACTCGACTTATGTGATTGGTGGGCTCTGGTGCTCGCATGCAAAGGTACCTTTGCATGAGAGGTGGGCCCACACTGCTGGATGGGTGTCAACAGACTCAAGCTCAACCCTGATAAGATGATGTGGCTGTGGGTTTTGCCTCCCAAGGACAATTCCATCTGTCCGTCCATTACCCTGGGGGGGGATCACTGACCCCCTCAGAGAGGGTCTGCAACTTGGGCATTCTCGATCCACAGCTCACATTAGAGAAACATCTTTCAGCTGTGGTGAGGGGGGGCGTTTGCCCAGGTTCACCTGGTGCACCAGTTGCGGCCCTATTTGGACCAAGGGTCACTGCTCACAGTCACTCATGCCCTCATACCTCGAGGCTCGACTACTGTAATGCTCTCTACATGGGGCTACCTCTGAAAAGTGTTCGGAAACTTCAGATCGTGCAGAATGCAGCTGCGAGAGCAATCATGGGCTTCCCTAAATATGCCCATGTTACACCAACACTCAGCAGTTTGCATTGCTTGCCGATCAGTTTCCGGTCACAATTCAAAGTGTTGGTTATAAAGCCCTTCATGGCATCGGACCAGAATATCTCCGGGACCGCCTTCTGCCGCACGAATCCCAGTGACCAGTTAGGTCCCACAGAGTTGGCCTTCTCCGAGTCCCGTTGACTAAACAATGTCATTTGGTGGGACCCAGGGAAAGAGCCTTCTCTGTGGTGCCCCCGACCCTCTGGATCCAACTCCCCCCAGAGATCAGAATTGCCCTCACCCTCCTCGTCTTTCGTAAGCGCCTTAAAAGCCACCTTTGTCGTCAGGTATGGGGAAGCTGAGATATTCCCTTCCCCCTAGGCCTATACAATTTATGCATGGTATGCTTGTGTGTATGTTTGGTTTTTTAAATAAGGGTATTTTAAATATTAGATTTGTTATATGTTGTTTCATTATTGTTGTTAGCCGCCCCTAGTCTACGGAGAGGGGCGGCATACAAATCTAATAAATAAATAAATATGGAACGATCCCATCTTCTCCTCCTCTTGCTAGCCTACCAAGCTGAAAAGGTTGGGGATGCTGTTTTAAGTAGTTATTTCAAGGTATAGTGCTCATTTATGTCATTAGGCATGGGGCAATTAGATCAAGCCCCCCCCCCCCCCCCCATTTACTAAATGAGAGGTGTGGTTGTGAATGAATTGGTTGGATGATTTTAATATATTGGGTTTGTCGTTTTTAATTTTTAATTGATTAGATTTGTTGTTGTATTGTTTACATTGTATCCTATGAGCTGCCCCAAGTCTTTGGAGAAGGGTGGCATACAAATCTAATAAATAATAATAATAAAAATAATAGTACAGCAGTCTTGACTTGTATCTGAACTATCATTAAGTGTTGTACCTTATAATTCTTGAAGAACCTTTATTTTCTTTTATGTACACTGAGACCATATGCATTAAGACAAATTGTTTGTGTATCCAATTACACTAGGCCAGTAAAATTCTATTCTATTCCATTATGTTCTATCCTATTCTGTCCTGTCCTGTCCTGTCCTATCCTATTCACTGTCTGAGGTTCAGTTAGATGATATAACACTTTCAGATTCCAAAAGACTTGGATAAAGTAACTTAATGGATAGCTCCATTACCTTTTAAATAGATAAATAATCTATGTCTCTGTCTCTGGTATTAAGCAATGCACTTCATTCCTCTGTAAGTCAAAATGAAATAAAAAAGAGATATTGTGGTGCTTGTCAATGATTGTTGACTCATATAGTTCCATCTTCCTATATTTAGTGATATCTTCCCATCACATATCATTTCCCCCATGTATTATAACTACTTGCTAGAATATATGAGCGTTCATTTGAGAGCCATCACTTGCAAGGGAAAAATGATATTAAGCAGCTGTGGGAACTGATTTATATGAAGAAATAATGAGATGACATATTCAACAAAGGCGTCTGTCCCATTGATGAATGTAAATCTAAAAAAAAGAAGAAAGACAAACAGAACACATAAATAGTATCCCACTTTTAATTTTAATAACTTCTTTCTGAAATTTATTGAATTCTTATTTTAGTATGAGCATAACTTCCTTTTGTAGAAAATATTCAAAAAAGAAGACTCCTTTAAGGATTGGAGCTACAGTATGTTCATTTTCTTCATGTTTCTTGTTTTGTTCTTCCAGTTTTGTAAATTAGTCTTTTAAATAATATACTGTAAAGTAAACCATTTTTTACTTAATATGGTAGAAGCTTCTATTATAGTTTCCCTCTTATCAAGATAAAGTTAAAACACTTCATCTCATATATATTCAATTTACTACTGTTAGGAAAAAGTACAAATCTAAATTAAATTCTCTTGATTTCAGTCATGCTCGCTTTCAGGTAAGTATATATAGATTGCTGTCTAAATGCATTAGTGCAACAGGCCTTACCTTTTCCAGTCACAACAGGTAAGGATATTTGAAGGAACACCTAGAGGCTTTGCTGCTATGGAAACAGCATCCATTTATATCTGATATTTTTAGATATAGTTTCTGTCTTTCTAGAAATATCTCACAAGGAACTGCTTTTTCAATGCCAAAGGAAAAGAAGCAAACGCTGATATCTATATTTTAAAATGTTATCCCACAAAAGTTCTTTCAAAATTCCGTAGATAAATTTGTATCTCCAAAGTTTTTGTTTTCTGGCCTTTGTCTTTTAAAAATAATATTTTTGAGATTATTATTCATATTGCTTGATTGAGCTCGGGACCATACTCCTAAGAAAAGCAGTGTGATGTATTTATTGATAACTGGATGAATGTGTTTTAGAAAAAGTTATGTTTGATGTTCAGGATTTATCTAGCCCCAGTAACTTATTTCCTCATAGCCTAAAGACTATCAGCTAAAGTTAAGTACTGTTGGGCAATCTTTTGGAAATTTGATTTTCAAGATGATTCAAGTCTTCGTGAAGGTTTAAATTAAAACTAATGTTGGTGGGAATCAGGATTCTATTTTTCCAGCCACGTTCAATCACTATTTTTTCAGGTGTGTTTACTAGCTTCAGGAAGATTTCTCAAATGCTATGATGAGCCATCTTCTTTGAAATCACCAGTTGAATCCAGTGCTGGTAGGCAGAATGGTTCTGAATCCACCTGGATAAGAAAAGACAAAAAACAATGAATTAGCAATAGCACTTAGACTTTTTCAGCCCTCTCTAACTAGTTTATAGAGTCAGTATATTGCCCCCAACAATCTGGGTCCTCATTTTACTCACCCCAGAAGGATGGAAGGCTGTGTGAACCCTGAGCCTTGTTAGATTCGATCTGCAAAATTGCAGTCAGCTGGCAGTCAACAGAAGTAGCCTGCAGTACTGCATTCCAACCACTGCACCACCACGGCTCTTAGGCGCGCCCATTGATTTATCTGCCAGTATGATGTAATATAATGGTGAGCAGGACACATTGGATACAAAGAAGGGACTTTTTCCAATTGACAGCATCTGAGCAATCATCTCAACTCTTTCATCTATATACTGGTTGTTTATGTATATCACAGATGTATTAAATCATGGAGTAGAAATGTCAAGATACAACATGGATATCCTGAGATTCAGCAAGATGAAATGAACTGGAATTGGTGACTTCATATCAGAGGACCTGTAAATATCCCTAGTGACACAGTGGTTAGAATGGAGCATTGCAGGCAAACTCTGCCTACAGCAAAGAGTTTGATTCCAATGGAGATTCAAGATTGATTGAGCCTTCCATCATTCCAAGGTTGTTAAAATAATGATCTAGATTGTTGGGGGCAATATGTTGTTATTGAAAACCACCCAGAAGGTATTGTAAAGCACTAAGGGATAATATATATGTCTAAGTGCTATTGCCTAACAGTTTGTCAGTTTAGCACAAGGAGGTTCACATATTCAATATCACCCTCCATTCTCCATTCTCCTTCCACAAGCAAAATATTGGATTAAAAGGTACAGGTTCTAATATGTATACATGTATTTGACCTCATTGTAACTTTCAGCATAGTGAAGATGGCAGCCAACAGTTTCTGAACATTTTGAAATATCCCTAAATATGGAAAAAATATTGAATTAATTCATCTAATAGTCCTAACAAATACTTAATATTCTTGAAAAGTTTTAACAATTGTACTATTCCGTCTCGTTATTCAAAATCCCATACAAATAACAAATAAATTTAGAAGTGCTCTTTAAATGTCAATTTAAAATACCATACATTTAGAATTGTCCAAACTCTAATTGAACAATTGCAATCCTAATAGTATTCACATTTTGAACACCTGTAATGCCAAATTAAACAGAATGACATTCTGCCATTTTACTTCTCCTCTTTCTCTTCCTCCTCCTTCTTCATCTCAAATGATTTAAACAACTTAATTGATAGAATGCTAATACTCTTAGTAGAGCATGGGAAGGAAGGAAGGAAGGAAATAAAGAATAAGAAAGAAAGGAAAGAAGGAAGGAAGGAAATAAAGAAAAAGAAAGAAAGTAGAGAAAGAAGAAAGGAAAGAAAGAAAAAAGAGAAAGAAGAAAGAAGAGAAAAAGAAAGAAAGGAAGGGAGGAAGGAAATAAAGAAAAAGAAAGAAAGAAAGTAGAGAAAGAAGAAAGGAAAGAAAGAAAAAGGAGAAAGAAGAAAGAAGAGAGAAAGAAAGAATGAATGAAAGAAAGAAAGAAGAATTTACTAGTTAATTAATCAACAAATTATGACAATAAGGAGCAAAATTGTACATTTGTCCTACACATTTGTAATATATTCTAAATATATCTTGCAGCCTTTAATCCTAGAAACACATTTCATTAAATAAAATGAAAAACAAGTCTTTGTCATAATAAACAGATGACAAATACACAAGTTACTAATTTAGCCTCTTGGTTTGAGGTTTTCTGTTGAAGGATTCCACCAGCAAGCCATATATTGTAGCACAAAATTCCAATTCCATCATTGTCCTCATTAAGAATGCAAGTAAAAAATATTGGTCTTTCTCTTTTCAGCGCATTCGTGAACTTGAAATGTTTCCTTCAGGTTGTCAGTTTCAACAAAAATAGCCGTTAATAGCTGAAAGTGAGCAAGATGATATTTAAACCAGAAAATTTGAGGAAGATTTTACAACTCTATCCTTATTTAGTTTATCAGCTAAAAAGCTCATTAGGATCATAAATAGAAATGTTATCTTCATGGAAGGCGCCACATGTACTGGCCACAATGTTTTCCTGAAAATTATCACTCCATAGGAGTCTGTCATCTTCATTTCAAGGAAAAAAAGCCTGATGCTTCATCAGATTGCTGGAAAAGCATCTCAAATCTGTTCACTGAATTTGCGGGATTCCCGGAGATTAAGTTTCAGTAGCAGCCTTTGTAATGAGCAGCTCATTAATTTTAAACTGTTTTGTTCCCTTGGCTGATTTCAAGGTTTCAGTGTCTTTATTTCTTGCCTATTGCAGCAGGAGAGTAACAGGTTAGTAGGATAAATATGGGAAAGTATGGAAATAAATTTGAGATAGAAAAAAAATCAAATGTACAGTAAAATAAAATAAGCACTTCAGAAAACAAAGACAAAAAGGCAAATAAAATAAGCACTGTGTGGAGTTTACAAATTGCCCTCCTCCTCTTCCAACTCCCTAAATCAGCACCATTTTGGGATTAAAAAATAAAAAAAATTCTGCAATTATAATAAAGATGATATATTATTGTTATTCATATTTTCCATTTCCTTTGTCAGCTAGCACTCAACTAAGAGTTTATTATTATTATTATTTATTATTTATTGGATTTGTATGCCGCCCCTCTCCATAGACTCAGGGCGGCTAACAACAGTAGTACAAAACAGCATGTAAATCCAATACTAAAACAGTTAAAAACCCTTATTTGTAAAACCAAATATACATACAAACAAACATACCATGCATAAATTGTAAAGGCCTAGGGGAAAAGACTATCTCAGTTCCCCCATGCCTGACGGCAGAGGTGGGTTTTAAGGAGCTTATGAAAGGCGAGGAGGGTGGGGGCAATTCTAATCTCCGGGGGGAGTTGGTTCTAGAGGTCCGGGGCCGCCAGAGAGAAGGCTCTTCCCCTGGGGCCCGCCAAATGACACTGTTTTGTTGATGGGACCCGGAGAAGGCCCACTCTGTGGGACCTAACCGGTCGCTGGGATTCGTGCGGCAGAAGGCAGTCTTGTAGATACCCTGGTCCGGTGCCATGAAGGGCTTTATAGGTGATGACTTTGAAATGTGACAGGAAATTGATCAGCAACCAATGCAGACTGTGGAGTGTTGGTGTTACATGGGCATTTTTGGGAAAGCCCATGATTGCTCTCGCAGCTGCATTCTGCACGATCTGAAGTTTCCAAACACTTTTCAAAGGTAGCCCCATGTAGAGAGCATTACAGATATCCTAAATGAAACAGCAGTTAACTGTGATGTAAGTTGGACTGATTTTTAAAAATAATTTACCAAGAACTAGTGTAGACCTAGAGCATAGTACATAGAATAATAAAGTTGGAGGTCTTCTAGTTCAACCTCTGCCATGTGTGGCACACGGAGCCGTATCAAAGGGCATGTGAGGCATTGCCCTATGGCAGCTGCAGTGCACATTCACACACAAGCAGATGATGTTCGGCTTTAGGGAAGGCAGTTTCATCCTCCAAAGGCTACAGGAAAGCTCCAAAGTGCAAAAAACAACTAAACAGGAAAACCAGAAGTCTATTTCTGAACTTCAAGTTTGCCTGTTGGGCTGTTTTTTCACCATCCCAGCCTTCAGTGAGGCTTGTGAACAGGTGTGGGGAACGGGGGAGATTGTGTGAATTTGCAGGGCAGTGTGTGGGGTTCACATGTGGGGGAAGGTACTTTGTGTGGTCACGTATGTGTGTGCGTGCTGGCACATGAACACACCCACTTTTGGCACACAAACCAAAAAAGATTCACCATCATTGCCCTATTTCATTTCAGATAAATTGGTGTCTAGTCTCTTTTTGAAAGTCTTGAGTGATGGATCACCCACAACTTCTGAATGCCATTGGTTGATTGCTGTCACCATTAGGAAATTTCTCCATACAACTCTAAGTTGCTTCTGTACTTGGTTAGTTTCCATCCATTGAGTTTTGTCCTGCCTTCAGGAGCTTGGGAATAAACGTTGAACCACTCTTTCTTGTGGTACAATTTGGCAGCCCTTTAGCTACTGAAACACAACTGTCATGTCTCCCATAGTCCTTCTTTTCATTGGACTAGATCTACCTATCTCCGGAAACCTGTATGTTCTATTCTTGAACCAAGATCACACAATCTTGACCTTTTCCAGCAATATACTATTATAATTTTTAAAATCCTGCTGTCAACCTTGAAGCTGGCCTAGCCAAAATCATATTAAATCTTCAGTGTTGCCTCACTATAGCTGAAGTAGAGGCGGGGGGGGGGAATAGAAATATCTGGGGTTTTGTAGGCAATACAAAATACTTTCTGCTGGGAGCCACAAATATTCCCACAGGTGGCCAGGAGGAGGAGTGTAGTTACCATACAACTGGATGGCATTTTGATTGGACTATGTAACTGATTGTTTGGGAAAGGGGGAAAACTTTTAATTAGGTGAAAACTGGGAACTTTCAGAGTTTTCACCAGATTGTACCTGTTAGATATTTGCCTGGGTGACTTACCCAAATAGGGTAAAAGTCAAAAGATCAGATTTGTTTATTGCATGTTGATTGGTTGCCTTCTTTTGGCGCTTAAAATGTATCTTTGTAAAACTGCCTGTTGCTGGGCTAGACTGTATAAATAAGAGAACTGTCATTTTATAGAGCTCTCAATACTCCATCGCTTCTTGACTGAATTGACTTCCTTGTCCTGTTAGCAAATAAACCTTGCTTGATTCAACCTTGCTTTGAGAGTTATTACATTGGCGACGAGGAGACCGACCCTCCATGTGATATCATGGCTACTCCGTCGGTAGTCATATGATATATCCAGAAAAACTATCCTTTGAGAAGTTTATCTGCCTTGGAGTGTATTACTTGGAACCCTGACACCTTCCTAAAGATAATTCCCAAACAGTATTCAGTGAATCAAATGGAGGCTGCTATATGTTTCAGGATATGATCCCACTGTTCATATTATTCTAGATATCAGCCTTGAAGAACAAATTATCTGTTTCACCTGGTATTTTTACAGCAGTATGATGTGACTGCCAAAATACAAAGTAATTTTATCCTACATTAGCAGACGTATAGATACTAAATCATGAGAAATAAGAGTTTTATTCCTCATTGTTCAAACTCTGTTTCAAATCCTAGGTCCTACACATCACCTTTCAAGGTGGATTAAGAAAATTTAGAGTAATTATAAGGAAGTATAACCAGAATGGGAAGCTATGAAATGAAGAGTTTGAAGCAACTGGTCTATTTAGCCTTGAGAATATAATAGCAATCTTATTTGTGAAAAGTTGTTGCATGGAATATTACACTCTGCCTTTTGTCACTGGAATAACATTTAAATTGCAGGAATATTAATTAAGAAAAAGCTTGATTAAAATTAAAGAAGGGCTTAGCAAGATTAAAGTGGTTGGCAGCAGCATCAATGCTGAGGAGTTATAGTGGTGCAGTGTTAGAATGCAGTTGTTGTGACCCATTTGCATCCTGTGCAATTAGCAATGGATCCAGAAGACTCAGAGACAGTGGAGGCATGGTACAAGTGACCTGTGTTCCTGGCACCCAAGACTCACAGCGAAGAGGACGTGGTGTCAGAGGCTGAAGAGCAACCAGGGCCTTCTGCACCTACTGGAATGAGTGACTCAGGAGAAGTGGAGGAACCTTTTCTTAATACTAGGATTCGCAGGGCCTATAGGTGGCAAGAGTGGTTATTCAGGAGGAAGCATCCTTATGAGTAGCACAGCTGACTACTGGGCCATGCCTCAGGCTATTTAAGGAAGGCAATATTATCACTCTGTAAAAACTATTCAGAAAGGACTGTAAAGACTATGAAGTAGTATATAAGTCTAAGTAATATTGTTACATGCCTTCAAAAAATGATAAATTCCATTTTCTGAAATACATTTATCAAGAAATTGGATGGCTATCCATTTCTGAAATGCTATAATTTGGTTTGTCCAAAGGTCCTATTTCAAGGGGCAACTGGACTTTCTTGCTTTCCTTTGAAGACATTTCACTTCTCATTCAAGAAGCTCCTTCTGACTGAATGGTGAGATGGAAGGATTTATATTCCTTGAAGACAGCTGGTTATTTGCATTATTTGAGAGTATCATTGAGACCTCTTGGCATACCATTGGAGATATGTATCTCCTGGTCATCTGAGTAGTGCAAATGGGTGTAGAGCAGAGATGGGTTCCTCCTAGTTTGGACCTGTTCACTTGAACTGATCGCAAGCTGGTGGTGATATCACAATGACATAATGGAACAAGTTCTATCCCATGGATGCCACCATCTTTTGGGGGTATTTTTAATTCCTTCCCCCTTTTTTTCCTTCTGTGCATGCACAGAAGCCAAGTTTCCAACACTGTGCCTGTGACGCCATCTTGTTTTTGGGCTTTCTTACATTTTTATTTATTTTTCAGCTACAAAATATCAGAGGAAGTGAATTGGCAATGAGGTAAGTTAGAACCCACGCCTGGTGTAGAGCCCTCTTGGAATTGCTTAAAGTTTTTCTGCATTTGGATGCTATATTCCATAATATTTTTTTGTATTATATTAAGAAAAATACAGAAAAAGTTTCCAGCATGTTGCTCGCACAGAAAAGCAACCTGAATGATGAAAGTTCTAATTTAGTGACAAATATCTGAAAGAGATAGATATTCTTAGCCTGAAGAAGAGCAGATTAAGAGGAGTTCTTCAAATACCTGAAGAGTTGTCATGCAGGTGACTAAGAGTTGAGGATTTATTTATTTTTTTGTAGCTCCAGAGGGCAAGATTTGGAGTAATGGGTGAAAATAGTAGGAAACATTTTGATTAAGGATTAGGAGAAAGTACTAGATGGTGGAACAGAATGCTTTAGGAGATGGTAGGTTTATAGCTGCTAGGGGCTTTTAAACAGAATATCTGTCAAGGATGCTATAATTATCTTTTGAAACAGAGAGCCTACATTAAACAGGATTTTCACCATTCTCGTCTTTTCCAGATACACTCTACCTTTACCCTTTGTATTATTAATGGCTCCAAAGGCAATACTATTCAACAAGGCAAACTATGGGCATGAATTGGCCAAACAGAAGAGTAAAAAGTTTGCATTTACTCTATGTGATTGGTTTAAAATAATTTGGAAAAACAAAAGCTGATCTAGATTCCTTATTAAAAAGCACTAAATATTCAATAAAGATATTAGAATGTGATTTGGCATTGGCAAATATGAATCGACTGCCATGAAATCCACTTTGGAGTTGGGCGGCTTATAAATCTAAACAAACAAACCCACAAACAAGCAAATGCAAACTTGTTGAGGATGATGGGATGCAGCTTAACTATTAAGATTTGTTAACACCAGAAGAAGGCTACAAAGAAATTTTTGAAGCGTGTGATGTATTACAGAAAGAAGTAGAAGAAAATACTTCTATCAAACATATCGAGTAAATACAGAATTTTTTTTTAAATCAAAGCTAAATGGTAGAAACATCATTAAAACAACTAATTTATTTATTTTATTTATTGGATTTGTATGCCGCCCCTCTCCGTGGACAACTAATACATTGGCACTCCCCATTATATGATATACAGCCAGAATAATGGACTGGAGCCAAACGAAACATAATAACATCGGCTGGAAGACCAAAATAAATAAAAATAAAAAGACAATGTACCATGCTTTGCACTAAAAATGTGATTTGCCAAAGCTGAAGGGACAGGGATCTCCTTCAGATAAAAGAAACTGGAGAAATAAAAACATAGTGTGAATTAAGAAAAGTCAAGGACCTTGTTGAAGGAAGTCAGCCAAGGAAAGCTCTTGAAAACAATAAAGATGAAGACTGAATATAGAAAAGAAACAATTGAAAATTGATTTATTAATTGGAAGAACAATTGCCAACTAATTATTTGAAAGCAAAAATTAAACACATAACAAACAAGCATCAGGTGATGCTAGAATTGAGGAAAAGCAATAAAAAATTACAAAACACTGGTGCTTTCCAATCAAAGTTGAATTATTATGGAAAATGAAATCTGATGTTATATCAATTGTTATTGGAGTTTCTCAAACCAATACTACAATAGTTAGAAATATATAATTGATCAGACCTGACTAATCTAAATTTATTTTTTTTAAAAACTACCCTGCTTGTAACTGTCTGTATTCTTTAAGGCTACCTTAATAATTATTAAGTCTGTTGTTGGGATTTAAATTATTAAGTTTCCACAATTCTGAGACCATGAATCTACCTTTAGATTGTCTACATAAAATAATAAAGCAGCTTTATATTGAATAGTTTGCATCTATAACAATACCTTTAAAAACCATCAAACAATCTTCTTCTTCTTCTTCTTCTTCTTCTTCTTCTTCTTCTTCTTCTTCTTCTTCTTCTTCTTCTTCTTCTTCTTCTTCTCAGATAGGAGGCCACTTTTGGGATTTACAAAGACCATCTTATATGATCAAAAGCAGCATCAAGGTCATGTATGTAATTTGAATGGATATAGCTGTAGATTCATTAGTTGCAACAAAAAACCCTGACTGAGCAGCTTTCAGCGTTGGCCTGATGTCAATTTAGTTTGTGTTTAGCTCAGACCATCCTGGTGGGTTGACAATATCCAGCAGAACTAGGAGGAGCAGACCTCACCGTCAGCTGTACAATCAACCAATCAATTAAAACTCCAGACAAACAGAACCTAAATGTTCATATTGCTTGCTAAAAATGTATTTTTAAATTCCTTAACAATAAGTGATAAATTAGTATTGGAATTAAAATGATTTGGCATCAAAAAGGTTTTGTTTATTGATGAAATAAATAAAAAAACCCACATTCAGGATTTTGTGTTGTGTTTTTCGTAAATTTTTGTCAATCCAGTTGGATATGGGTTTTTTTAAGAACATGTGACAGCTTTGTACATTTGCCCGAACTATGTGAACATAGTGCAGATCAATTAAAACAAATTCCATTCTTAAGGAAAAAAATATCTGATGCTCTATTTAAAAATAAAAAGGAAACCACCTCTAAAGATATATTTAGAGAAGCTGCTCCATTCTTTCTCTTGAATATTTCCTTCCTTATTTATAGGATTCATCAATTGCTTTCTTTTTCAGCAAATTGACCACTTCTGACAATTTTGAAATTTGAAAATTGCTGCGACCTATCAAAGCACACAAGGGATCCACTTTTTTCCAGGTTTTCACGACTGACATAAACAATGGAAATACTTCACACAGGGAGAACCTTCTCCCTAGATTGCAACTTCTACTTTGCCAAGGAGTATAATATACGCAGAAAGAAATAAAACACTCTCTTACCAAGAGCTCAGTACTTAATATCAAAATGGAATAAAAATTATAGTTCTATAATTTAGAACTATAGTTCTAAATTATAATAAAAATTATAGTAGACCCACTTTACTCACCCACCCAGTGCTACTATAAACATGAAGGAAAGCATCACCTGGGAAAGAGAATCACCTAATTATTTTCTGTTCTGATTTGTTCCATATCACCAGGACTAATGTCCACATCAATATTTGTGACATCTTTGCTGCAAGGCTTAATTTTTTATTTTGTAGAAAGGGTAATTGAGATTTGGAATAAAGGTATTACGGCTGAAGCTCAATTTCTTAATTTATATCTTTAATAGTTATTTAATAGTGTTGCAATTTAGCAATTCACAAGGAAATGTTTTAGGTGTTTTTTTCTAGTCTTTTAGCATTTATACCCATATTTTATTTTAGCTTGTTCTGTCATTTTAAAAAAAGCATCTCCTTTAGACATTTCTTCCAAACAGGAAATGGACTTCTGGGAGATGTATGGCAATTTGAAGACAGCTCTCTGTAAGCAAATTTGATGATTGCAGTAAAGTCTGAAGAACTGATGAGTGGATTGATTGCTCAGGAACTCTCTGAATAAAGAGATGTTGGGAAATCATCCATATATATTCTGGAGGGCTGCTTCCTGATGAGGGAAAAAAAAATTGTATGGATTTGAGGGGCTGAGAGATGATAGGATTCACTATCTTGCTCATTTCCAGCTATGCCGCCTCTGCACTGATTTAACGGTTGTTCATAAAATCATACATCACATTGTACTCCCTGTTAGCGACTACTTCACCTTTAACAACAACAACACAAGAGCATGCAATATTTTTATTTTTATTTATTTATTCTTTGTCCAATATACAATACGTATGGAATGAAATAGACATTAAGTAGTATATATAGGGATAGTAAGTAAAAAAGAAGAGGAGTGGATGAGAGGGAGAGAATATATAGGATATATGAGAAAAGGAAAGGTAATTGGACAGGGGACGTTAGGCACATCAGTGCACTTATGTACGCCCCTTACTGGCGTACTTAATAGATACAAACTAAATGTAAATTGCTCCAAACTGGATAGATGATAGACAGTCCAGCACCACCGACAGACAGGCAAGCCTATAAGATTGAACCTCCTCATTTCTCTAGTATTACCAAATATGATATTCATGCTGAACATGATCTTCAAATTAGAGGATTCTTTAACATGGAGAATAAAGACACAACTCGGTAAATAAGAATTACCTTGTGGAAAGAATTAGAACATACATTCAAACATCAGCCAAGACTTGCATTTAAAAGGGTAAAAGGGTAAACTATTAACCAGCATGTTTGCATTTAAAATGTACTCAAATAGATGGCATTAGCTATTAAATGAGAGAAAGTAAAACAGTAGTGCAGTGTGGAGAAAAATGTGTATTAAGAATGCCGGTTGGAGTCTATTAAGACTATAAATTGAGCAATTTGATAATACTGATGGACATAGTTAAAGATTAACATTTTAATATAGCCTAGTGTTATTACTACTCATTACATTAATTTATTTCATTTTTTAAAATTAGTTTTACTGTTTTTAAATGTGGTTTTTATATTCTGTAAGCCGCCTTGAGTCGCCATGGGCAAATAGGTAGCAATATAAATCCAATTAATAATAATAATAATAATAATAATAATAATAATAATAATAATAATAATAATATACTGTGCTGTTTACATGTTTAGCCCTATCCAACAAAATGAAATTTAATGTGGAGAAAAGAAAGGTTTTATACCCAGGCAGGAAAAAAACAAAGGTACATGTCAGGGATGGATTCTAACTTAACTCGCTGCTGGTTCGTTTCCCCATGTCCACGTGTGCACATGTGCAGTGGTGAAAACTCAGCTTCTCTGTGTGTGCAGAAGTGAAAAACAAGATAGCGTTGCCTATGGTGCCACCAAGAAAGCTGGTTTAGGCACTTGGTTTGGTGAGCAGGGGGAAATGCTACCCTGTTCAGGCAACTCAAGAGAAAACAAACCCTCAATGGTTATAAATACTTATTTTATTATTTTATTTATTTATTTAGTCCAATACATAATACACATTGAAGAGAATAGATATTTAGTAATATAGTAGCCCCTCACTATACCGCGCTTCACCTACAGCGGCTTCACTTCATCGCGGGTTTCTGAGGAAGCCGATCAGCAGATTTAAACAGCCCGCCGAACTCGATCGGCAGGTTTTTTAAAAAAAAGAAAATCTAAAATTGTAAATACTGTATTTAAATACTGTATCTAAAATAAATACTGTGTGGAAAGGGTTTATAAACACTTAAAACAATGAAAACTACCAAACAATTACAATATAAATACTTAAATAAGTACTATCAGTTGATAAATTCCCCATCACGGATTTCACCTATCGCGGCCAGGTCTGGAACGTAACACCAGCGATAGGCGAGGGACTACTGTATAACTAAAGAAACGAATAGCAGAAAAGATATAAAAGTATAGGTGAACAAATTTGAAAGGAAGAAAAGATAAATGAGATAAGGAGAGACAATTGGACAGGGGACGGAAGGCACACTGGTGCACTTATGCACGCCCCGTACTGACCTCTAAGGAACCTGGAGAGGTCAATCGTGGATAGTCTAAGGGAAAAATGTTGGGGGTTAGGGGCTGACACTACTGAGTCAGGTAATGAGTTCCATGCTTCGACAACTCGGTTGCTGAAGTCATATTTTTTACAGTCAAGTTTGGAGCGGTTAATATTAAGTTTGAATCTGTTGCGTGCTCTTGTGTTGTTGCGATTGAAGCTGAAGTAGTCATTGACAGGTAGAACGTTGCAGCATATGATCTTCTGGGCAAGACTTAGATCGTGTTTTAGGCGTCGTAGTTCTAAGCTTTCAAGACCAAGGATTGATAGTCTGCTTTCGTAGGGTATTCTGTTTCAAGTGGAGGAGTGAATGGCTCTTCTGGTGAAGTATCTTTGTTAGTTGCGAAGTCATATTCAACCCATCATGACCTCGTGGACAACATTTCTCCAAGTCTTCCTGTCCTCTACCATCCCCTACCATTTAAGCTCAAGCCTACTGCTTCATTGACTCCATCTAGTCACTTCATTCTCTGTCGTCCCCTTCTTCTTTTGCCCTCAGTCTTTCCCAGCATCAGGCTCTTCTCCAGTGAGTTCTTTCTTCTCATTAGGTGGCCAAAGTATTTGAGTTTCATCTTCAAGATTGTGATCCACTCTAAAAGGAAATGGCAACCCCCTCCAGTATTGCCAAGAAACCCCCATGGACAGTATCCAAAAGGCAAAAAGATATGATGCTGGAAGATGAGCCCTTCATATAAGAAGGTATCAAATAGGCTACGGGGGAAGAGCAGAGGACTAGTACTAGTGAGAGTGAAGTGGTTGAAACAAGGCTAAAAGGACCCTCAACTGTGGATGTTTCTGGTGGTGAAAGGAAAGACTGATGCTGGAATGTAAGATCCATGAATGAAGGCCAAGAAGGGTTTGGAAGGCAGAGATGAGGTGCCTTCTCTATTAGTGTATCAACTACCTCCACCATTAGCTTCTCTTCAGGATCCAAATGTCAGATGGAATATTTAGGTAACAAGGCCTTTTCTAAATACTAAAAGAAAGGATATTGATTTTACTTCCTTGGCAGATGTTTTAAAGGGCAGGAACTGTGGCAAAATTGGTTCTACTCGTGAATCCCATCAGCCAAAATTCCTTGGCTGATGGCATGCACTATGCCCCTTCTGTTTGAATAAATAGGGTGAGTCAATCCCATTAGGGATTGGTTCCTGACATTTCTTCTCAAATAAAAAAAATCATGGTTCTAGACAATTAATAATATATAGCCTATTTAGGTCAATTCATTTTATTGTAAACACTATGGTTGTTTATTTTTTTGTAAGGATCTGCTTTTGTGTGTAGACGATCTCAAATGGACTGTATTGGATGGTACAGTCTTTCTGCTTACCTTCACTGCAGTAATGGAACCATTTTGAGACTTTATGTCACCAGAAATTTTCTAGTCATCAGTACATTGTAATTTGAAAAGAAAACCTTCTAATTAATTCTACTTTTGTTTAACTTTAAGAACAGTTGGCAGTCCATGTTCTTAAAGTGATATGAAAAAAAATGCAACCTATTCCAAGTGTTTATCCATTTAAACCCCTTAAGGAGAAAATATAACATTATTTTTACAGTAGTTTCAGATTGAAAAAATAATAATTAAAAAGGGAAAAGCAAAGAAAAAGCTATTCTTTCTCTGGAATGTACAGCTTTTATATTGCAGAACATTATAAATATTCTCACATAGATATAAAACATAAGATAATAAAATTATCTCATATTAATAGGCAATTACCATAAACATGCTTGCTGTACTTTATTGCTGGAGACTCTTCTGTTAGAAAGAACTGTAAAAAATTAAAATAATAGTGTTTAAGAGATGCCAATTATTTGCATGTGAAATAAGAAGATCAGTTAAGGATATTATGACAAATGCCATCAATAGTACAATCAACTAAGAAAATACCCCAAGCAAACAATTATTCTAATATTAATATTAGAATAATCTAGCTAAAATTAATGCTTTCTAATTTAAAATTACCAAATGACAAACCATTACTCTTTGGTACGGCATAATATCTGCTAAAACTTCTATTAGAGCCAGTTTGATATCATGGTTAGGGTACCAGACTAGAAATTAGAACATAATTTTTATCTCCTTGTGTACAAAACCGGATGACCTTGGGCCAGTCACTACTTCTTCGCCCTAGGAAAGTGGAAAACCATTTCTGAAAACTTGTCAAGAAACCTGGAGAATTTGGTCCAGAGAATCACCAGGAATCAAGATGACTTGAAGCACACTTCCATAAACAAAATGACCTTATACTGACTTTCAGCAGAAGGGGAAATTATCTTTTGTATTCCAAATTAATGAGAAACATCTTTCACTAAAAGTGAATAAAAACTAAAAAAAAAATTATTTTATTGTTACATATGTGATATTAGAAACATAGAAACATAGAAGACTGACGGCAGAAAAAGACCTCATGGTCCATCTAGTCTGCCCTTATACTATTTCCTGTATTTTATCTTACAATGGATATATGTTTATCCCAGGCATGTTTAAATTCAGTTACTGTGGATTTACCAACCACTTCTGCTGGAAGTTTGTTCCAATGATCTGCTACTCTTTCAGTAAAATAATATTTTCTCATGTTGCTTTTGATCTTTCCCCCAACTAACTTCAGATTGTGACCCCTTGTTCTTGTGTGAAAGAGTTTACTTGACTGGCAAAGTAATAAACATTCCTCCCCAAAAAGATTTAGCTTGGTCGTGTTTCCATATTCCCTAAAACTGAAAATGGAGGAGGAGGAGGAGGTACATCAAAACTGCCATATCAAAAGATAAAGCAGATGAGTAAGCATTATGAACAAAAGCTATGAATATTATCTAAAACAGTGGTTCTCAACCTGAGGGTCGGGACCCCTTTGGGGGTTGAATAAACATTTCATAGGGGTCGCCTAAGACCATGAGAAAAGACAAAATAGGAATGAACGTTTCTATTCTGGTGCTTTGGAACATATTTTTACCATCCAACCAATCAGGCGTTTACAGTGGGCGTTTCCCTCTGATCTTCCTGCCAATCAGCTTAAAGCTCTGTTGAGAGAAACATAGAAACATAGAAGTCTGATGGCAGAAAAAGACCTCATGGTCCATCTAGTCTGCCCTTATACTATTTTCTGTATTTTATCTTAGGATGGATATATGTTTATCCCAGGCATGTTTAAATTCAGTTACTGTGGATTTATCTACCACATCTGCTGGAAGTTTGTTCCAAGGATCTACTACTCTTTCAGTAAAATAATATTTTCTCATGTTGCTTTTGATCTTTCCCCCAACTAACTTCAGATTGTGTCCCCTTGTTCTTGTGTTCACTTTCCTATTAAAAACACTTCCCTCCTGGACCTTATTTAACCCTTTAATATATTTAAATGTTTCGATCATGTCCCCCCTTTTCCTTCTGTCCTCCAGACTATACAGATTGAGTTCATTAAGTCTTTCCTGATACGTTTTATGCTTAAGACTTTCCACCATTCTTGTAGCCCGTCTTTGGACCCGTTCAATTTTGTCAATATCTTTTTGTAGGTGAGGTCTCCAGAACTGAACACAGTATTCCAAATGTGGTCTCACCAGCATTCTATATAGTGGGATCATAATCTCCCTCTTCCTGCTTGTTATACCTCTAGCTATGCAGCCAAGCATCCTACTTGCTTTCCCTACCGCCTGACTGCACTGTTCACCCATTTTGAGACTGTCAGAAATCACTACCCCTAAATCCTTTTCTTTTGAAGTATTTGCCAACACTGAACTGCCAATACAATACTCAGATTGGGGATTCCTTTTCCCCAAGTGCATTATTTTACATTTGGAAACATTAAACTGCAGTTTCCATTGCTTAGACCATTTATCTAGTAAAGCTAAATCATTTACCATATTACAGACGCCTCCAGGAATATCAACCCTATTGCACACTTTAGAGTCATCGGCAAATAGGCAAACCTTCCCTACCAAACCTTCCCCTATGTCACTCACAAATATATTAAAAAGAATAGGACCCAGAACAGATCCTTGTGGCACACCGCTTGTAACCTGACTCTGCTCAGAATACTCGCCATTAACAATAACTCTCTACGCTTCAGCCAGCTGCAAATCCATTGAACTATCCAGGGATTAAGTCCAATCTTCACTAATTGGTGCTAGACTTATGTTTAAGGGTTACCAAAACATGAGGAACTGTACTAAGAGGTTGCAGCATTAGAAAGATTGAGAAACATTGTAAAGGATCAGAATTTTGTCCAGAAGCTACCATACGGAAGTAGTTAAGAAGGAATCAAGTCATTAAAGAAGCAAAAAAAATGACATTTAATCAAGACAAAAGTACTTGGCCTGAGGACAAGGACATTCCCCTTCAATTAACAATTACTAGGCTTGAAAATCAATAAGAATGTCTGCCAGTCTTGTGAATCAACAAAGCAGAGACTTTGGGAAATAAAAGGAGTTCTGAAGCTCACCCATGCTTTGAGTTGGCTTTGGTTCCACACTTGGTGGTTTCCATCCTTCTGGCTAGTGCCTGACAGGCAGATTATTTGAGAAAGATCTGAGTAAGAGTGGATGTGGGTTTTGGTGGATGAGAAAGAGCAAGTACATTTTTGCTATTACTGTATTTTAAATTCACTAGCTATTCCAAGGGCAGTAGAAGTTGGAATTCTTTGGTATTCTTTGGCATATCAAAGAAGTATTCCAAAGAATATTAATTCTAATACCAAATAGTCAGTTGTGCTTTAATGTTTTGTTGAAATTGTTTTGATTGTCCTTGTTGACTTGGACTGTGAGTGTGTGACCAGAGGCCAAACTTAAGAGTGCACAAAACAAGAAGAGGAAGAGGAGGAGCACAAGCCAGCCTAACAATCTAAGGTGGAGATCCAGATGATAATTTTCTCTGTAACAAACCTTATTGTTGAAGCTCAACATCTTATTTAAAGAGATACCAAGTTATTGTTTTAACTTGCTTAATGGTCCTGATTCTATGTAGAATTCTTTACTAGTGGTTGCTGGTTTTGTTCGTTTTTCTCTTTCACAATAAATTTCTGCCTGCCATCCATCCATCCATCCATCCATCCATCCATCCATCCATATCTATCTATCTATCTATCTATCTATCTATCTATCTATCTATCTATCTATCTATCTATCTATCTATCTATCTAACTATCTATCTATCTAACTATCTATCTATCTATCTAGTTTCAGAATTTTGATAACAAAATGTGTCATTAAAAATGTCTTCATTTGCAACCGTGTATAATTTCAAGTTTGTTAAATTATGTTATAGCTTTATTGTTTGTTGTATTCTCTTGAATCTAGAATAAGATTCAAAGCATATATCTTTCCACTTTCCTACTGCTATGTGAAAAATAGATGTCCTCAGTAGAATAGTAAAGAACTCCCAAGCAGATCAGCTAAGATATATTTGAAGATTAATGCATAGTCGTAGCACTGTGTTATAATTACCTCTTATCAAAACATATTTGGAAGATGGACTTTGCCAATGGGAATTTAAATTCTACATGTCCCAGGTCTTAACATCTTATCAATATCTGTTTTATAATAATAAGGGACAGTTCTATTCATCTTTTACATTCTTTTTTTTATTTTTCCCATTTCATTCTGCTTTATTTTTAGATTTTGCTACTGATATTTTACTTGAAATCTTGCCTACATCTTAATATCATTTGGGAGAAATGATGGATGAGTAATATATAACTCTGAAATGCAAGGGGAACATTGAATGAGAATAATTTTTGGAAGCATCCATCTTTTCAATTTTGTATTACACAAGCTATCATTATACATAATCTTTTGATGATACTTCATGAAATGTAGCTGAAAACTGGTGAAGGATGTTTAAGTAAAGGGTTCTGATGAATAAATTACTGTCATTTGGGAAGGATTGTATAGGTGGCACTTTGGAGATCTAGAATGGATCCATTTTTATTTCATAACCTCTTTAATGATCTGTAAAATTGTTTTAATAGTGCTTCACAAAATCTCAAGCTAATGATAAATTGAGGAATGAAGCATATACCACTAGGACAGAAACCAAGTATAACAAAATTTAGTTGCATTAGAACTTGAAGTAGCCTATTACCAAAAGGAATTCAGAAGGAATATTCCAAAAAGAACTACAGAAAGAAATGTTAGCAAATCTCTCAAGTAAACTAAATTATTGCACACTATTAAGCTGAGTTTTATGATGAAGAACTGCTGATAGTTGACAATCTTCATGAAATGTTTATCACCTATTTGAAATTCCTAAATGGTTCTTATGGGAAGAAAAAAAAGAGCCAGCTCTCTCTGACATTTATTTCATATTGGATAATAATCCCATGTGAGAATGCTAGCGACTGTGTGGCATTTTCCTCTTATACCAAATGGGGCAAAATTATTGGTTAAATATCTAAATATAGTTTACACTGAAAAATGGATTTCTCTGTTTTTCATTGCTGCCTCAACTAAACATGTTTTTACAAAATCTATGGCAGAGAACTTTCTCAGCTGGGAATTTTTTAATTGGCTATGCCAAGAAAATAAGAAAGTTGAGAGAAAGAGTAAAAAGATAATTATCTGGACAAAAATTGGCACTTGTGATTAGCACTGGTGCTCCACTGCTTCTCAATTCATTTTTCTTCCTCTTTGGTGATGTCAGGAGCTTCTCCAGATAGCCTTCTGTTATTAAATTATTTCTTTAAAAGACTTTCTTTGTACTATTTTTTTTCTCCTTACTTTGACCTAAGGTGAAATCCTGAACATTATTTCTTTGTAATCTAAAAATTCTTAAAATTTCAGTGCTTCATCGCTGGAGGTTTTTAAAAAAAGATTGGACTGTCACTTGTTTTAAATGGTATAGGATCTCCTGCTTGAGCAGAGAGTTGGACTAGAAGACCTCAAAGATCACTTCTATTCTAATTCCATCTGTATTCTGAATTTTTATATCTACTATTGAATTTACTCTGAGATATTCCTTCTCTAAAGAGTTGATGCTGTAATTGCTTTCTGATGTTTTAGTAGAAATGCACAGTCAGACGAATTTAACGGCGGGATGAAATTGCATTGGGGCCAGGAAGAACACGGCCCTGGTACTTTTGCTGTGTGTGCATTGGTGATCTCGCAGGGTCCACAAGATCACCATTGCCGGTTTGCACTTCCGCGCGCAACTCTTTCCACCCGGGGGGGGGGGGGGCGTGCCGGGCGAGCTGTATAAATAGGGCTGTGCCTGAGGCATTCTCCCTTTTCCCCCAGCTGCCGAAGAAGCAGACACCCGCCCACCTTCCCTATCTTCCAGTGTGCTTTGAAGGGATCATCTATGGGGGTCAAATAGGAATTGTTTTGCAGTCTCAGCGCTTTAGTTGCGATAGTTTTTCATCTATTCCACACTGGGGAGTGAGGATGGACTGTGGCGCATTTAGTCACAATTTGTTAATTGGCTTTCCCTTTGGTCACTGGTGTTGGCAGGCTAGGGGCAGAAATGGGCAGTTATAGCAACTGGGTGTTCTCCTTTAGGGCATCTTTTGAAAGATGATGGGCAGTCTCTCACCAGGAGCTATAGGCCTGCACGACCTGGGTGATTGGAGGGGGGGGGGGCTGGGAACTCACCTAACCCAGTAACCAGAAGGGGATTGGTCAGTGAGCTCCCTCACACACGCCAAGGCGTGGCCAAGAACCAGATGAAGGCATGGGACCTTCACCTTATTCAGCAAGGAGCTATGCCCATAGTTGCCCAGGAAGGTTATTCGTGAATTATTTCCACCCCAAATTTTCTAGTGGCCTCTGCAAGTCCTGGCCATTGGTGGATAATCAGTTAAAGTTCATTTAACTTTAATAAAGTGACCCATTTAAACCCAGCTCTTGGTGTCTGTGTTCTTATTTCGCATCCGGTGCAATCAAGCAACAGTTTGGTTCCACTTTTAGCATGCTGTAAATATAGAGAGAGATAGAAATGACCTTGAGGATATGGAAGGAATATGTGAGCTGCAACAGGGAAAATATTGCACAGAGAAATAACTAAATAATAGCATTTTGATTTTGTTTAATTTTCAGAGTGAAAGTTTAATGGGCTTCAAAGTTGATGGCAACACTTTGAGGCAAGACATATCAAGGAACAAATTAAATAACTAAAATTCTCCCCCTCTCCCTTCCTCCCCTTTCTCTATACCCTCCCCTCTTCTATATCTATATAAATAAGCAATACTACACAAAGCAGGCTGCAATCATCTAGTCCCATCACTATATTTGTTCTCTAGATTGATTCTGTATACTAATTCTGAAATTTTAATGTGGCTACAGAAGTTGTGTTATATCCGCTAACCTTAACACTATCTAAATTGTTGTTATATGTTTGTCCAAAGCAACATCTACCCCCCCCCCCCCTTAAACTATGGGTGGCAGCAAAAAACCTGCAGCTAGTGATAATTAAACTAATAGATGAATGTGAAATTGCTATCTGGAATAAAAGAATGGAGTTCTTGGTGTTCCGTGTATTTGGTTATTTCCTTTCAAGTATTCCTTGCTTGGCTAAGTACTGGAAATGCCGCCTAGCTGGGTAGTGAAACATCTGCACCAAAGATGTTCCTAAGTTACAAATAATGAAAGAATGTGTGCATCTTAATATCATCCACATCACATGATGTGGAATCTCCACTCATAAAGATTACATCAAACAAAGACTATAAGAAAGCAAACAGAGATAACCAAATAAGTCCCACCATGTAGCCGTCTACCCAGAAACCTAACAGGTTAACAAAAGACTGAGGTGAAGTAAAAAGGATGTGAGCTGGAGGCAAATAGCATATAATCAAAGAAACCGCTACGTAAGTATCTGTTGGAAAATCCAATTATTGCATATAGTTGACTTTTCCAGAACCTGGAACTGACCTGGTCAGTCTAGAAACATAGAAACATAGAAGTCTGACGGCAGAAAAAGACCTCATGGTCCATCTAGTCTGCCCTTATACTATTTTCTGTATTTTATCTTAGGATGGATATATGTTTATTCCAGGCATGTTTAAATTCAGTTACTGTGGATTTATCAACCACGTCTGCTGGAAGTTTGTTCCAAGGATCTACTACTCTTTCAGTAAAATAATATTTTCTCATGTTGCTTTTGATCTTTCCCCCAACTAACTTCAGATTGTGTCCCCTTGTTCTTGTGTTCACTTTCCTATTAAAAACACTTCCCTCCCGGACCTTATTTAACCCTTTAAATGTTTCGATCATGTCCCCCCTTTTTCTTCTGTCCTCCAGATGATAAAGATTGAGTTCATTAAGTCTTTCCTGATACGTTTTATGCTTAAGACCTTCCACCATTCTTGTAGCCCATCTTTGGACCCGTTCAATTTTGTCAATATCTTTTTGTAGGTGAGGTCTCCAGAACTGAACACAGTATTCCAAATGTGGTCTCCCCAGCACTCTCTATAGCGGGATCATAATCTCCCTCTTCCTGCTTGTTATACCTCTAGCTATGCAGCCAAGCATCCTACTTGCTTTCCCTACCGCCTGACTGCACCCATTTTGAGACTGTCAGAAATCACTACCTCTAAATCCTTCTCTTCTGAAGTTTTTGCTAACACAGAACTGCCAATACAATACTCAGATTGAGGATTCCTTTTCCCCACGTGCATTATTTTACATTTGGAAACATTAAACTACAGTTTCCATTGCTTTGACCATGCTGTAGAATGTACACAAATTGTACAAGTGAACAAATACACACCTGTTCTTTTTATTTAAATCAATAAAGCTTTGCTGTTGCTGTATATCGGTGTCTTACGATACTCACTGCAGAAATTTAGACTGCTGCTCAGGGGAATGACAGCAGTCCTTGCCCCCACATAACTTATCAGCAAGGTACAAGTTGTGAACCCAATTATAAGGGAAAGAAAATGCTGTCTCCTGGGACCTAAATTTCTCTGTAGCAATTGGTTCCACTGTACTTATTTTTCAATAGGAAAGCAACGTATTTATATCATAGAGTTTGACCTGGGAAATCTCACAGTTTTTCGAAAAGTTGCAGGAGAGCTTCTTGGCGCGTGAAGAAAAGGATTTGTGGAAGATCATGAAACTTGAACATATGCTGACTGCAAATCTTTATTATTATGCTCAAGCTAAAGTTCCTGGTGATTCTTTTTCCTAGGAAACAGAGTTACTGCTTCTCAAAGTTCACTTTGAGCATAGCTATCAGAGAGAACAAGTCTTACCCATTTTTATTCAGAAATCAGTCCCACTACGCTAAGTGGTTCTTACTCATAGATAAATGTGCCTGAGATAGGAACTTTAAGTGTTACTTAAACTTGGAGATGTAACAAGGACTCATTCTGATGAATCTTCTCTTTTTCCCTGTATCTGTATGCTTTAACAAGATTTCCTACACCTATTCTAACTATAATCCTTCTTTCAATATGGGAAATGTACTTCTAATGTAAATATTTGAAGTACTTTAATATCTCCCTTTCACGTTGATGCTATTACTATGCTTATGAAAATGTTAAAATATTCCATGGTATTTCCTGCACTGGCACAACTTATCACAGAGCTGCTACGATGCTTTTAGCTGAAAAATGATTTAGACCTTTTTCTAACATGATTAAGACACACTCATCGAATGCAAGTCAGTATTTTAATCTCTCTTATAAATTAGCATACATTTGTGTTCCATGTTTACCTCATGAATCCACAAGTTACTGTATAGACTCTACAGGAAATGTACTGCACTTTCAGGTACTAATGCAATTTTTCACTTCAGACTTCAGGATAATTTTTTAAAGTGTATTTCATAGTTGATTCCTGTTTTGTATACGGGCCTGTGCCATGGTTTATAAAGGCACAGAGCATATATTTATTTTGGTGTCATCTTATTTGGCAAAGCAATACTTTCTGTCTCATATTTTTGTTAAAAGTCAATTTTCAAACAATTGAAAATTATAATTAATGAATGGGTGTCCATATTTAAAGTTGGCTAGCCATCTGTTTTTCAGAAAAAAAATTACTTACCTTTGTAAAATTTAAGAAACCCCGTTAAGAAATTACATCCTATTAAGATATTAACAATCTCCTCATCTACATGAGTTGTTAATTTAAGATTTCTCTGACATTCTATAAGAGTTATGCTAAAACAAGAATCTAAAACCTCAAACAGTTCAAAATTCCTTGATGATCAGTAATTAACAATTTTGCATCTTAATCTCTCTGGTGGCATCTGTAGACATTCTCCATCAAACCACACATGATATTTATAAACAAGATAAAATCTTGCAAGTTTTATTTACTTATTTATTTATTAAACTTATTCATCAAGCAACTCTAGGTAGACTATAACAGAGGGAAAACAATTATATAAACCATTAAAATAATAAAATAATAAATTCACGCTTTCTTGTAAGATTTAGGTGTTTCATGTGAAATCCTAATTGAGAAAGCAACAACCTCATACAGTTTCAGATGAAAAAATAAGATATCTCTAGACAGAGATTAATTATTTGTTTATTTGCATGTTTGTCCAATTCATTAGGACAGGAGGCATTAAAAATGTGGAAAAATTATTGATTGTGTTTATAAAATTCAACTTTGTCATTCACAAGACCATTAAATTATCTTTCCATCCATATGGTTAAAAAACAGGTTGTAAAATCTATTTTTTTTATTAAAAAAAACCTATCTAATAAATCCTTCTCAATGATGTGGGCTAAGCAGACAATATTGCTTAATGGTGTTATTTAATTGTATGGTATTGTCAGCCTTGTCAGGTAGATGAGATAGGAAGCCCAACCAGATGAGAGGAGGGTTTCAGCAGGTTCTGACCAGTTCTGGAGAATTGGTAGCAGAAATTTTGAGTAGTTCGGAGAACCGGTAAATGCCACCTCTGACTGGCCCCACCCCATCTTTATGTGTATGTTTTATTTTTAAATAAGTTTTTTTTTAGTTTTTTAATTATTAGATTTGTTACCGTATATTGTTCTTATTATTGCTGTGAGCCGCCCTGAGTCTATGGAGAGGGGCGGCATACAAATCTAATAAATAATAATAATAATAATAATAATAATAATAATAATAATAATAATCATCATCTATTCTTTGCCTCCTGAGTCTCAGCTGATCAATGGGAAATGGGGATTTTGCAGTAACCTTCCCCTGGATTGCAGTGAAAATGTAAGTATTTTGTTTCCCAAAGATTCATATTGTCATTATTATTCCTACCCTGCACTCCCAAAAAATAAATGATCAAAACATCAACAAGTATTCAAAACTTCATCCTTTTTAAAAAATTATTTATTTTGTCCAATACACAATAAGGGTTTTAGTGGGGATGGATATATATATATATATATATATATATAGATTGTTCTGAGTTCGGGTTTTGCCCTGTGTAATGTTTTGCATGTCTATGCGACGTTTCGGCGAAATCACATTCACCATATATACATACACACACACACACACACACACACACACAGTAAAATACATGATGAAGGTTATAGAGGAGATACTCATAGTAAAATATATCTATGAAAGAATAGAAAAGAAGATATAGTAATAGAACATATCAATGAAAGAATAGAAGAAGAGATATAGGAATAGAAGGAAGGTATAGGAGATATAGGAGAGCAATAGGACAGGGGACGGAAGGCACTCTAGTGCACTTGTACCCGCCCCTTACTGACCTCTTAGGAATCTAGATAGGTCAACCGTAGATAATCTAAGGGTAAAATGTTGGGGGTTTGGGGATGACACTACGGAGTCCTGATTCCTTCAACTGAACTGGCTGTGGTCCTTTGAAACAGGGATCCAAAGCTACGTTTTGTCCTTAGATGTCAAACATTGTCTACTCCTTATTTAGAATCATTCTGAACGCACTATAAAGAATTAGTGCTATTTTTATTATTATTTTTAATGAAAAGGAAAAAAAATCTATTTTTTATTTTTTTTAAATATAAAAATGTTAATATGTAAACATAGTGCAACATAAATAGACAAATAACTAATTGACCTCTCTTCTTTGATTTCATAGAAGCAAGGTTGGAAGGGTACACTTTTAATCAGGCCTAAGTAATGTAAGATTTTTTTTGGTAATATGATCAGGCTGTTAGCTACCTTGATGACTCTGCTCCTCATTAAATAAAAGAACATAAGATTGGACAGAGTATGTTGTTTAAATTATGAACAGAGTAATCAAGTTATACTATCCATCTCCAGAGACAAAGGAGTAAAGAGGAAACATGCAGAGGCTGTAAGGTAGTTGTGTGTTCAATAGCATCCCAATTAAAATTTTTAATTGGGATAACAAATTGGAATCCTTCACTAATTGGATGCTTTGATTTAACTCAGACATTTTTTTTTATTTTTAGAAAAAAAGAGTGAAGGATCAAATAATGCATGATATGGTAGTTTCTTCTTCTTACCTAATAATAATAATAATAATAATAATAATAATAATAATAATAATAATAATAATTTATTAGATTTGTATGCTGCCCCTCTCCGAAGACTCGGACCTAGACATCCATTGCAAGCAGTGATGTCAAAATATAACATGGTATCAACATACAAATAGAGCTAATGGATCATTTCCGTCAAGCTATCAGATGCAAATATTTAATTAATATTTTTATTTATTTTATTTATGTAGTTTATCAAGCATGTACTAGATAACAGGTATAAGTATAAACATAAATATGAACACAGAAAATGGGTATGAATAAATGGGGATATATATTTGATTTCTAACCTGCCTCAAGGCAGCATACATAGTTTTCCTTCCTCTTACTCATTCCCATTATCCATTGACCATGATACTCAACAATGGCTCTCTAAATTACTGTAGGTTGCTTATCTGATGACATTTTGCTGGGGTTATTAAAAGAAAGGCGCCATAAAAAAATTGAATGAATGAATGAATGAATGAATGAATAACTAAATAAATAAAAAATAAAACAAACAAACAAACCTAAATTGCCTCTGTTGATGTTTTCAAAATAGAGATAGATCAGAAAGATATTATTTATAGGGCAAACTTATTGATCCCACTAAATAGAAGAGGAATTGTTTCCTCCAAAGCCCTAATGAATAGAATCAATATGAAGGCTAAACCAGCAGTCCCAACTTCTGATTTTGTTGTACAACTTTCCTCCAATTTGGACTATGTCAGGAGACCTGGACCACAGCTATTCTTGCAAACTCCAAACCTTTTACAATCTATTCCAATGTTGTCATTGACAAGGTTTTTCCACTAGGAGAAGTTCTTGTCTTCTGTTCCTCTGTCAACCAGTGTCCTTTCTCAAAAGCAATGATAATGGCATTAACCCATTAAATTGTTATTGCTCCTGACTCCAACCTAGCAGCTGCTTTTAAAAGCCAGGTGAATGGAAATGTAAACAGATTTTATTTTAACTGTACGCCATCTCCAGCCATGCATTAATTAGAATTCCAAATGGAATTCTAGTTAATCTCCATTTGCTTGGTTTGAATGTGACAGCCCTAGAAGCACAACTTGTAGATCCGTCATGAACTCAGAATGTTTGATGATAATATATAAATAAACATTTAGAAAATGTGGCTCTTACTCCTTATATATCTGCCAATTGCACACTGAAGATATAATAATCACTGTCCTTGTTTTGGGGTGATAAAGTACACAGTGGTTTTTAGTAGCAAGCAGCTGCCTTAGAAAGAAAAATCCATTACTCTGCTACATTCTTCTCTGTTTATCTGGTCTCACCTTTGTACAGAAAACAAGGCCACACTGACCTCTATGCTGTCTAAATAGACATTAATGAATTGAGTATTTTAATTCTGAACATATAATTTATCATGTTAATAAGAAAAGTTAGCAGGGCTTGAAATTGGCAAGGGCAATGATGCAAATTGTATCCAAAGTGTAAAGAAGGCCTGGCGAAGTGACTATGCATATGTGAGCTATGTATTTTCCATCAACTTAAATATTTTTCCGTTTTGTTCTTCCACTTGTAAGGATGGTGTTTGTAAAATCAGCATACTTTAGTTGATTGGAGCACTACCTAATGAGCTTCTGTTCGTCCTTGGTAGACACCATTCATCCTCAGTGCTAGTATGATCACAATACCATTAAAAATAGTAATCAAAATATTAATCAGCATCCTATTGTACCGTTCAAAAGTATGATGTTTCCCCAGATGAATTACCAGACTTTTTGAGACTCAAATAGTATAATTGCTTTTGTCTCTGTGCAAAAATTGTGCAGCAGAAATTTCTAAAATAGGCCAAAAATATTGCTGTGGCGCTTGCCCTAATAAATATTCTTAGGATCATTTATTTATTTATGATTTATTTATTTATTGGATTTGTATGCCGCCTCTCTCCGCAGACTTGGGGCGGCTAACAACAGTAATAAAACAGTATATAACAATAATCCAATACTAAAAACAGTTAAAAACCCATTATATAAAAACCAATCATACATACAGACATACCATGCATAAAATTTTAAAGGCCTAGGGGGAAGTGTATCTCAGTTCCCGCATGCCTGGTGGCAGAGGTGGGTTTTAAGCAGCTTACGAAAGGCAAGGAGGGTGGGGGCAATTCTAATCTCTGGGAGGAGTTGGTTCCATTGGGCCGGGGCCACCACAGAGAAGGCTCTTCCCTTGGGTCCCACCAAGCGACATTGTTTAGTTGACGGGACCTGGTGAAGACCACTCTGTGGGACCTAACTGGTCGCTGGGATTCGTGCAGCAGAAGGTGGTCCCTGGGGTAATCTGGTCCGGTGCCATGAAGGGCTTTATAGGTCCTAACCAACACTTTGAATTGTGACCGGAAACTGATTGGCAACCAATGCAGACTGCGGAGTGTTGGTGTAACATGGGCATATTTGGGAAAGCCCATGATTGCTCTTGCAGCTGCATTCTGCACGATCTGAAGTTTCCGAACACTTTTCAAAGGTAGCCCCATGTAGAGAGCGTTCATGTTCATATGATATTATGAGTGTTTTACTCAGAATTTCACTCCACTTTGTTCGATGAGCACCAAACTGAAATGTACAAAATGCACATTTGAAATGTATAAAAATACACAAATATATTCAAAAATATTAACTTGAATAGCAGAATTTGATTGAGTTGCTAAGCTAACTTGACAAGTCACTTCAAATCATCACACTGAATTTCATGCTTCCAAATTGATTTGGACATTTCATATTATATCTGCACACAGAGATGTTTCTTTTCTCCCAACCAGAAAGTCCAAACTGATTAGATTCAGCAATTTGATATGGAGTCTAAATTAAATCAGAAGTTTTTTTGAACTGAACTTAACTTCAAATTGTATTGGATCGTAAATTGAGAATGGTTGATCTATCATTTTGAATATTGCATGCTAAGGCCTCCAGTCTCACCAATGATACCTCAAATTTTTATTACATTAAGTCCTCTTCTTTGCTTTTCTTCCAAACCCTTTCAACATGGGTACTTTTCTCTTTTGTTCAAGAGAACATGGAAGTAAAAAAGCATCCCATGTTCCAATCAGATCCCCTCAAGATCTTTGTTATATCTATTTGAAATAAGCTTTTCCACTCTCCTCTTCTTTTTAATTTCCTCTCTTGTGTATAAAGAATAAAAAAACCTGCATTCTTTCTTGACAATCTTGGCAATCTCACAAAGGCTTACTGGTTCTAATTTATCAGTCATTGTTGTCTTTCCATTTTAATTAACCAGTATCAGAGATAATATGTTTCCACCTATGTGATGAACTGTGAAAGTCTGTCCCTAGAACCTAAACGTAGTTTTGGTTTGACTGGAGTAATCCTCCTCATTCTTAATGTTACCAAAGATTCTCTTCAGAACTGCCAACTTCTTTTGGGCTATAGTCTCTGGCCTGGAGAAAGACAGGGACATATGTTTCTTTAGGGCTGAGGCTTATAAGTTCTTCTCCGTACTGAAGGAGCGGGTCCAGCAGTCACATGGGTTGCTCATGTCCAATCCGGTGGAACTGAGCCTAGTGTTAAAAAAGCTTGCTGGATCCGCCCCTTCCCCAGAATTCGCTCAGTTCGCATATCCTGCGGTTGTATTGTGATAGCTCGTTCAACATTCTAACACCTTCCCTTCGATCTTTCCTTCAAAAGTAGTAAGAATTGTTTATCCTTATTTGTTTACTTGCACTAATAGCGCCAGCCGTTTGTGGCTCGGCTTTTTTCCTTTGGGAGAAGTTGCGGTTTCGTTTTCCCCCGGCTGTTTTGCCGTTTACGATCCCCGCTGCCGCTTGTGGATTCCTTTAATCCTTTGGCCTGGAGGTCTTGGTGCAAGTATTGCTTCCTTGATTTATTATAGTATTATTGTTAAAGGGCTTAAGAAATACCTCCTGCGGAGTGAGACGCTTGTTTCTAGTCTCCTGGACTTAGTCGATCGCTTCCCCTTTAAGAATTCTATTACGGAGCGATTTTTCGGCGCGAAGGCCTTCGCGCCCTTTTTAAATTTAGGCCTCTCGTGTTGGCCTTCTGCCAGCCGCGTAGGCCTCAGTCCACCGCTTGGATCCCGGAGTGGGCTTTGGGACGCTCAGGCTTAATTCTCCACCGGCTAAGCCTCCAACCAGAGTGCCTTGGTTACTTTAATTAAAGTTTAGGGAGGCTGGCCACGCTGTATTTGGGGACACGAACTCTGGGTTTGCCCAGATTGCCCTCAAGTCTCAGCAGCTCCGAGGCCTAGGAGCAGGATCCATTCCTCTTGGGAAGTCTTTGAAATTCTTCTCCCTAATTATTCAGTTATTTGGCTCAGCCTTGTCTTCTGTTAATTGTCAGACTATGGCTACTTTTCCCAAGAGAGGCACCACTCAAGGTCCCAGAGAGGCCAGGCCTACAGGCGATGAGATTACCGGTATCCCCCAGGCCTCGACCTCCTCTTCTTCAGGGGCCCGCCCCTCGACCAAAGTCACCAGGGCTGAGAAGAGAAGGGACCTAGCCCTACAAAAAATCCATGACAAATCAGCAAAGCGTTTGAAAGTACAGGCCCAAGTACTCAGTAGTCATGACCCCCCAGAGGCTTCTAATCTGCCTTCTTCTGGGGTCACTGTGTTATCTCTGGATGAGCCAAACCTAGACAGACCCCAACCTAACCTATGGGGAGTAGGTCCAGAGGAACCAGATATTATTGAAGATTCCCCCCAGCCAGGATCCTCCCAGGCCTTCAGGGATTCTTCTGCCATTCCTGCTGATATTTCTAATTTACCTCCTGAATTCCAATCTATTTTTTCTGTGTTATCCAAGGCCATTGATGCTAAACTCTCTACCATCAATGCGCTTCCCTTACCTCCTCCACCTCCTCGTCCCTCCCGCCCCTTGGGTTCTTCCCCAACGGTTAGAGCTCCTATTCAGGATGAATCAGATTCCTCTCAGGACGAATATGAGGATATGGAGGAGGATGAGGATCCCTTTCAAGGCCTCTCAGATGATGAGGAATCCAAAATAAAGGTTCCTTCTCCAATTACTATTTTTCCCTCTCAATTGTTCAAATCTCTCCTCCTCAATGCTAGAATTTCTACGGGATTGGCGGCCCAGGAGAAACAGGCCTCCACATCCACTGATCCCCCGGAGGAGAATTTACCTTACTTCACAGAGGAACAGGAGGATAACGAGGTAATTCCTATGCCTAAATTGTTTAAAGATGCCTTACTTAAGCAGTGGGATTTCCCAGCCTCTGGGCTTAATCCCACAACCAAGGACAAAAAGTTGTACAAACTCTCCTCTTCCTATGAGGAGCTCCTATCTTTTCCTAAACCGGATGAACCTGTCAAGATCCTTCACTCGGCGGCTGCTGTGCCAGGCGAAGCAGAGGAAGTCCTCCGCCCAGAGGACAAGCGGATTGAACAGATGCTCAAAAGAGGATTCACCGCAGATTCCTGGGCCATTAAAAGTTCTGCAGCGGCTTCCTTTTTCTCCAGAGCCATGCTTCTGTGGCTTCGCCAACTTCAACAGCATATTCCTCCCGATGACTTGAGAGGTCAACAAGACTTCAACAAGGTCTTTGCAGCTGCTCAGTACGTGGCTGATGCCACTTTACAATCTACTAGATTTTCTGCTAAGTCTATTGCAGCTTCTACAACGGCAAGAAGACTCCTATGGCTTCGCCCTTGGCAAGCAGGAGTACGTCAGAAGTGGCAGTTATCTCTGGGACCCTTAAAGCGCGACCTTCTTTTCGGGGATCTTCTGGATCCACTCCTCACGGAAACCACGGACAAGAAGAAAGTATTGGGTCCAACCACCACAAAGGCTACCAAAACGCAGTCCTTTCGTCGCCCAGGGCGTCAGCAAGATCAAGCGGCTTCCTATCAGAGATCTCCAGGTCAGTATTCCCCCCGCTTTCGTTCCCAAGGTAGGAACTCCAGAGGCAGAGGTTTTCGCTTCCAAAGGGGAGCGTCC
Organism: Erythrolamprus reginae; assembly: GCF_031021105.1. NCBI lineage: Eukaryota > Metazoa > Chordata > Lepidosauria > Squamata > Dipsadidae > Erythrolamprus > Erythrolamprus reginae. Next base: position 234,633,874 of record NC_091952.1, on the reverse strand, counting down.
TCTAACAGGGCTTCAAAAAAACCTAGATGGTAGTTTTTCCTCGATTCCCATAGGTGGCCGCCTAGCCCATTTCGCCTCTAATTGGCGTCTCACCTCCAAGGACCCCTGGGTCATTGACACTGTTCAAACAGGCCTTCTTTTAGAATTTACTTCTCCCCCCCCGAAACGTTTTATTTCCTGCCCTTCTCCCAGGTCCTCCTCAGATTGTAACTGTATGGAGGAGGCCATTTCCCACTTATTGTCCATCAGAGCCATTCAACCGGTTCCCCCCGGTCAGAAGGGTCTAGGTTTTTATTCCATCCTATTTATGGTTCCAAAATCCTCCGGAGGTTGGAGAGCTATTTTGGATTTAAAGAAGCTGAACCTATTCATCAAATATAGGAAGTTTAAGATGCACTCCTTATCATCCATTTTGGCCGCCATCCACCCGGGAGATTTCATGGTCTCTTTAGACCTCACTGAGGCCTACCTCCATATTCCTATAGCCAAATGCCACAGAAAATTTTTACGTTTCTCCTTTCAGGGCAGGCATTTCCAGTATAGGGCGATGCCATTTGGCCTTTCCTCGGCCCCTCGGGTCTTTACAAAGCTCTTGGGGTCCCTGGCGGCCTATATCCGGGCGTCTCCCATCCACATTTTATGTTACCTTGATGATATTTTGATTCATGGGAACTCCCTAGAGAAAGTGAAAACAGACCTTTCTGTCACCATGTCAGTTCTACAGGACCATGGATTTTCCATCAACTTTGACAAAAGTCATCTCCAACCTTCCACATCCATTTTACACCTGGGATCCGTTATTAATTCAGAATCCTCCCAGGTCTTTCTCTCTCCTGAGAGAAAAATTAGTATAGGGGAGTTAATTTCATGCATTTTATCTCAACCTTCAGTTTCCATAGTATCCCTGTCTTCCCTTTTGGGGAAGATGGTGTCATGCATAGGCATCATTCCCTGGGCTCGCCTTCATGCTAGGGAACTACAGTGGCTCCTATTACCCTTTCAGAGATCGGGGCACAGCAACTCAAGTCGTCGCATTGTCATCCCACCAATCGTTCGCAGATCCTTCAAGTGGTGGAAGTCTCCGGCCATGGACAAAGGATCCCCGTTCAGGTGCCCGGATCAATTTGTCATCACCACAGATGCCAGTCTATCGGGATGGGGCGCCCACGCCCAGGGGATGATAGCCCAGGGCACGTGGTCCCCGGAGGAAGCTTCCAAGCCAATCAATTGGCTAGAGTTAAGAGCCGTATCCCTGGCTCTGAAGCATTTCTCTCCTCGCATTCCCAACCGGCACGTTCTCATTCTCACCGACAACATTGCCACAAAAAGCCATATCTGCAGACAGGGGGGCACGAGATCCAAGGCCCTCATGAGGGAGGCCCTCAAGTTAGGCCTTTGGGCGGAAAAACATCTTCGGTCGCTCCTAGCCGATCACATCTCGGGGAGCCTCAACGTCCAGGCGGATTGGCTATCTCGAGCAACGATAGACCCAGGAGAGTGGAATCTCCATCAAGACCTGTTCCATCAAATCAGCCTCAGATTCGGCCTACCAGTTCTGGATCTCTTCGCGACCAATGCGAACGCCCAACTCCCTCGCTTTTTTTCCAGATTTCCATCCCCGGGAGCGGAGGCAATCAATGCCCTCCGGAGCCCATGGCCTCCAGGCCTACTTTACGCATTCCCTCCAATTCCAATTCTCCCGGACGTGATTCACAAGGTCCTCACCGAGAGGGCCCGAGTAATCCTAATCGCCCCTCATTGGCCCCGCCGGCCCTGGTTCGCGGATCTCCAACAGTTGTCCGTCCAGGACCCTTGGCGACTCCCCGTTTCGGGGGATATGCTGCGGCAGGGGGCCTCATTCCATCCAGACCCGGAGTGGTTCCACCTCACCGCCTGGCTGTTATCAGGAGAGACTTAGAACTGCGTGGCCACGACCCCGATACAGTGGAGGTCATTTTAAAGGCCAGAAGGGGTTCGACCAATCGAATCTACGACCATACGTGGTCCAAGTTTCACCAGTGGTGTCTACAGGAAGGCCTCTCTCCCCTGTGCTTCCCCATACACAGGATCATTTCCTTCCTTATGCAAGGTTTCCATCAAGGACTTTCCACCAGCACCCTCCGGCGTCATCTGGCGGCCATTTCCTCTGTCCTAGCGGGGCCCCGCAGACAGCCTCTCCGTTCCTTCCCAGAAGTTCAGGAATTCCTCAAGGGTATAGCCAACCTCAGACCTTCCAAGGTCCACAGGTATCCATCCTGGGATTTGCCACGGGTTCTCCATTCCCTCACGCAGGCACCATACGAACCCCTAAAATCGGCGTCCCTCAGGTACCTATCCTTTAAAGTAGCATTCCTGGTGGCTATTACCTCTGCCCGACGCATTTCGGAGCTGGCTGCCCTCTCAATCAGGTAGGACCTCTGCCAATTTCATCAGGACAAGGTAGTCTTGCGACTGGACCCCACCTTCTTACCCAAGGTCAGTTCCATGTTCCACAGAACACAGGATATTGTCTTACCTTCCTTCTGTCTCCAACGGGACCATCCCTTGGCAATTAGATGGCACACCCTGGATCTCATCAGAGCGCTGAGGATCTATATCCAACGCACAGGACCCTTTCGGAGGTCAGAAGCACTTTTTATAGCCTATCACCCCAGAGTCATGGGTACCAAAGTGTCTTCAACAGTGATTGGCCGTTGGATCAGAGGGACTATATCTAAGGCCTACGACTCGGCCTCCCTTTCAGTTCCAAAGAACATTACAGCGCATTCCACCAGGAGCGCAGCCACCTCGGCCGCTTGGGCGACTCAAGCCCCGTTGGAGGAGGTCTGCAAAGCAGCCACTTGGGCCTCGCCAAATTCCTTCATCAGGCACTACAAGATTGACTCTTACGCTTCAGCGGACGCTGCCTTCGGCAGAAGGGTACTCCAATCCGTTATCTCTCACGATAGCAATCTAATCCCACCCTAGGGACCATCTATTGGGTATGTCCCATGTGACTGCTGGACCCGCTCCTTCAGTACGGAGAATAGGCGTTGATTGCTTACCTGAACGCCTCTTCTCGTACGGTGAGCGGGTACAGCAGTCACTTCCCGCCCTTGTATGTGTCTTCTTTACCTTCCTATAACCTTTCTTCCTCTAACAATGAGAGTTGAACACTACAGAGCTTCACAGCTGAGCCTAGTCTATGGATTCGCGAATTCTGGGGAAGGGGCGGATCCAGCAAGCTTTTTTAACACTAGGCTCAGTTCCACCGGATTGGACATGAGCAACCCATGTGACTGCTGTACCCGCTCACCGTACGAGAAGAGGCGTTCAGGTAAGCAATCAACGCCTATTTTCTTCATCCATAAATTCTAATCTTTTGACATTTGAGGAACTAATGGTCATTAAATGACCCAACTCCTTCTTCACAGGAATATGGAGCCTATCTCTTGAAAATGGTACAGCTACTTGTTGAATTTGGTATCGTAAGAGTGCTTCAAATATTTCTCCTTTACTTTGACAACTGCTATTCCAGTTCTGTCCCAGGAGAATAATCAAATTTTCTTCCAGGCATTTTTTCCAGTACATTCAGCTATGCTCAAAAAGAATTTAGTCCCAAGAGAAAAATATGTCTGTCTCCACTTTCCACTTTCCCCATTCTACCATAGGTTACCAGTATGAGGATCACACTGTTGTCTCTTTTACACCAATACATTTTCCAATGTCATTGAACTTATGCAGTAAGTCATTACATATTTCTCTTTATCTATAAGCATTATTCTCTGATAATAAATATTCTACAGATTCCAACTTGAGTAAGTTTCTCAGTATACAGGAGACAAATAGACTTCTATACTTGTCTTGATTCTGTTCTTTCCCCTTTCAATCTTTGATTCAAACTCAACATAGACAATATTGTTTAAACATTATTCAGAATGTTTCCAGAAAACATTTTATTATTTCTTCATCTTCAGTTACTATATTAGGCAATTTATGAGGATGAGTGAGAAAGTTGGGAACACAAACAGGTAAATCAGGATACCAGCTAGATATTTTAATATTTTAGTTCTTCATAATGGTTCCCTATGGATTTTTACCAATTTTTCCACATTTTATTTTATTGTTATTCTATATCGATTGTTGGTTATAATGCTGTTGCTCCATTATTTCATATTTTATTCTGCATACGCATTTAGTAGAAAATGTTATTCTCTTTATCATATAATGGGGCAATTGATAAAATCCATATAATTTCCACTCACCTATTAAATTTAGCAACAAATGAAAAAGCTACCTTAGTATTTAGTAAGATTTATAAAATCGGACATAATTGAACAGAATAAAAACCCCTGCACATAGTAATAAAATATTTTTCAATATTTATATTATATATGTATTTATACCATCTATGCATTCAATAACTAATTTATGGTGCATATTATATCCCACTAGAGTCTTTCTTCTTAAATCTCCAACAGTCAAACAGAGGATGTGTTCTGTCAGGCTCTCTAGTAGACTCCTCCCAAAAATTCACAGGTACAAATTTCAGACACACACACGTTTGAAAATTCAAAACAATGTTCTTTATAATGAAAATTCACTTAAAATAAGCCCTCTTTTGGTATAGGCAATTCACAGTCCTTCTTCTTTCACGAAGTGAAACACACTTTGCTCTGGTTTAGTTTCAAAGCGGGGGAAAATCAGCACACAAAAAGTCAAAGTCAGTAAAGCAGTCATGAAACACAATGATCAGATAATCCTCCACAATGGCCAAACCCACAGGCTGCTATTTATAGCAGCCTCACTAATTACCAAACCCCACCCAACCACAGGTGGCCTCATTTTCTTTGATAATAATCCCTCAGTTGTTGTTGCCTATGCATCGCTCTCCGCATGCGTGGCTGTATCATTAACTCTTGTTCTGAATCCAAGGAGGAGCTAGATAATTGATCTCCTTCTGAGCTGTCTGCCACACTCTCCTCCTTCCTGTCACTCATGTCTTCTTGGTCAGAGGAGCCTTCATCAGCAGATTCCACCAGGGGCAAAACAGGCCTGCAGCATGTGGATGTCTCCCCCACATCCACAGTCCTTGGGGCATGAGCTGGGCCAGAGCTAACCACAACAGGATGGTAATATATTAATAATTTGATACTAATATATTATTATTTCAAATTTAAAAATCAATAGATTTTTTTCCCGTCTCCTACAACATTCATAAACCACAGATTGTCTACTACTTGTAAAGACAGAAATAAGTAGTATAAGGATGTTTATCTTCATTGTTAAATTTTTCACCTTAAGATCACTTTTGCCAACCCACACATACTGTCCTCAATTATACTGTCAACTTTTCCTGTCATTCTTTCTGAAAGGATGTCAAAAAGTTCAGTGAACCTACTCTGAAGTTAGTCATCAGAAGATTCAAGGCATCAGCAATAACCAGGCTTGCCACAAAAAATACCCATACCATTTTGGTCTCTCAGTCGATTCTATAGGTCAAAGTTATTAGGCAAAATCTTTCCCTACTTTACCCTGTCTAAACTGTCATAAATTTTAACAGTGTTCTTGCTGCTTTGAGACTATAGTCATTAATGCTTGGTGAAAGAAAAGTGAGCCTGAACATATTGCTCTCTATCATTATCTATGTCAGTCAAATATGCAAATGTCCCATAAGCCAAATTTGGCAGCTAAAAAAAAAAGAAATCAGCAAAGGGCATCAGAAGAGTATTCTCATTCTATATTCTGCCTCTATTTAGTTGTTTAATGAATCCGGTCAAAACGCAGAGCAGGGTCCTAATTTACAAATAGAAAATGGACATGGAATATATGACACTTCCTTTTTCTGGTGGAAGGAGCATTAAAGTTGATCCCACTATATAGAATGCTGGTGAGACCACATTTGGAATACTGTGTTCAGTTCTGGAGACCTCACCTACAAAAAGATATTGACAAAATTGAACGGGTCCAAAGACGGGCTACAAGAATGGTGGAAGGTCTTAAGCATAAAACATATCAGGAAAGACTTGATGAACTCAATCTGTATAGTCTGGAGGACAGAAGGAAAAGGGGGGACATGATCGAAACATTTAAATATATTAAAGGGTTAAATAAGGTCCAGGAGGGAAGTGTTTTTAATAGGAAAGTGAACACAAGAACAAGGGGACACAATCTGAAGTTAGTTGGGGGAAAGACCAAAAGCAACATGAGAAAATATTATTTTACTGAAAGAGTAGTAGATCCTTGGAACAAACTTCCAGCAGACGTAGTAGATAAATCCACAGTAACTGAATTTAAACATGCCTGGGATAAACATATATCCATCCTAAGATAAAATACAGCAAATAGTATAAGGGCAGACTAGATGGACCATGAGGTCTTTTTCTGCCGTCAGACTTCTATGTTTCTATGTTTCTAAGTTCACAGGTCTAACATTGGTAGATAGGTAGATATAAGGAGAGAGGGCGGGATGACATGATGGATGGATGGATGCAGTGGTGAAGTCCAATTTTTTTTTACTACCGGTTCTGTGGGGTGTGTCTTGGTGGGAGTGCTGTAGCTTGGTGGGTGTGGCTTGGTGGGTGTGGCAGGGGAAGCATATTGCAATGTCTACATTCCCACCCCACTCTTGGGCCAGCCAGAAATGATATTAGCCAGTTCTCCGAACTAATCAAAATTTCTGCTACTAGTTCTTCAAACTACTCAACATTTCTACTACTGGTTTTGCAGAAGCTGTCAGAACCTGCTGGATTTTATCCCTGTATGAATGGATGGATGGATGAATAGATGGATGGATGGATGGATGGATGGATGGATGGATGGATGGATGGATGGATGGATGGATGGGGAGACAGACATTTAAAGAGGCAGAACAAACAGATGGATGATAAATAGCTTTTCATAGAAAAAATAGCCTTCGGACTTATTTCATAGAATCATAAGATAAGGTTGAAAAGAATTTTGAGGTCTTTTTAGTCCACCCTCCTGCCGAAAGCAGGAATCCTTATACCATCCTGGATAAATAGTTGTCCCATCTTTCCATCCAGCAATGAAACAACCAAAACTATTCCACTGATTAATCATTTCACTTGACAACACCTATGACTTTATTTAATAGTTCTTAATATATTTGTTCCCCATTCATTTAACACAGGGGTAGGGAACGTTGGCTCTTCTATGACTTATGGACTTCAACTCCCAGAATTCCTGAGCCAATCATGCTAGCTCAGGACTTCTGGGAGTTGAAGTCCTCATGTCATAGAAGAGCCAACGTTCCCTACCCCTGATATATTGTTTTACCTCCCATGGAACAAGTTGGCTAGCGTCAAGAGGCAAATAAAGGGATAAAATATTATTTATACCTTATTTATATATAGATATATTCCTAACAACAATCCACTTAAAGAAATTATGGGTCTTAGTCAAAATTGCAATATTAATTTGGAAGAGATATGAGAGAGAGAAACATTTACTTATCCTTTCAAAAATATAGTAAATGTATGGAATTAACAAAACTAGCCAATATTGTTCTGATTTATGTTCTGATACATCAAGTTATGCTGATGCTTACCATTTTTATGTTGTTACACTAAAACATGCACAAGATTCTTCTCCCATACCTACTCCTTTTATGAAATGCTAATTAATGCAAATTCTCTTCAATAAGTAGAAATGCACAGGTATTTATATGCAATGTATGAAGATATATAAGGAATCTTGGTACACTTGGTACAATGTATGAAGATATATAAGGAATCTTGGTACACTGAGTGTAAATTGGTTTAATTAATGATGACACTTTTTGATGCATTTCATATTCTCGTAAGACATAGAAAAGCCTGGAAAAAAATAGAATTCTTATTATAGAATAAAAGAGAAATTAGCTAGAGACTTAGCCTGTCTTCATTAATCCATATCCCTGAGCAAATATAATTATAATATGAAGCCAAACAAGATGCAGGTATTACAATTCTGATCTCTTTTATTCACTATAACCTGAGGTTGCACAGTGGGTCTATGTTTACATGAAAACCAAGCCAAAATCCATTGTCCAATTTTCTAAAACTGTAATTCATTATAAAAGAAATTTCTTGTTTTTCTATCTCATTCATATGGTTTAGAAATCTTGCAGGTGGTGTTTTTAGGATACTTTATGGTGGCATTTACTACATATTTATATTTTTTATATGTACCGCTGAAAAATATTCCTGGTTGCCCCTTCTTCCTTTTCTCACAAATACTTCGAGCAAGAGGCTACTTAAAATTGTGGAATTTATTTTTTTTTTGGGGGGGACGGACATAATAGAGAAGTGGGAGAATAGAATGATTGCAGGCCATAAAACGATTAGACACTGAAAGACAGATACAATATTTGTTATTTGCAATTTGAAAAAACATTATTCAAAAGTATCTTACTGGAGTTCAATAATAGAAGGTTTGACTCACCCTAGTAGAATAGATTGGAATAATATTCCAAGATATAGGGATATAATATTGCAGACAAATAAATTAAAATCAGCAACAAAATTAGAAAAGCAAGGTAAAAATAGACTGGCATATGAATACACAGCTACAAACAAGATATGAAAAATATAGTTTTAAAGAAGTTATTAACCTTGAAAAAACAAAATTGGATGAAATTTTATTTGGCTCAGATAAAAATCTGATTAAAACGTTTATAATTATTTGTTGTCCATTGAATCAGAATTTGAACAAGTCAAAGAGACTATGATAAAATTGATAAGGAATATAGGTAATACAATAGATATACTGCTGATAGGTGGCAGCAATTATGGTAGAGAAATTATAAAATGACAATGTCATTTTACAAGAGGAACAAAGACTTTGGAGACCAAACCTTATTGCGTTGGACAGGGAATGAACACAAGAGCTGGATGAAAATGGGTCACTTTATTGAATTACAGAAAGAGACCTGCAGAGGGAGATAAATGGGGCGGAATACCTGAACACAACATACCTGGGCAACTAATGGGCATACTCCTTGCTTGGTAAGGGTGAAGCGTGACACATCTTCACCCAAATATAAAAGCCATGCCCAGTGTGTGGGAGGGCTCACCCTCATGACCTGGAACCAGAAGTGATGTGGATGAGCCCCAAGCGCTCCTCCTCCAGACTGTTCCGTCCAGGCAGGAAGCATAAGTTGTGTAATGAAAGAACCCATCATCTTTCAAAAAATGCCCAAGGGAGAACACACAGTTGCTAGTGACACCCTTTTCCACCCCGTTTTGGCCATATAGTGACCAGTGACCAGTATCCAAATCAACCTATTTACAAACCGATGTACCCCCTAACCCTTTAAACCTAACACCTGACAAGGATGGAGAAGGTGAAAAAACCCCAATCTGAAATAAAATTACTAGATTGCAAAAAATTCCTTCTCGGCCCACCAATGGGCGATCTCCAAAAGACACCTTGGATAGAGCGGAGGGTGGGTGGGTGACCGATTGGGAGGTGAGCAGGGAGTGAATGAGAGAGGACAAGAAGTGTAGGCCCTGAAATAGGCCTACAAACCACTCCCCTCTCTCCCAGCAGCCCTTGAGAGCCAATTACGGCTCAAGGGTGCTCCTGCGCTACCTAAAGAAGCAATCAGCTGGGAGGCAGTGAAATCGCCCCTCCCAGCTGCAAGGAATGTCAGGCCGGTGTCGTTTTCCCCCAGCCCTGCTAGCAATAGCTTGCTAGCTGCTTTAGCAACATGTGGGCCTGCTCACGCTGCATGCGAACACACCCAGCTGGGAAGCAGTATTCTCATCCCTCTCCGCCTCCACAAATGTCAGCCCAGCGAGATTCGCCCAGCCTCTCAATTTTAAAAAACTGAGCATGTTTAGTTTAAAGAAGAAAACATTATTAATCTTATTCAAAATAATTGCATGCTCAATTCATTATTTGCATGTGAATCTGTTAGCTACTGCATTATTCTATATCTATTTAGAATATATCTATTTTCATCATGCAATTTTAATGCACCTTTAGCACAGTAAGAATTAATTGCCATTGCAAAGTAATACCATGAGGGAAAACATCACTAAGAAATTAAAGATCAGACTGTTTATTGAGAACAAGCAGATAGCAGCTGTTTAAGAGGCTCTGCAGAATTTTACCTAAAGTGCTATTACAGAAACAAAATAAAACTAAGAATAATTTTAAAAGAACTCAGCATGATAATGTTGTAGATACTGTGGATAGGATTAGGACATGTATTTAAAGAATATTTACAAGATGTCTTCAAACGTCAGCTAGAGGGTTGCATAAGTGAGCTGATTATTTTTTATAATTAAAATGCATTTAAAAACTAATTAGAGATAAATCTTTAATCAGGATTTAGTTACCTAAACATATCAGCACCTTTCTTATTTAAAGATACTCTTTTCCACACAAGTATTATAAATGAACCCTTATAATGGTATGTGGGAAAGACTTTGAGAGCTTGGGAAAGAAATGCAGCTAAAGAATTGCTAGATAAAAGGAGACATAGCCTGCAGTTGCATGATGGATGGAAAAAGAGGCACAGAAGAGAACCATCCATGACTTCTCATGACCTTGTGTCTAAAGCTGTCACAAGTTGACCTTGTGATGCAACTGAAACAATCTGGAACTGAATACACTCAAAACTGTAAAAATGTTGGCAGAATTTAGGAGAAACCCACCCATACTTCCACCTATTATAATACTAGACAACAGAGTATCAACAGTAGAGACCTTCAAATTTCTAGATTTGACCACATTGCAAGATCTAAAATGGACACCTAACCATAGTTCCCTCTAAGCTGAGCAGTGAGCAATCGCTCACTTAAAAATAATCATCAACTCAGAGTTTTCCAAACCTGCCCAGAAGCCGAGAGGGAAAGAGTGAGAGGGAAGGAGAGAGAGAGGAAGAGAGGAAGAGAGAGAAACAGATAGAAAAAAGAGAGGAAGGAAAAGAGAAAAAAAAAGAATGGGAGTAAGGAAGAGAGAAAGAAAATCAAAATCTAGTTTGAAACTAGTTCAACTATTTAAGTGGCATTTTGATATTGATAGAGTTGCCCTATTATGAGCTCACTGTTATAGACACACAGCACAGTATTTTATTTTGAAATTCTCTGAGGCAAAACAGGGTGGATTTTTTGTTTGTTTGTTTGTTTGTTTATTATTTCTGTGCCGCCCAGTCCCGAAGGGACTGCTGCTCAGACATTATACTTTTCGCCCCCCCCCAAAAAAAAATTAGAGGGAACACTGCCTAACATCAGAAGAAACCCCTCTTAGCAGTAGCGACTGCGAAAGAGACCCCGGAGTCTTGGTGGACAATCAACTAAACATGAGCCAACAATGTGCAGCAGCAGCTAAAAAAGCCAACACAATCCTAAGCTGCATCAACAGGGGAATACACTCCAAGAGCAGGGAAGTCTTAATACCACTCTACTACGCCCTGGTCCGACCACACCTGGAGTACTGTATTCAGTTCTGGTCACCACACTTCAAAAGAGACATTAAAACTCTGGAGAAGGTGCAAAAAAGAGCAACCAAGATGATTAAGGGATTTGAAACCAAGACGAAGAGAGACTTAGGGAACTGGGCATGGATAGCCTGGAGAAAAGGAGGGCCAGAGTGGACATGATAGCAGTCTACAAGTATACTAGGGGATGTCACAGAGAGGAGGGGATCACTTTATTCTTCAGGGCACCAGAGGGCCGGACGAGGAACAACGGCTGGAAGCTGACCAAGGAGAGATTCAACATGGAGATAAGGAGGAAATTCTTGACGGTCAGAGCGATCAACCAATGGAACAACCTACCAGCAGACGTTGTGAACTCCAACACTCTGGACATTTTTAAGAGAAGATTGAACTGCCACTTGACTGGTGTACTATAGGGTTACTGCTTGAGCAGGGGGTTGAACTTGATGACCCGCATGGTCCCTTTCAACTCTAACAATCAATGAATGGATGGATGGATGGATGGATGGATGGATGGATGGATGGATGGATGGATGGATAAGATAGATAGATAGATAGATAGATAGATAGATAGATAGATAGATAGATAGATAGATAGATAGATAGATAGATAGATAGATAGATAAATAAATAACATCATCAAAAAGCACAATGAAGAATGTTCTTTCTGCACCAACTCAGAAAGATCAAACTGCCTGAGGAGCTGCTGATACAGTTCTACAGAGGAATTATTGAGTCTCTCATTGGCACTTCTATAACTGTCTGGTTTGGTTCTGCAACCTAACAAGATAGACACAGACTTCAGAGGATAGTTAGAACTTCAGAAAAAAACAATTGCTACCAATCTGCCTTCAGTCAAAAGACGGCTGTGAAAATATTTACAGACACCTCACACCCTAGACACAAACCGCCTCAACTCCTAGTCTCAAAATGATGCTATAGAGCACTGCACACAAGAACAACTAGATAGTTTTTCCAAGAAAAGCTATATTTTCAGATTTGCATGATTTTGTTAATAGAATAGAATAAAATACTTTATTGGCCAAGTGTGACACACAAGGAATTTGTCTTTGGTTCATATGCTCTCAGTGCACATAAAAGAAAATATACTGTACATTTGTCAAGAATCATGAGGTACAACATTTAATTATTGTCATAGGAGTAAAATAAGCAATCAATATTAATAAAAATCATTTTAGGTCTTGGGATATGATAGAACCTAGAAATGTGAAGGTCTCTATTGTTGATACTATGTTGTCTAGTATTGTAAGAGGTGGTAGGATGGGATGGTTTCTCCTAAAGTCTACCACCATTTCTATGGTTTTGAATATGTTCAGTTCCAGATTGTTCCGTAGCACCATGAGCTTAGTTATTCGACCACCCATCTGTATGTGGTTTCATCATTATCTCGAATGAGACCAATTATTGTTGTATCATCTGCAAACTTCAGTAGTTTAACAGATGGATCACTTGACATGCAGTCATTGGTATATATAGAGAGGAAATGTGGTGAAAGTACACAGCCTTGGTGTGGGGGCTCTGTAATAAATTTATAGGTATTTGATGTGATTTTGCCTAGCTGCTTCCTGTCTGAAGCTTGTGATCCACTTACAAGTGTGTTCAAGTACTGCCGTCTGATTTAGTTTAGTTAGAAGAATGCCTGGTATGATAATTTTGAATGCTGAGCTAAAGCCCACAAAGAGGACCATAGCGTAGATCTTTGGAGAATCAAAATGTTCTAGAGCCATATTATCAGCATCATTTCTTAATCTATTTGCTTGGCATGCAAATTGCAGGGGGGGGGGTGTCTAACACCGGATCCGTGATGGTTTTCAAGTGGGACATCATTAGCCTTTCAAAGGTTTTCATAACTACAGATGTTAGAGCAACTGGTCTGTAGTACTTCAGTTCCTTGATGGAGGGCTTCTTCGGCACTGGGATATAGGAGAGTATTTGAAGCAAGAAGGAACATAGAATATCTCTAGTGATTTGTTAAAAGATTTGGATGAAGATGGGGCCTAATTGGTCAGCACAGACTTTTAATCAAGAAGGAGTTATCTTGTCTGGGCCTGATGCTTTTTCAGGCTTCTGTCAGTGAAATATATCTTGCACTTCCTTGTAAATCCTGGATGAGGGGAGCTTTATTTGCAACTGACATGGTGTAAAATTAAATCATGTGGTTATGTAAATGGTTTTAAATTGATTTTAGATATCAGTATGTCTCAGCATATGTCCTTTGTTCTAAAATTAAATGGCTGGGGAATCTGTATATATCCCATCATATCACACACACTCTTATCATAGTGGCCATTGCTCCAGTTACCTTACATCACACTATTGCAATGTGCTATTTAGTTTTTCCTACAAAAATCATAAATATTCTACTCAGGAAAATTGCAGACAGTTACTATATCTAGAATATGAGGTACAACTGTGTTTGCAGCCAAAGCTAAATATTATCTTGGTGGAAAGCACTGTAAAATGGTTTTAAGTAGAAAATTGCCATTAAATCCAATTTATACCCTATCTATGTTGTGAAGAGCATTTGACAAACCTACAGTGTGTATTTGAGCAATGAGAAATCAAATGTATATTTGGCAGTGCGTCTTCCAAGTCACTAATGAACATTTGGAATGGATTTAAGTGACACTGTCATACAAGACTCAGACTTTAAGTTGTCATTAGTGATGGGCGAACCCAACGGTGTTCGGGTTCGGCAAGTTTGGACGAACTTTATGCAAAATTCGGCTGAACCTGAATCAAACCCGAACTCAAACTCCGAACGCTGTGTGACGTTAAAGCTCCGCCCCCGGAATCCCATCATTTTTTAATTTTATGGGCGGTCCTTCCACACAAAAATAAACATGTTCATTTTTACGAGGTGGTCCCCGCTGGGGCTTTGACATCATGGAGACGTCACTTCCTGGCTTCCTGGCTTTTGGTGTGGAGGCTGGGGGAGTGGGGGTGGGGGATTCCCCTCTGCCTGCCACCACCCCCTCCCCTTTGACATCGGAAGGAGGATGGGCGCGCGTGGTGTGTGTGGGAAGCGTTTCTCCGTTGGGAAAGTAAGACGGTGACAAGTTTCTCGGTGGGAACCACCTCGGCGGTGGCTTCAACATACTGAAAATCTTGCCACCGTCTTACTTTCCCAATGGAGAAACGCTCCCCACACACACCATGCATGCCCATCCTCCTTCCGACGTCAAAGGGGAAGGGGAGGGTGGCAGGCAGAGGGGAATCCCTCGTCCCCACTCCCCCAGCCTCCCCAAAATGGGATTCCAGGGGCGGGGCTTTGACATCACAGAGATGTCACTTCCTGGCCAGCCGAAGCGACCGAACGCCGAACGCGACCCTGAACTTTGCCCAAAGTTTCAAAAAATTTCGGGTTCGTGTTCGGCATACCAAGCACCGCAAAATTCGGTACGGATCCGAATTGTGTGAGTTCGGTTTGCCGATCACTAGTTGTCATGATGTAGGGTAATCACTGGATCATGGGATGCCATTTAGCTTCAATGGGGCAATTTCAAAAGAGCAAATGAATTAGCTGAATAACAACAATTGGAAAAATATTCCAAAAGGCTTTCCCTTCTTTTCAGCCTCCGCTTCCCTGAGCAGTGGGAATCTGAAACAAGAATACTTTTTGGCTGCTGATGCTAGGAATTCGCCTGAGGAAATGAAGTTTACCATTATATATATCAATGCATGATTACTTCAGAAGGAATTCAATTAAGTCATTGCACTTACAGAAATGTTTTGGTCAATGGATCCGTGAGTGAGAAGATTGTCTATTGTCTTAATGCTCAGGTCAATCGAAAGCGGGGTTGTTAAAACAGCTCTTACGTATGCACAATTAAACTCTGCCCACATAAGTAAAAATATCTGATTAGTGAACTTAATTAGGGGACATTACAATCTGATGGAACTGCATTCCTCAATGAAAATTTTCACATGGTATATCTTGATGTTAACTTCTGATTCTCTTATCATCAACTTCTTGTTAAACCCAGCTTCTCAAAAAAACTAAGTAGGTAAAGTGTACTGAAAGCACTATATTTTCCAAACTAAATATGAAGGCGGGCAGCTCAATCAAGGTTGTTGTTGTTGTTGTTGTTGTTGTTGTTCTTCTTCTTCTTCTTCTTCTTCTTCTTCTTCTTCTTCTTCTTCTTCTTCTTCTTCTTCTTCTTCTTCTCTCCTCCTCCTCCTCCTCCTCCTTATTATTATTAGTAGTAGCATTGTTGCAGCAGCAGGAGACCACAATACTATTGCAGAGTAGTAGTTTAGCTTGCCAAGGTACCACCCTGTTATAGAAAAAGGTTGCATGCTTCTCAAAGTGCACCAGACAAGGGCATGCTGGCTTTGCACTAGAGAGAAAGTTGAGGGTCTCTTCCTATAGCACTAGAGTGTCAAACTTGATTTCATTGAGGGCCACATCAGGATTGTCTTTGACCTTCAGGGTGAGAGGACAGTGATAGGGTGGGCATGGTCAGCTTAATGTCACTCATGTTGGGGATATCTGTGATGGCCTGAGCGCTCTGCCAGCGAAAACAGTTATTATTATTATTATTATTATTATTATTATTATTATTATTATTTATTAGATTTCTTTGCCGCCCCTCTCCGTAGACTCGGGGCGGCTCACAACAATAACAAGAACAATGTAAAAAACAAATCTAATAATTTAAAAAACACTAAAAACCCCATTATTAAAAGCAAACACACATACAAACATTCCATGTATAAACTGTATAGGGCCGGGGGAGATGTATCAGTTCCCCCATGCCTGACGACAAAGATGAGTCTTAAGAGCTTTCCAAAAGGCAAGGAGGGTGGGGGCAACTCTGATATCTGGGGGGAGTTGGTTCCAAATGGTCGGGGCCGCCACAGAGAAGGCTCTTCCCCTGGGTCCCGCCAAATGACATTGTTTGGTTATGTTTTCCTTGGCAGAGGTATGGCAACCCGGTCCTCCACTGTTTCCAGGGCAGTCCCATAAGCCAGATCTAAGCATCCTGTGGACTGCATTCAGCCATGGACCTTGAGTTTGATACCCCTGCTATGAGCATCAGCCAAGGCTCCCTCCTACCATAATCTGCCTCACAAGCATACACCACAATCAGGAAAATCCAGAGCCATCAGGAATCTGACTGACTGCACAGAGCACAGCTTGTTTCCCCACTGAAGTAGTATCTATTTTATCTATTCACATGCTTTCGAACTTCAAGAAATTAAGCAAGTGATGGGAATTCAACCCACCATGTAAAACTAGGGCTCGAACCTCCGAAGCTGAGGCTACCTCCAGCATCATTAAGCTCATGAGCCACCATACCTCTCATCCAGGTGGTGAAGATCTTTGACACTGTCTTCTGGCCAGATTTACAGGGTTTAGTACGTAGACTTTTTCATCTGGCAAACTAAGAGAACTATCCTTTTTTTGCCCACTGGGATCATATGTTGAAGCTAACCTACTGTTGGGAATACTCCCTAACTTAAGCAGGGATAACTTTTGTAAGGACAGATTTATGCTATGAAAGGGAGCCTGAAGCTCTATAAAATATCTCAAATTCTCTACTTCAATATTTATTTATTCCAACCCCTTAAATTTTCTATGAATAAGAGCAATGTGTCCAAGATACTAATTTCCTAGTGAAATTGGATTTTTGTACAAAGATTTGATAAACCTTGATAGAGAATGCCTCCATCTGGATTTCTGCATTGAACAATACTTATTAGTGATTTATTAGTTGTATTCTATTGTTCTCTACTGCCTTTTTCTTATTTTTCTTTTCTTTTGCAGTCTAGTTTTTCTTTAACCTCACTTTTTCCTAACCCTTCCATTTTTGCCTTTTTGCATTTTATCCTTTGCTGAAACTTGCTTTGTTTTAAATCTCTCTAAAGTAAAATTGGTCTTGTCCTATCTTGATCCTCAATTTTTCCTTTTCTTTAATTAATGTTAGAGAATGTGGAGGAATATTAATAGTGTATGAATTGATAAAAATGCCCTTATGCAAATCTTTTACAAGTTTGTTATGTCCAAATGATATCTTGCATTATCTTAAAAAAGACAAAGGTATTCAGTGGCATCCATTATGTTTTTTATAAAGCTCCTCCATTAATATCATAAGAAGTTATTATGTATATATTATGATATATAATTCCATATTTGTTTGTCTGGACTTCAGCCACCAACATGACTCTAACTATAAGGAAGGTACCAAATAAAATTTGCAGGCTTTTATATCTGGAGCAGATGCCAATAATAATAATAATAATAATAATAATAATAACAACAACAACAACAACAACAACAACAACAACAACAATAATAATAACACTATTCATGAACACCCATAACAAGTTCAGAAAAAAAAGATTTCATTATAGATCAGAAGTAAAGAACCTTCTGTCACTTGCCAAATAACTGCACTAAATATTTTGCCAATTTCATTTGGAGAGTTTACATGCCCAAGAAAATTAATTGAAGCCAACTGGTTGATCCTGCAGATTCCGATCAAGCTTGATGCTAAAGTTTAAACTGTTATTACAAGATATGAGTAGATGGTACAGAAGCGACCTTAAATTAAGTTCACCGAGGTGATAAATTGTATTCTTCTTAAAGAACAAAGTAGTGCATATAAAAATATGCATGCCCAAGAGTAGATGAGGTTGGGACCACTAAACAGCTGAATGATTCTGTATGACTCATGATAAGTTCCTCTGCGTTGAGGTGGAACAGATTGCTAAATACCAGCTGTCATATGTTTCAGAAGTAATTATCTTGCTGAAAACACCAATTATCACTAACTGATAATCCAAATGCTCATGGGGGATATTCAGGTTGTAAAGGTTATTCTTTGTAGAGGAAGACCTTTCTCAGAATATTGTTTAATTCTCCTTAAAGACCAGGTATCTTCTATTCAATCTGTGTATTACAGAATCAGACAGGAATAGCCTTGCCCGTTAGCTTCTAGAACAAAATAAAATGTAGACTTAGCTAGACAAAGAAATTGAATCTTTAAGAGTATTTTACCCATGCAAATTCTGAGACCAAATGAGCAGGCATCTTGATTCCTCAGCTTAAATACATACATCTAACAAATGAGCTGGGGTGGCGCAGCAGGTAGAGTGCTGTGCTGCAGGCCACTGAAGCTGACTGTAGATCTGTAGATCAGCGGTTCAAATCTCATCACCGACTCAAGGTTGACTCATCCTTCCAAGGTGGGTAAAATGAGGGCGCGGATTGTGGGGACAATAGTGCTATTGCTAACATGTTGTAAACTGTCCTGAGTCTAAGGAGAAGGGCAGCATAAAAATCGAATAAATAAATAAATAAATAAATAAATAAATAAATAAACAAATAAATCTAACACTCACTTGAAGATAATGCTATTTTAGCTCCGATGTTGGAATGAAGTTAGGGTTTCTGAACTGCTCGTCTGCTAAACGTCTGCTTAATAAAACAGATTAAGATTAGATGTACTCAGGGAAGGATAAGAGGGAGGAAGAGGAAATAGAAAAGGATGGGAGAAAGAGAGGCGTAAAGTAGGAGAGAGATGGAGAGGGAGAAAGAAAGTAGGGGGAGAAAGGGAAATAGAAGGAAGGGAGTAGTATGAAATATAGAAGGAAAGCAGACGGGAGATAAAAGTATAACAGGAACAAACTAAGGATATATGCTTAAGATATTTTGGATAACTATGGATGTTCTGATAATATGGTATAGGTGTGGAAGTTTGTGGAAGTTTGGTGAAAAAAATACAAAAAAAGGTTAATACTATTCCCCCCCCCCCTAAATGAAGTGCATTTCTTTTTTTCTTTTTCTTTTTTTAAATTTTTACTATGTTTTATTGCTGTAAGCCACCCTAAGTCTGCGAGAAGGAAGGTGGCCTATAAATTTAAACAAACAAACAAACAAACAAACAAGTAAGTAAGTGTTCTGTCTGGGTTCCCCCAGACGTCAACACCAACTAAAAAGAGTATCCAGACACGCTGGTAAAAAGCAAAGTCATTTTATATCTTTGAAAACAAACACAGATAACAAAAACTGTTCTTACAAACTGGAATGCTATGAAGCTTCACAGAAAAGTCACGACGGCCAGACAATACAACAGGCTTCTTGCTGGCACACACACCACTGTAAATAAGAACACCCACGCCTCACCCAAGTTTTCAGCCTTCGAGGCCACAAGCCAGAATCAGAAACGCCAAGGATCGAACCAAGGTCACAGGACTCCCAAAAGATAACTCTCCACAATACAGGAAGGGCGGGCCTGCCTTTTCAACCTTTCTGAGGAGAACCACACCCAAACCCAGCTGTTGCCTATTTGGGATGAAAATACCTGGCTAATTGTCCCCTTCGTTGTGCTGCCCTTCTCTGCCTCATATCTATGATGGCTTGTGCGTTCTCATCTAATGACTCCAGGCTACTCACTGGGGAGAGCTCCGCCCCGGGGGTCTCAGGCTGTTCCCCCTCCTCCTCGTCTGGACATTCCTCTTCCCCGTCTGCCTGGTCCTCCTCCTCCTCCTGTTCCTCGTCCTCCCCCTCTGAGCATGGAGCCGGCAGAGTTCCAGCCGTTCCCTGAGGAGCCTCAGACTGAATCACAACAGTAAGTAAATAACAAATTGATTTATAGGTTGTCCTCAACTTATATCCACAACTGAGCCCAGAATTTATGTTTCTTAGTGAAAAAAAAAATCATTAACTGAGTTTTACCCCATTTACAACTTTTTTTGCCACATTTGTTAAGTGAACCACTGCAGTGGTTAAATCAATCATATTAGTTGTTAAGTGAACCTGGCTTTCCAGTTGACTTTGTTCATCAGAAGTTCACAAAAGATGGTCACAGGATCCTGGGATGCTCCAACCATCTGAATGTAAATCATGTAACCATGGAGATGCTGCAACAATTGTGAGTGTGAAAAATGGTGACGTCACTTTTTTACTGTCATTGTAACTTTAAACGGTCACTAAACAAACTAATGTAAGATGAAGACTACTTGTATTAAATTTTTAAATAAGAAAGATAACTGACAGAAATATATAATTAAATAAAAGGAAAATAAATTCGGAACAAAGTCAAAAGTATTGCTTTAACAATTACTGCCAACTTGCCTTCCATTGAGGACCTGTATA